>NC_073724.1:66236524-66539793 GCF_023634155.1 Falco peregrinus | reverse complement strand
GACCCAGATGATAACCATCTCCAGTCTGTAAGATTGCTACAGCCAACCTCTCAAAAAATTTCCTGATGATACACCTACCCCACTGAGTTCTTAGATTTGTAGCAAATCCCTTCTGTCCCCCCATTTCCATACCAATCAAGTACTGTACATGCTATGAGACTGTATTTCCAAATTAAGTAGCAGATGGAGACAAAAGTGCAAGGTAAAAACTGCCAAAAATCTCAGGGGTTTTGGACTATTACTTCCAGTGAGACCTAGTGCAAATTCAGGTTTTCTCACATTTTTCCATAGTTAAAACCGTAATTTTGAAAACAGTAATGTATTGCACTACAACCTCTATGTTAACATTAAAGAATGCAAGGAAAACCAATCTAGAGTATGCAGAAAACTGTGGGAACTCAATTTGTGACTCATTATAATGGACAACATGGCAAAGACTCAGCAGAAGCCCACAAGTTTTTGTAGGGTTAGGAAAAAAAATGCAGAAAAAGAAGCAAAAACCTAAAAAATCACCCACTGTTGAGCTTTCTTACTACTTTCCCCCCAAAACACTCATCTTCAATAGCTACTGCTATGGAGGTCTTAGGAGTGTAAAAGCTTTTAACAGTATGTTGTGTTACTATGGACTGTACTTGAATAACTTTAGAAAAAGGTTAAACAATTTTCTTTTCAAATTACACTTAGTGCTTAAAGAGCTTTCAGCCCAAGAATGAGGTCTTTATTTATCCACTGCAAATTCTCAGTAGGGCAAGAACATGTCAAGTTTCACCATATCCCTGATGCATCCTGAACACATATTCCGTCATTAAAGTAACAAATTCCACCAGGACGCCACATGCAGATTACACCCTGTGGAATTCTCTGCACTTACAGCAGAACTGGATCCAATCTATCTCACACAGCCCACCGTTCCTCGAGTCACACACTCCCAACAAGTAAAAGAACCAAGCCCTTCTCTTACCTGAAGGCTCAGTTAAATTAAAGACTGCTGTAAGAGTACTGTTAAAGGAAGCTGGCAAATAAAGCAATGGCTACATAAAAAACATCCCTGAAACCTCAACTTAGCCATACAGGAAGACTATTTGTTAGAGTGGTATGTCTTTTGTCCAAACAGAGATCAGCTAACACTGGTATCTTCAAGGGGGGATAAAAAAAAAGCCCACAGAAAAGTAGAACTTGTTATGAACACAGAAACTGTGCAAGCTGCATTATTCTTTAATAAAAAAGCTAAAATGATAAACAAAACTAAAGATGACCTAGAGAAAGGGAGGAAATACATATAGTGATGCAAACCACTCCTCTTATCCCACGGATGGACATAAAATGGACTACCAGTCTATTGCCTGAAGAAAGAGAGAAGCGATGTGGCAAGGAGGAAAGACTTGCACCTCAGTCCCACATTTCTGTATTTTCTTCTGAAGAAGCTGTTCAACTTAAATAAAAATAGGACCACTTAATCACTGTCTTCTCTTTCCCCAGGTATCTTCCTGTTTGCTAAGAATTTTGAAAAATTATTTGGTTCTTGCACATCACCTCATTTTAGTCATTCTTTCAAAACACAGGGTTCACATGATGCCTTCCAAAGAGCTTAGCCCAAATTTTTGCCAGCATGAACTACACATAAAACTGTGAATATCTGGAAGAATCCTGAGTACCTTCTGTTCGGCTGGGAATGCCTCTGTTCTATCAAGGCGATTAGCTGATCAAAGACATCAGTCTGGAAAGAAGCCCAGAATTAGTCCCTGTTACTGCCAGAATACTGATGTCACTAGGAATACAGATTAAAAATAAATCAAAAAATCACTCCGTAACCTGGTACAAACCCAAGAGATAGCCAACTGCAAAACTGTAACTCACTGCTCTGACCCCAAAAAGCTTTCCACCTCTACAGCAGTACCTTGGGCACTGATAAAAACAGAAAGTGATTCATTTCTGAAACAGCAGATACACAAAGGCCACAATATAAACACTCACTTCCTGCATTTCCCTACTCCTGGGCCCTGACATTACACACCCTGTAACATTACAACATAGTCAACCAGCCACAATTCACTTGGTTGTTCAGGAAAGTGCAATTTTTACCAGCTGTAATTAGAGCAACTCCACCAGGATTTTGGAAAGCCTCTAAGGTCTGCAGAAAAAGCTCAGACAGACAGTTTTTTCTTACCATTGTAAGAGAAGCAAGACTTCAAGGGGAGGTCTCAAGTCATCCCCTTCTGACTGTGGAAGACAGTCAGGCCCTGCCATCTGAAAGGCAGGGTCATTATGCAATCAGAATAGCCATGCTACTCTGTTTCATACATGAAATAAAATTTCCTAAATGAGAAAGCTTTTAAATTAGGTTTGCTAGCATCCCAAAAGAATTTCCTTTCAGTCAAGGAAGAAAAACATTACAGATAGGTACATTAAACTAATAAGCCATGTCCAGCTCAACTGGTTTATTAACCCAGGGATGGGACCTACTGTACCCTGGATTTACATTATGTCCTGCCTGCAAATGCTCAAAAAAGTACCATTCTCACACTGCAGAGCAGGCTTGCAGAGCTTTCTAGAAACCCATGCATGTACTGCAAGTTCTCCATAAACTGAGAGTTCGTCATAAAACATCAGCCAAGAAGCATATGCAATTATGTTACAAAGCTGACATAAATTAAAAACATCCCAAAATAATGGATGTTTTTGTTAGGGCCCTGGGTGCACCCCGGGCTTCAATTGCCCTTAGTCCCACAACAAGTTGCACCACAGTCATTCATTAACACATTACATACAGTATCCTCCTCTGTGCTAGTGCAAAATTTTGCTCACACCAGCTTCACAAAAGCCCTTGTTTTATCACTAGCCATCTCAGAAAAAACAGACTACATGGACTACTCTCCTAAATAGAATTTTTTTTCCTTTTGTCATTATAGGCAAAAGTTTAACTTCTTGGTAATTTTAAAGTACCCAGTCAAAGCCACATCCTGTATATGCTCATCAACTACTTCATTTAAGGAGGTGATTTATAAACAGCATTTTCCCCATTCCTCTTTAGCCTATTTGTCCATTACAGTACAAGCATCATCTGTTTACACTCAATGTCCAGTTATTTTTCAACAGTTGCACAGGAGAGTCTTTGTTTACTCAAATTCTTCCATAACAGTAGGATTTCATCTCCCTGAGCAGCTTGGAAGCACTACTTCAACTACTAAGCTGCAAAGCAGCATGTATTTCTTTCTCTTTATTCACCTACTTTGGAGCTGGGGTTTTTGTGACATAAAGGGGTTTCCTCACAGGACCTTTTGATTATAAATCCACATTGGTTATCCTCCACGGCTTACCTCAGGTGTCTACCTACTTCATTGTACTGTTCATTTCCCACTGCTCTCAGTTTGGAGGAGCACTGCTGGGATAGGATGTACAGACAGAAGGACACACACTGACAGTCTCCAGTGTTATTTTGCAATAACTCGTATATTTCACAACAGTTTGTATCATCGTGTGATGATTTTTTAAAACAAAATCCTATCTCTATTTCAGATGCTTGCCCATCCTCTTCAGTAAGCTGCCTTTTCCCACTTACCCTTACTAAGGCAGTCATCTACAATTTATAAAGTAAACAGAGTAAGTTCTGGTACTTCTTCAGATACTTTTCAACTGGTGTTTTGGTTGCAACTTCCCTCCCCAGCTTACTGCGGCTTAAACAGTAGGAAAAAATAGGAATACAATGAAATTACTTCAAAGCTGTATTAACTCAGAAACGCCCTTCAGGCTTCCAGTTCCAATGCCAAACTGTATTAACCTTTGATACTTAGCTTCATCTCATCTTCCAAGCTGTTGCTTTTTCACAGCACAGTGTAAGCAGCTAAATTGCTGAATATCCACTTTCTGATGCTGACGGTAACTCAACTGGTATTTGATTGGATTTATTGCAGGCTACTTTCATGCTGTTCATCTATCCTGCATCAGCCAGGTATGAAATACCTGCTTACTCTAACATTCTTCCTGATGTTGCAGATGGCAAGTAATACAAACAGGACAAGGGAAAGTGGGGGGAAGGGGCCAGGTGGGGCAAGGGGAAAGCATACTTTCTGCAAGGCCTGGAAGCAGGGAACAGAGGAGTGGCATCACCTGTACCCATGGCACTCCAAAGACTATCATTAAAATACTGATTTCAAACCCAGCATCCACATGCCAAGAAGAATATCCAAAATACCAAAGATCTGATGCACAGGTCTGAAGATTATGCCTTGTAACAATAAATTTCAGTACAAGCTATTTATTGAAGTAGGGCCTAAGTAATTACATAAAGCGAAGGGAAAAGCATTTTTTAACTTTGCAGAAGAGAACAGATCATCCAAACGAGCTTCTAATCTCAAGTTAGTTACTACTGAAAAAACTTAGTTGGAGTGGGCATTCGAAAAATGCATCTAAAAACTGTGTTATAGCTAACATATATGTTTAATAGAAAAAAGCAACCAACCAACAACAACAAAAAAAAAGGCTCAAACCCTGAAACCTGAAAAAAGTTATGCAGAAAGTCTAGTTGATCACAATGGTCTATGATTTCAATTTCCAAAAGAAAATACAAATGCTGAAACCTAATGGTAGCAATTTCTGCATTAACTTCCTTTCTGACAGTAATGGAAATGGGAAGAATTAAAATCATCTCTGGAGTTCACACTGGTATCCAAGTGGTTGGGGGCCAGGGATACAAAAAAAAAAAAAGAAAAAAGAAAAAACGGTTGGTCTTGTTAACCTTCCACTCCCAAAATCTAATTGTATTATCTCTCTCCTCCACTCTACTTGAGGCCTTATAGAATTTTCTAGAAGGGGGGTGGGGTGGGGAATTGATTTTTGGAAAAAAGAAAAACCAGCAGTACAGAATAATCCTAATTTTGAAGTTTTGCAGGAATTATGAGGGACATTTTCTCTCATCAATGCTACAACATACGTTACATAGGGAATTCCAAAGGCAAACAGCCTCAGTGTTTCATTATACTCAGTTAATCTAATTGCATACCTGAGCACAGATATTTACTGTAAATAGCAAATGCTAACATTCTGATAGTTAACACACACTTGCCCTAGCCAATATAATCTATTTAGCACTCTTTAACCACATATTTTAACTTCACTAGGTCATAAACCATGATTATCAAATATTATTTTCTTCCACATAATACAGCTATCTTGCAATTAAACAAGCAAAACTTAAAAATGAATGCAGTATTCAAGAGACTTTTTCTGGTTTCAGCTGGGATAGAGTTAATTTTCATCTTAGTAGCTGGTGCAGTGCTGTGTTTTGGATTTGGTGTGAGAACAACGTTGATAGCACACTGATGGGTTTAGTTGTTGCTGGGTGATGTTTATACTAAGTCAAGGACTATTCAGTTTCTCAGGCCCTGCCAGCGAGAGGGGCTGGAGGGGCACGGGACATTGGGAGGGGACACAGCCAGGACAGGTGACCTGAACCAGCCAAAGAGGTATGCCATACCATGGGACGGCATGCTGAGCATATAAACTGGGGGAAGAAGGAGAAAGGGGAGCACAACTCACAGTAATGATGTTTGTCTTCCGAAGTAACCGTTACGTGTGACGGAACCCGGCTTCCCTGGGGATGGCTGAACACCTGCCTGCCCATGGGAAGCAGTGAATGAATTCCTTGTTCTGCTTTGCTTGCATGCACAGCATTTGCTTTACCTATTAAACTGCTCTTATCTCAACCCATGAGTTTTACATTCCTTTCCGATTCTCCTCCCCATCCCTCTGGTTCGGGGGTGAATCAGCAGCTGCGTGGTGCTTTGTTGCCAGCTGGGGTTAAACCATGACAGTCCTTTTTGGCACCTAACATGGGGCACAAAAGGTTCGAGATAACAACAGATTTGATTGGAACGTACTAGTTTGAATTTATAGCTGTTATTTCTGTTTAGCTATTAAGGGGCAGGTTTCTGTGCTTGCTATGGGGCTTGCTTGCCTTACTGTATATTACAGTCTACTGCTCATTAGTGGCTGCTTTTTGCTTTCGCTGCTTGCTGTACTGCTTATCATCGTACTGTTCTGTGCCCAGAAACATTTTGATAACAGCAATGGCGATGCGCTGGGGCTGGCAGGTGGCCAGGGCATCGCTGCTGTGCTGACAAGCTGGAACTCCAGCGTGAACTCGAGTCAAAGGGACTGTGACCTGTGGATGAGTCCGTGTGGGAGCAGGACACCCCAGAGTTCCTGTAGCCATGAATAAGTCCATGCACAAGCAGGTATATCTCAGAGTGTCTGTGGCCATGGTTATGTCTGTGCCGCAGCAGGTATGCCTCTGAAGGAATTGTGGCCCAAGGGCAAGTCCATGCTGCAGACTGTACACCTTGAAGTATCTGTGGCTGTGGTTAAGTCTATGCTACAGCAGGTACACCTTGAAGTGTCACTGGCTGTACGCGAGGTCATGATCAAAGCATGTGGCCATGGATAAGCCCATGACAGAGCAGGTACAACCCTGGAGGGATTGCAGCCAGGGTAAGGCCATGCTGGAGCTGATTACTTCTGAAGGGACTGTGGCTGTGGGTAGGGCCACACTGGAGCAGGTCTATGGTCATGGCCCATGGATAAGGCTGTGTTGGAACAGGTGCACGTTGAAGTGACTGTGGCTGTGGATGAGTCTGTGCCGCAGCAGGGATACCCCTGGAGAGACTGTGGATCATAGCTGTGGCTCCTCTTGGAGCAGGTACAACCACAAGGGACTGCAGTCTGTAGATAAGTTCAAGCTGGAGCAGGGACAAGGGGAGAAGTTCATTGCAATATAAGCCCTATGGACTGGTCCAAAGGGACCACGGGTGGAGATTGTAATGGATATACCCTTAAATTGTAACCCATGATTTGAGTTTCACGTTGTAGGAATTACTAGAGCAGAAACCACCAGAACCATGGGAGGACAAGCCTTACAAGATGCAGTGCAAGTGCAGCAGCGACCCGAGCTGAGCTGGTTTTGGTGCCCAATGACCCCATGCAAGAAACCACCTTCTCTTCTGAGTGACCACCATAACAGATGGAGCCCAAAGCCATGGACTAAATGAACTCAATCGACATCTGTGGACATTTTGTAGTCATTTTTACAGGGGTGGTCCACAGACTAGGGGAATGATATCTGTGAATTATGTCAAAGGAGGGGAAGGGTGGCTGTAGTGGAAAGTGTGTCATGACGTAAATGGTATGGAATAAGGGGTATATACTGTCCTGGTTTCAGCTGGGATAGAGTTAATTTCTTTTTAGTAGCTGGTGCAGTGCTGTGTTTTGGATATGGTGTGAGAACAGTGTTGATAGCACACTGATGGGTTTAGCTGTTGCCAGGTAATGTTTATGCTAAGTGAAGGACTGTTCGGTTTCTCAGGCCCTGCCAGCGAGAGGGCTGGAGGGGCACGGGACATTGGGAGGGGACACAGCCAGGACAGGTGACCTGAACCAGCCAAAGAGGTATGCCATACCATGGGACAGCATGCTGAGCATATAAACTGGGGGAAGAAGGGGAAAGGGGGGCACAACCCACAGTAATGGTGTTTGTCTTCCGAAGTAACCGTTACGTGTGACGGAACCCGGCTTCCCTGGGGATGGCTGAACACCTGCCTGCCCATGGGAAGCAGTGAATGAATTCCTTGTTCTGCTTTGCTTGCATGCACAGTATTTGCTTTACCTATTAAACTGTTCTTATCTCAACCCCTGAGTTTTACATTCCTTCCCGATTCTCCTCCCCATCCCTCTGGTTCAGGGGGTGAGTGAGCCGCTGCATGGTGCTTAGTTGCCAGCTGGGGTTAAACCATGACAAGACTGAATGACTCAGATTTGACTACAGGATGTTAAATATCTGATAAATGAACAAACAAGGCATGATCTTTTAAAAAAGTTGTAGGTATGATTTGTGGTCTTCTTTCAATCAGGAGGGGAAAAAAAAAGTAAGTGTGATTTCATTCTTTGGACATTGAAAATGAGTTTTCTGTTCATCCAAACTGAAGATGCTTACATATTTCTTTAGTTTCTTACAGTATGCAATCATCCAGCACCAATATGTCAATAAAAGAAAAAAATTAGCTACCTCAAAAATCTATACAGTGGCATCTGCTAGAAATCATCACTAATCTCAGGCATTGCCAGTGGGAATTCACAAGGTATCAGGCAAGATCCCAGGCAAACCACACAGCCTGATGCTGCTTGATATTTCCATTTGTTACCTGCCTCACAGACAAATCTATTCACTGACATTGTAAGGAACACAGATCAGTTTTAACAGTGGCACTGATGGACTCCAGCTGGAACTTCCAAGAAAGGTGATGAATTCTTTCCCTAACCTCTTTCAGTGCAAGTCAAGATACACTTTTGAAGACAGCCAAGTTACAGGACTAAAATGCAGGTGACACTTAGGCTTACTCAGAAGTCCAACTAAATCAGTCAGTGGTTCTTCCAATTCTAAGCTATGCAGTGAGAGAGAAGGAAGAAGTTAAGTAAAGCACGTCGTTATTTACACTGCTACAAAAAGAGGTATGTGACATGATTGCATTTGGCCAAACAGCTACATTTTGGCAGTCATCACTGAAAATCTCACCCAGTCAGTTCACACATAAATCCAAAGGTAAATATTTTTTTTTTTAACTCTTCTCCCACTACACTCCAAGTTACAGCTGTGAAGAAGACAGGGGTTTTGTCATTTTCCCTAAAGCACATGCTTAGTAAGCCAACAACAATGCTGTCAGACACCAACAGGTAATGACAAACCAATAGTTTGTTCCTTGGAATCATAACTGTGCAGATGCCTTGGAGCAAGTTTTCAGTTTGTGTTTTAACATTGTTATTGTAATGGCAGTTGCCACACATCGAGTGATGATATAAAAAGGCATCCAGCCTAGGATGCTGACAGCATCCAGTGCTCCAAAGGAGCTGAGAATTTGTCATAGTCACAATGAGTCTGTTACAGATAAGTAATCACTATTATAATTTAAAATAATTTATACATGTATGAAATTTAGCAGGACTTCAATTTCTTTTACTTCTCTGAACAGAAACACGGAATACCCTTTTCCAGGGTGTTCCAGCCTGCCCTCCTCACATTATTCATGGGCCAAAAGTTACCCAGTCTTTAAAATATTTAATCATAGCCCATGTTTTGTAACTTTCCACTTTAATAGATTCAATGCCTGAACAAGAGACTGTGTAAAAATTCATCTGCTATATAACTAGAACATCTTTGATAAATCAAGGGAGAAAATGCTACAAGCAAATAAAAATATACCTGCTACTTAATGAACATGCAAGCTTAAAGATGGGTTAATAGTCAGAAAAGATAAACACTCTTACTGTGTATAGTGATTAATTTAATAATACCCACCCACCCTCCATAGCAGGAAAAAAAGATGAGAACAGCACTTTTCACAACTGCATAAAGTATGGAGTGTAAGGCTTTTTAAACTCAAAACACTTCCTATGACAGAATAGCTGTTCAAACATGAAAAACATTGGAATAAATTATCTCTTTCTTGGAGAGATCTAAAACCAAAACCAAATCCTATCCACCCTTCAAAGCCCTCATTCTCACCAGCAAGTTGAGCCACTCTTAAAATAAAAAAAACCAACCAAAAAAAAAAAAACCCCAAAAAACAAAAACCATCCCAACAAAACATAGATGAAGCAAATCAGAAATATACCTGAGCACTGCTAACTCTGTAACTGACCTACCAGCCAGAGCTTAAACAAGTTTGGTGAGCATGGGAAGTTGTGATTCTAAAGATCAGTAGTTACAGTAACATCTGGAACATCCAGAACAACAATTTGGGCTTTGATAATCCTGTGTTAATACAGATAATTCAGTGAGAGATATGGAAAACAAGAGTATTTTGCAACTGCCCTGATCTTCATACTTCTGTCACAAACAGTTTTTTTATCCTTCTAACATCCAGACTAACATTACACAAGGGATGCATTATAATAACAATATTCACACACAATCCAGATGCTCCTCTTTCCCATGAATGTACTAGTAAGAGTTTAATGTTCATCAAGCTCATACTTGTCAAAGTCACATCCCAAAAGCAAGAAGACAAGCTTTGAACAATAGAAGAATGTGTCTTCAGCCTACACACTCATTACCTTAGTTTTACAATTCAATGAAACATGACTTCTTTTCTCCTGTGAGTCTGATCCTGTTTCTGCTGGCATTAATTTTAGCTTTGCTTCTGCACCACTAGCAACAAATGAGAGGGTGCTTCCTTACAACAGCAAAATTGCACTTTTGCAGCAAAATATAAAATGAAAACAAAAAGGACTCTTGCCTAGCTGCCTGCAATGCCCTACTTTCTGACCTCACCAGCATATAAAGAAGCAGTCAACACCTCGGATATGGAGAGCAAGCAGGCACACTTCAGTAACCGCGTGGTAGCGGTTACCACTACTCCCAGGACAGACCTCCTCATGCACTCTTTTTTGAGTTCTCCAGCTGAGAACATCTCAGAACATCCTGTGTGAGACAGCAGTTAAAATGAAGCGATGCCAAAGCAGTACTCACACAGCTGTCTGACAGATGCTATACACTTTTTAGAGAGGTAGAACAATTCTTAAAACTACCCTTAAAAGTTAGCTTTATAGCTAATGAAAGCTGTTTTAATACTGCCTTGGTTTTATGGAAAAGAGTATTAACCTGCAGAAAAGTGACAGCCCCTGCTTACTCAAGCCACTGCAGTCATCATTTCAGCTGCAATTTTCACTTAGAAAATACTAATGTTTTCTGACTAGTAAATAACAAGTATATACTGGTATGTTTCATTATGACATGCAGCACAGGTAACAGAAGAGACTTTAAAAGGGTAATTCCAGTGCTGTGAATTATGCTGTTACAGAAGCCTGAGAAAAAGTACATTGGGCAACCTCTAAAGCTTTTCATACCCCACTAAACCCTTTTTCAAAGTACAAGCCCTACAGTTGTGCACTACCATCTGACTATAAAGCACGAAGTCCCAATCAATCTCTGGACTTTTCAGCAGTTCTGTCATCCCACAAGCACAGCCTGCCACCTACTTATTCTTCCCTTTGCACAGTGAGAACCTACAAATGTGTTTGGGGTAAAACAAACCTTTCAAGTGCTTGTCTAAGACTTGGGAAATTTAAAGTGCTTTGTGGTTGCTGTTTAACATTTCACTGCAATACATGGAGATCGATACAAAAGGCCTAAAGAAAGGACAATGGGAGCAGTCAGAAAACTAGCTGGGAGCACTGCACACTTCCTTTTTTATGTCTAACTAGGTTGTTTTTGGCAGAACTACCAGTAACACCACAAGATCCCGGCAAGGGAAAGGGAACAGACCAGAAGCAGCCCTGGAATGCTATGTGGGTCATCCAATTCTGTATGGATTTCCTAGCAATGCTGTTCCCAACACGGGTACCCCTGGTGTCAAAGAAGAAATTACAAGTTAAAACGCTGAACACAGGGAGTTCTGCACAAGCATACAACCTCCTTTTTTTTATTTTTTCTTCTTCCTCCCTTTCCTTCCTTTCTTTTTGCACTGAGTACCCCTGAGGAAAATCCTTGACTGAAAATTTCTTTAGCTAAAATTTGTCAGGGCTTTCAAAATCCCCCTACCTTCCAAAAGGAATTTCTGCACCTGCTCAGAGTAGCTTATAGGATCAAAGAGATTTTTACTTGTGTTCCAGAGACACAAAAAAAGAGCCTCACCTGCCATGCCCTCTCTTCCTGCCTTCCCCCTCCCTCCTCCACCACATAACACAGCATGTGTGCCCTGGCTCAGGCTACAGTAGGTGAAGCAGGAGTCAGCGCTACCCTCAGAACTGCTCTCTTCCAAAGGGCACCTGCAAAGATAGACAAGCTCAACGCTCTCCCACTGCACTTTGCAGATCTTCTCCTATTGACATTTCAAAGCAACTAAACTGTAGCTGTAGGTCCTCACTGCTTTGAATGACTCTATCTAGCCACTCCAAGGTCCCCACTAATAAAAAAAGCAAGTACTAACTTTGGACTAGTTGTCGTTTGGTCCCATAAAAGTCTGTGGCGGCACCGTAACACCCCCAGCCTTCATAACACCCCCAGCCTTCGCTGTGTGACATCCTAAGCGCCCCGAGAGCCAAGGCAGCCCGACTGCAGCTGACGCGTTGACGAGAGCAGGCAGGCTGTGCAGCCCAGCCATCCCCTCCTTACACGGGGAAACTCCCACGCAGAGTACAGTTCAGAAACCGCCTCATTCACGAAGGGGAAAGCCCCGCGCCGACAGCGAGATTAGCAAGCCTCGCCGAGATGAGCAACACCTGGCCGCGATCCGTTATGCAAGCGGGGAAGCAGAACAATGCCAGGGAGCAGCCCTGCACCCGGTCCCGGGCCACAAGGCGGAGGACGCTCCCGCCCTCCCCTCCCCGCAGCTACCGAGGAAATCCAACCCGCGCTCGCAGGGGGCGGCGGCGCCGTGCTGAGGGCTGCCCTGCCGAGGCGGCCAGGCCCCCGGCCGCGCTTGTGCCCAGACCGCGGCGGGGATTAGCGCCCGGCGCGGGCCGCCGGCTTCACCTCAGGAGACCCCGCCACGCCACGCTCCCCGCAGTCACCTGCGGGCGAGGGCTGCCGGCCGGCGGGGCTGCCCCGGCGGGCCCGCTGGGACGGGCGGCAGGTCGGGTCCGAGCCGCGGCTGCAGAGTCACCGCCGGCAGCCGACAGAGGAGCGCGGGCTGCGCCGGCCGCCGCCTCCCATCCCCCCCGGCCGTCGCTGTGGCGCCCGGACCCCCACGGGAGCCGCGCTGAAGTGCAGCCCGGCCGGCCCTTAGCCAGGGCTCAGCATCCCCCCACTGCCGGCTGGGCCGAGCGGCCAAGGGAGGCGAGGCGAGGGGCGCTAAGCCCCGGCGCAGCGCCTTCCCCGCCGGCGGGCGCTCCGGAGCCGCACCTCGCCGCGCCGGCTGCCCTCCCCCCTGCCCTCGCCCGAGCGCTCACCAGAAGAAGAGCCGGGAGCAGAGGTTGGCATCCCGCAGCGGGTTGGGCTTCTCCTCGCGGGGCACCGCTTCCATGCCGCCCGCCGCACCGCGCCAACCCCGGCGGCGAGGGCGCAGGACCAGAGGCGACTTCCCACCGCGGCCGCCGCCGCTTTGCCGCCGGCCGGCGCTGTTTCCGGGAAAGCCGGCACCCCCCCGCCTCGTCCCTCCCTCCCGCCGCAGGACGCCTCCTGCCGGCTCGCTCCCCCGCGGCGCCCGCCCCGCCGCGGCGGCTGAGGCGCCGGGCAGCCCCGGAGGCCGCGCGGGGGCGACCCCCCCCCTCAGCCGCCCGCGGCGCTGCCGCTCCTCCCCCGGCGGGGCCGAGGCCGCCCCGCGGCGCTGCCAAACGCCCCGCGGGAGGGAGGCGGTGCCGCCCCGCTCGCAGCGCCACGGGCGGCCGCTCGTCACCTCAGGGCGGGCCGGGCCTCCGGCCGGCGTGGGCCACCGCCGGGCCGCGGGGGCTCTGCGCTTCTGTCCCTGGTTCCTCGTCGGTGTGTGCCCGTTGCTGATGAAAAGCATCTCCACGGCGCCTGCAGCGTCAAGCAGCGCGCCCACGCACCCTCTCGGACAGAAAAACACGTCGCGAGTCAGGGCCGAGCCCAGCGTAACGGGACCGAACCCTCCCAGAAAGGCCTGTTGCCACCTCTGCTTCCCAGGTGTGGCAGGTACTTCGATCAAAAAAATAAAAATAAAAAATTGACTCCTTGTCGTCCAGCAATGTTTAGGAGAGTTTGGTGGTACAAAGTACCTATTTAATTCCGGGAGATGGTGCACCGCAGAAATCCTTGAAGCAATTCTCAAAAGTTCAGCACATGACCATCATACTCCTCTCCAGAACCATCACCGTGGCCTGCCACAGGGAGTATGACCAAAACGAGTACAGGAAACTGGAAGAGACCAAAGAAAATAGGAATGCGGGGAATGTACCTGAAGTATTACCCTCCACAAAAAAGTAACTGGCAGAATGGGTCCCTGCCATGCTGTTATTTCTCTGCAGTCTCAGAATCACAGCATGATTGAGGTTGGTTGGAAGGGACCTCTGGAGGTCAAGTTATTCAACCCCCCTGCTGAAGCAGGACAGTCTAGAGGCAGTTGTTCAGGACCGTGTCCAGACAGCTTTTAAAGATCTCCAAGGTCTCCACAACCTCCCTGGGCAACCTGTGCCAGTGCTCGATCACCCTCACCATGAAAACGCGTTTCCTGATGTTCAGAGGGAACCTCCTGTGTTTCAGGTTGTTCTCACTGACTCTGATCCTGTCACTGGGTTTCACTGAGAAGAGCCTGGCTTCGTCCTTTTTGCACCCACTGTACGCTCTGATAAGATCCCCTTGACCCTCTTCCAGGCTGAGCAGTCCCACCTTCCTCAGCCTTTCCTCATAGGAGAGCTACTCCATCCCTTCACCATTTTCATGGCCCTTCGCTGGATTCTCTCCGGTATGTCCATGTCGCTCTTGTACTGAGGAGCCCAGAACTGGACACACACAGTACTCCACATGTGACCTCAGTGCTGAGTAGAGGGGAAAAATCACACCCCGCAACCTGCTGGTAACACTCCTAATGCAGCCCAGTATACCATTAGCCGTAAGGGTACACTGCTGGCTCATGTTCAGCTTGGTGTCCACCAGGACCCCCAAGCCCTTTTCTGCCAAGTTGCTTTCCAGCTGGGTGGCCCCGTCTGTACTGGTGCCTGGAGTTGATCCTCCTGAGGTGCAAGACTTGATGCTTCCCGGGTTTGAACTTCATGAGTTTCCCGTCAGATCATTTCTCCACCCTGTTGAGGTCCCTCTGGGTGGCAGTACGACCCTCTGGTGTATCAGCCTCTCCTTGCAGTTCTTCTCAACAACCTCTCCTCATCAGCAGACTTGCTGAGAGTACCCTCTGCCCCATCATTGAGATAATTTATGAAGATGTCAGACAGTTTAGGGCCCAGTGTTGACCCCTGATATACACCACTAGTTACTGACTTCCAACCAGACTTCATACAACTAATCAGCCCTGATCAAGACTCCTTCCCACTCCAGCTGAGCCAGCTGCAAGATAGGCACCATTCTTATGTTCTGTGTACTCATCTCATGTCCCCAGCAGCAACCAGCCCTATATAATCCCACTAAAATGCCTTGCCAGTGTTTAACAGGGCTGGCATCTGACTTTCATTATAGGCATCAGAGTTTACACCGTGTTGAGATAAAGGAAGAATAGGGTATTGGCTATACTGTATTACTGAAGAAACAGCATCACTTCGTGCTTGCAAGAATGTCATAATAATCCCAAATCAAACAAATCAAGCTTAAGCTTGCTGTCAGTGAGCACTGATGGGGCTGGCAACAGCATGCACTGCTTGAGCGTAGACGATGTGCCACAGAATTTTGCAAGCAATAAGTAGTACATTTGTCAACAACTGTCTGTAGATCCTTCCAGATTAAAACTAGGAAATAAACTTACGGAAATGGTGCAGTAGTTTGAAAGGACAGGCTTTAATGAAAGTAGTGTTTATGTATTCCAGAGCCTGAATAAGTAATTTAAAACATATCCTAAAACCTATGAAGAAAAGCTCTGCCCTTTAGCAAAATCTGGCAGGTTTAGATTTCTGTGAAGCAAATTTGTCTAACTAGGTACTCATAAGAGAATTAAACGGTATCACAGCCCAGTGCAAGTCCCAAAATGTGTATAAAGTTTGGGTCAGGCAGTGGGAGGAAGAAAGATGTAAATCTTAAAACTCGCTTCGTTTCATGAAGCATTACCTTTGTGATATAGATGTGCAATGAAGGATTATCCAATCATTTCTTAGTTTGGGCAAGGAAGTAGGATACTGATCACGAACAAGTAATTTCTTTAAAAATACAGTTAAAAGGATTAAAGTAACTTTTTCTGATATTGTTGTAATGGTAGGAAAAGGACAAAGAACAAACCTCAAGAAACATATTTTTCCTTTGCCAGCCTTATCAGTGACAAATGTTGACACTACTTAATTTTAAAATAAATACTGATGTTTACTTCTAAGTCCAAAACACTCTAGAAAGTATTGGAGAAGGGAAAACTGAAAATGAAAACAAAATTGAACCAAAAAAATAATATCTTGAAAGCCAAATTAATCCCTAACTCTGTCAAGTGTGCAAGTAGCCATTAGAAATTGATGCAGTAATAAAGAACTGTGAAGCAATTAGCGATAGGGATGCTCAGGAAAATCTGAGCTTGCACATGGAGAGGAAAGGGAAGGGAAAACAGCACAGTAAAGAAAATAATAACCTTCTTTCTGGTTTAGGGGGAAAGGAAAGCAACTACCAATTCATCCATTTAATATTTTGTACGGCAACAGTATGTTCACAATATGGAAAGAGAAATATATATATACAAACTAATCAAAGTGCCACTTAGTAAATGTAATATGGATAGCAGTCTAGCAAAGACAACTACTCAAATAGGGTAATGGCCAAATTAAGCCAGTGGCATCTAAATTAAATCCATTATGCATATATGTTGTGCTAGGGAAATCAATTTGATGATCACAGAGGATGTCAAAAACATGCAAACACACAAGATTCCCTATTTATTCAGTGTACAAGAAAGACAATAGTCACTAAATAAGCATCTGTATGATGTGTGGCCTTAAGCCTTCTTTGCTGTACTCCGTTACCCTTCTGAATACAGTCAGCCTGACAAGATTCTTCATGTGCATTTTCTAGGGTATGAGGAGTTCACAAACATCTGCTTTTCTCAAAACCCTTAGAAGATAATTGGGAACTTTCAGCTGATTTCCAGATGATGAATAAAAGCACGTGGCCCTTAAGGTGAAAATCAGCCACTGATCCCAATTATGCAATAGGATCCTAAAGCTTAGTCTTTCAGAGGATGTAGCACTATAACCTTTCCCCTTCAGGCAAGCAGCCATTGATTTCAGAGCTGAACGGTTTCTCTATATCATACTCCAGGGCCTCAAGACAGTTACCTAGAAAACCAAGATGACATATGCATGAGCATGTCTGAAAAGTCTGGATAAAAGATTTGCTGAGCTCTATGTGGTGGCTCTGAAGCAGTTCTAGGCACAAAATCAGATTCAAAGCTGTTTGAAAGGCATCAGAGGGAGTAGTTTCTTGAAGACAAGCTATGATAGAGAATGCGAGGGCTTTACGACAGTACATTGTTTGATGTTTTTGATTGAAGCCAGGCAGAAAGGCAGACCTTATGCCTGCCTGACAAACCAAACAGGCAGCCTTGTTTCCCACCATGCCACAGGCAAGAAAGCAGGCTTTTCTGCTGGCTGTGAGCCCAGCTTGTCACTATCCGGTGGCCTGACTCATCATCTTGCTGACGTATCCACTGGAGAACAGTTTCTCATCCTTCTGCAATATGGACATATTGGCCTGTTCTTGTTCAGCTGCAGAACAGAAATGTCAATGCTGCGAACCAAGCTGTAAGTAATTTTGCTATTTCAATCTGGTCATCGGTATGTAATACCAACAGTCTTCCTCAGATACAACTGCTATTTCTTCTCATCACCCCACTAGCCATCTCTGTTTTCCCCATATCTTTCTCTGCCTCCCCATATCAATTCTCTACATGCCATAGTTTCTTATCTATATTAAATTACTTATTCATTCTCCTGAAATTATGGTGCAATTCAGGTGCCTAACCATTTCAAGGCGCCTTCATTCTAGACATGGTAGGGTATTCCACTCTCATTCTAGACATGGTAGGGTATTCCACTCAGCCACAAGTTACCAGTCCAGAAGGTTTCAGGTCTTTCATTAACTGTGTCATATCCACCTGTCCCATGCTGATGTCTCTGGTGCCTTAAAAGTGGCAGTAGGCACCTATGTTTAAACAACTGAATTTTTGTTGTTTACCTTTACCATCTTCACTACTGAAGCAGCCTGGGTTTTAAGCCACAGTATTCTCCATCTTGGGCCACTGTATTAAGGTTATTTTGGCCGATATTATTCTTCCTAATGATATGAATGGAAATTAAAATTTCCATTCACATTTTTCTATCTAAATGTCACACACATACATATATGGACACACAATATTTCTGTTAACTTTCGTAGTTTAGTTCTTTTGATGTTTGGATGGCCACTTACTTGCTTTACACAAAACTAGGTAAAAATTGTTTATCCATAGCGAATAGTTTCTATTGACTATCTGCTAAGATAAGATTCACACCAGTTACTTTCTATTAAATCAAATATTTGATGCAATAGAGAAGTATCAGAAAAGGTTGCACTAAAAGTTAAAATTGACAAAATTGACACACCTACCCACCTGTTCAGTTGCCCCTAACAACTTAATCTTTGTGCTTCATGCACAGATACTTAAAAACTGATATTTCTGTAGGATGATTTGGATGAGCTTGCAGCAGGCCTTCAGCAGCAGCTCCCTGTGCTATTAGTTAAAACAGCCATTCGTGTGTATTTACAGTATTTCTGTCCTGAGCTACAATAGCACTCTCTTCTCCACTGCTAAGCAGCTAAGAGATTATTTCACTATTCTAGCCTCACCAGGTAATAGACATTAAACTTCCTGCTTCTGTTCATTACAGTTTCAAGTCTTCCACTTCTTAATCCACATTTCTAATATTGATAATACAGCTTCTGAAGAACAAAGCCTTTCTTTAAATTCTCTATCAAACAATATGCTGCAGAAAATCTTGCACTTTATTTGCTTTATTCCTATCCTGGTCTCTTGCTTTTCTAGCTTAACACTAGTTCCCAAAGCCCAGGATAATCTCCAAGCAACAGTGAATTACAGTAACAGAAAAAATAAATTGAACTAGTTACAGGGCAAGAGCGAGTTAGGAAACATAAAATAAACTTCTGGAAGTATTGTGCAGACTGTGACTGATGGCCTAGGGAAATAAAGACTTCCCATCCCTGACCAGATGTTTAAAAACCAGAGTAGATTAATCTCTGTCATGATGTTTGCTCAACATAGGCCATCTAGTGCAAGGGTAGGAAGTGGATTAGCCGACCTCCTGGCATCCATGTTTTCTGTGAACGCCAGTGTCCATGGACTGATTTGACTAGGCAAGACTGACAAGGTGATGCCATGACTTCCACACAACCAAGGGGGAAATTATTTTTTTAAACTTCTTTTCAGAGCCTGGAGGTGAATGTTAGATGTCCACTTCCATTCACGTAGGTCATTATTTTTTTTTTAAAACATCTTCTCGGAGCGTGGAGGTGAATGGTAGATGTCCACTTCCATTCATGTAAGTTTGGTTCCAGTGATACTGGGCCCCTGCTGTACAGATGAGGATCTTAAGCATAAGAGTTTTGTCTTGATTTTCTAAAACAACATTTAGGGCATACAACACTAAAAAATGTAGAATTCAAGTGGCTTTGGTAAGAAAGCTCTGTTTTCAAAACTGCCTAAGAAGACATGTAACAATCTACCAACAAACAACATTCTTCTACTCCAGCTGGTAAAACCTGTGCTTCTTTCAAAGCTTTTCTTGATTACAGCATTCTCTTTCATTTTCTACATTTATTTACATGAACATGGTCTCCATTGTATGATCTCTTTCATTTGATGTCAACCTAAATAGGCAAGAGTGAAAGACATCAAAAGTGGGAGCATGGAAGTTCTCCCTTGCCTAAGGAGTTAAAGAAGGAAGGAAAAAACAGATGGTGAGCACTCACCCATTTATAAGCCACTCAGCAAATCAGCAGGTCCACCATTATGGCCCAGATGTTTCTGGTTGCTCTTGAACCCACTCTGCTTGCATGTCGCAATCAGAAAAATAGACTTTGTACAGATGGTCAAACAAAATTGCTTTTCTTCCCAGAAGAATTGCTTTCCCTCTGGTAATAACACAAATAATCAATAAGGTCCAGAAGAAAAGGCACATAAGTCACTTTTCAGAATGAAACATCACCATCAAAATCATCTGGATCCTGATTGTATTTCATTTGGCATTACCAGACTTAAGTTCAAGAAAGTTATTTTTAGTCGGAAATAGCAAGGGGACAGAAGACAGCACAAATGAATTAATAAGTTATTACATAGATCTGACTTTTTTCCTCCTGTAACATAAAGGAGAGGATGGTTTACTCATTTTTCAATACTTTACTGGAAAGCTAGTGACAGATGGAAAGGGGAAAAGGCAATTCTGTCCTAACAGAAATAAGCTAAGGCCAGTAGAGCCATCTTCAAAACATGTCACATCTGACCTGGATATGAGGCACCTGCTATCAAGTATAGACAGTCAAATCACAACACAAACAACGTCAAATGACTGCAAACACAGTTCTCTCAACGTTGGCCAACGCAGTCTGTCAACACTACTATTACTTGGCCTTCCTTAGCTCTTGGCTGCTTCACCAGGGTCTAGCACATATATATGTCATATATCATATATCTAGCACCTTTTCTGGGGCACCCACAGTTTGAGAAGAAACAGAAGTTTCTCTGACACTTCTGGACACAGCTTTCAGCAGACCACCAGTTACCTGCCAGTGCAAAGCTCCCAAAAGGCAATGTTTTTTGTCCCTACATCCTCGGCCTACATATCCTCCTCACCCAACCAAACACCACTGGGCAAGGCTCTTCTTCCTTTCTTTCTTGGCAGTCTGACACCTGTCTGGGGTGTTGCAGGCAAGGGTGGACTACATACCAAGAATATAGGAAGCTTTTTCTGAATCACATGCATTTTGTGAGTCAGAGTTTTATACTAAAATGTTTGTGATGCAATTATTGTACTATATTTATGCTAAATCCTTTGTTTATTTGGTTTAGTTTAAAATGGTAGATTTAAGCTCAAACTCTACATATTGTTTAGTCTGGAAAAAAGGAAGCTCAGGGAAGACCTTACCTCTCTCTAGAACTACCTCTAAGAAGGCTGTAGTGAGGTGGGTGTTGGTCTCTTCTCCCGAGTAACAAGTGATAGGATGAGAGGAAACAGCCTCAGGTTGCACCAGAGGAGGTTTAGATTGGGTATTAAGAAAAATTTCTTCATAGAAAGGGTTGTCAAGCATTGGAACAGGCTGCCCAGGGTAGTGGTTGAGTCACCATCCCTGGAGGTATTTAAAAGGCAGTGTAGATGTGGCACTTAAGGACATGGTTAGTGGTGGACTTGGTAGTGTTAGGTTTACAGTTGGACTTCATGATCTTAAGGGTCTTTTCCAACCCAAATGATTCTATGAAGTCTATGATTCGAATGCCTATAAATATTGACTTACAGACACCGAGGATATTTATGTACCCAACATTTTTGTGTGTGTAGATTCTTACATCTTAATCACTGTTGCATCTGTTTATCTTCTAGCAACATGTTAAGTTCCATGACTAACACACGTCAAGTGTTGTTTATTCTTGCTCTCAATCTGTTTTGATTTAGTGCAGCTTCAGGCTAATATGCCCACAGCTGTGTTTAGGTTAGAGAAAAAAAGGTTGAAGCAATACATATTGCTGGTAGAGCAGAAGGCAGTGAGGTCTTCCTTCATGCTCCCATGCCATAATGTTTCTCAGTCTCAGAGAAACCAAGCTGGAAAACAGAGGGACATTCTACTTCCTCTGTGGTGGGAAGATGTTTACCTTGGTCGTTGAGGTGTTTATTTAGATCACTGAGAACAAGCAACAGTGTGCTTGGAGGGCAAGAACTGAGATCTTGCATTTAATGATAGTTTATGGAAGACAAAGCAGAGAACAGACCACAGATATGTGTTTATAGTACTCTGTGTTACCTTCGGGATGTGCACCTTGTGTTCTGCACTTCATGGTATTTGCTGCAGGCTGAAGGCTTCATGTCCAAGTGCACAGAGCGGGTGTAGTCCAGAAGGAACAGGCAGGTGGGTGAATGTTAAAAAGAGAAGAATACCATGGCTTCAGGTGCATTACACTAAACTAAGTCACAGTCTCCTATTCTTTGGGAGGTAAGAGAAAGAGGTATTCACTTTTGGTAATATGCAAAAGGTTAGCATTGGTGGGTAATCGTGGAGCACTACCATGCCAGGACTTGAACTGGCCAGATGTAAACGCATACTTATGCACCTTCTGCTCTTGCTTTTAGGCTGCAGAGCATTCCTGGGAATCCTGTGGCCATGTATGCATTCATTACATTTTAATCTTTTTCTTTGCTAGTGTGTTTGCCAAACAGTTCTTACTTCTCTGATCAAATCTTCTGCCTGCATATTCATTCTGATGGCATTTCTACCTTTATACTGTGGACCAGAAAGATATCAAAGGCTGTGAATATTTTCAGAAGAGGAGTGGTAGTTGCAGGCATAGCATAAGGAGGAGAAGCAGCCATGAAGTAAGACATGTCAGCTTAAGAACAACAGCCATGGCAGTAGGGACTGCTAGGTGAACCACAGAGATTAAGAACAAAAGAAGTGCTGGGAGCAAGTATTCCAGGGCTTGGGCAGGATGTGGGTCCAGACTGGTGCCAGAGAGAGAAGCAAGGAAAATGAAGTAAAAGGTTAGAAGACTGAGTATGATAAAAATAAAAAAGAGGTGAGGTTAACCATGAGAGAGGGACAGGGAAAGAGGATGATTGTGTCAGGCACTAAGATGACCAGCAGATGGTGAAGTGTGGAATAGTTGCCTTGTCCAAAAAGCTGACTGTATGCATCAGGTCCTGACAACAACTCTAATTAAAGAGCACACTGACAAAGAAGAAACTGTCTTACAGATCTCCTCATTTGTGACCAGGGGCAGCAGGAATAGGTGGGATAAATTTGTGTGTATATTTATAGGCTCATATCTCTGTGCATGAGATAGCTTTAGGCTATATCAGTAGTCATAGCTGTGCAGTGGTTCTGTTTCTGTAACTAAATGCATATCATACCCTTCAAACTACACTCCACAGCAGCAAACTGTTATACCACTATCTCTCTTGACACAGAAAGTCAGTGCCACCACGTGTGCTCCTTTCTTCTCCGAATCATCTTCAAAGGAGATGACCAGCCATCAGAGGGTTGTGCGAAAGTACCACCCCTCTTTCTGGCTATAACTAAAAGGAAACACAAAAGCTTCCCCCACCCTAAGTGCAGGCAGCACCATGATTACTCTTTCCCAGCAGGAGGCTCTGACTGAATTAGTTTTCCACAAACCTACCATGCTACTAACAATGTAGATGTGATCTTTTTGAATCCCACCTCCAACATGGCACCTGTGCTGATGGCTCTTCCTTCCTGCTCTTTGCAACAGAGGAAAACAGAGAGTAAAAAACTTAGTGAACTCCTAACAGTCATTGTCCTACCAGGTAACCTTTATAACACGGAATTTTCAAGAGGACTGGGTAAATCACTGTCTTCATACATTGATACTGAGCTCCTTTGGGGATCGACTAGCCTTTTCATTCTTTAATTGTCCAGTACTGGCATAACGCTTTTAGTTCAGGAGCAGGATTCCCAGGAGCTACATTAACACAGAAAAAGATTAAGAATAGTCTTGCCAGGTTTTGTTCTACACATTAAATAATGACCCTTTGAATGAGTCATTTAGCCTGTCTAATTTTCAAAAATATTTTCCTTTAGGAATTTTGTAAGAATGATATTTCCTTACAGGAAGTACATTCTTTGAAGGAAGAAGGTCCACCCAGAATAAGACAACCATGGAATTAGTACTTTCTGCATTGGAACATTTGTGAGTAGGTGAACTGGGCAAGTGCTCTCCGCTTCCACCTGCAGAGTTTCTATTCAGCAGGAGTGACTCAGTACACCCAGCTGTTTTGTTGGACGTATCTGCACACAAATTAGCATGAGAGCATTGAAATAGGTAAATAGGACTTTTGGAAATGAAAACAAAACTAGCATCCTACTGAGCTCCTAATAGGGTCCAAAGCCTGTTCCCATTCTTTGTACAACCCCTCAGGTAGGTCCAAATATGAAATATATGAATAAGTATCCCTGTAGCTCTTATGTATTCAGAAAGATTTAAGCTGGTAGTAGTCCAAGCCAGATACAAAGTGACATGTGTTGTCACTTCTATGTGAACTAGGTGACATTTCATATAACGTACTTTTCTCTAGAGGTGTGGCAACATTACAAAAAAAACCAAAAAACCAACACGGAAATGTAGTTCTTGCCTTTGCCATAAGGAAAAAACTCACACATCAACAGTGGTGATATAGTATGGTCTAATGCCATAAACGCCAGATGTAAGCCTGCCTTTCAGTTTCTCTTAATGCTGCCTTACAGGAGCCAGTAGAGTTTAACTTCTAGCTGAGAACTAATACAGGTCACAAAGCAAAATGCTTAGGCTAGGCACATCTTTATGTCCCTAATGGGACATGATTCTAAAAGCAACATTTGCAAAGCATGTTTAAATTGGATTTAATTTGTACTAATGACAAGGGACAGAGGGCAGAAAAGTACATGTTCTTTAGCAGATCATAACTTAAAAACCCCCACATCTAAATTTGGTGGCAGCTGTATAAGTTAGAGAAGGCGGCAGAGAGGTCTATGCTACTTTCCTATGGCCAGAGAAGAAATTTGTAGTAGCAGGGGCTCCCGCGTTTGTGGCTTGACTAGTGAATTATCGCAACTCCCAACACTTGTACAGGGAAATTGTAGCTGCCATGGCAACCATTTTTTTTCTGATTGACTGCACTGGATAAATATTCGATTAAACCTTTTTTATTTATGTCTCTAATCTAAAAGGTTTCTTTAGTGAAACAGTTAATTTAAAGGTTTTGCTACCTAATCATGCAGCAACTTGCACAGTTCAGGCCTGGCTTGAATGAATGGCAGCACAATTAAATAATAATAAACCACAGAAGATAGAGAGTCAAAGCAGTTAGAAAAGTGGGAAAAAGATGGCCTTTTTGTGGTTAGATGGATGGATGAACCTATGTGAATGATACTCTTTTTTTTATTATTTGATGGTGATTTTGCACAAAAGGTTAATTTCAGGTTGAAGAAAGCATTTTATTCAGCCTGTGAATCTGAGCACTTTACATTTTTAATCTTAAAAGAAATTCCAGACTGAACAAGTAACTTAAAATAGAAGGATAAAAACATGTTATTTAACATAAAAAATAATATTTTTCTTTGCATTTGCTTTTATTCTCAATTTGGATTTGACACAATTCCGTGAATCCAGAACAAATTGTGTTGCCAGAATTACTTTTTTTCCATAAGAGACTACTGGACATTTTGCACCATATTTCAAGAAAACTATGATTTGAGGAACCTTCAGAACTCTTCCCTTCCCTATTTGGCATGTCTTAATCCCTGCGTATCCCCATCCCTGTCTTTCTTTTCATGCTGACTCAGCAATAGAGATAGTGCTCCTCCACCTATCCCCTCTAAAAAGGTCTTAGAATTTGCTAGACTTGAAATTTTTAATTTAGATTTTATTAGGTCTGAAGCAATCTTTCACTGCATTTCATCTCTCTGGGCCCACCTTTAAATTTATCACTAGCTGGCATTTTATCAACATCTCCTTTCTGTGACTAGCAGACATCATTTCTCGGCTCTTCCAGAGCTACAGGTTCATGTTTTCTTTTTAAACTGACTCCAAACAAGACGTTTCTAAAACTTGTGGTACATGGGGCATGTGTTTTTTTCTGAATTAAAGTTGAATGGCCATAGCAGATATCCCTGACTTACCCTGCTGGGTCTCTAACACAGCGGTCCTGCCTCTCAGCTCTGGGGGCCACCAGCTCTTGCCAGGTTCATGCTTCCTCTTGCACGAAGCCTGGTGTGAATTGCTGCCCTAAGTAGGACCACAAGCAAAACAGACAGATTGAGCAACCATGGAGAAAACGGAACATAAAATGTCAAACAGGATGATAGGTTTTCAAACCAAGGATGTTATATTTATTACTGGATTTAGGCAGTATCTGGTTTAAAGGTTTATACTCTTCTGATCCTATAAAAGAACATTTTTATCTTCTACAATCAGTGTGTTTATAGGCTGAGGACACAACTAACTGAAGACTTAACTGAAGCAGTATATAATGTAATTCAACTCTCCTGATTTCATTTATGTTTCTCATTTGTTACTGGGATAGAAAGCTTTGATATTTTATAAAGGGTACTCAGAATAGAATTTTTCTAATGAATGTGGTAGTGACAAGGGTTTTTTCATAGTTTTTAATACTTGCTGGTTTACTCTGCACTCTCAATCTTTCTATTTTTCTTTCCCCTAAGGGTTTCTCTTTTTAAAATTTGGCACAGTATTGGAGTTTTTCGTCTTTGAAAGTCAGAGGTCTGTTTTGTTCATGTTCTTTCACATAAAAGACATTATCAATAACATCTGCACAGGCACTGGAATAATTAACCTTTTCATTTTTATTATAAGCAGATTTTTATGATTACATAGATGCATTTCTATATTAGTCAGAGGATGCAATCAAGATTGGAAGCATGCACTGCAAAGCAGCTACACCAACTGTCTCCATCCAGTCAGACTCCTCTCCTGCCTAGAAACAGGTCTGACATATGACACATCACAGCAGACAGAAAAAAACCCAAACTCAAATATTTAAATGTGAATGTATTTTTTAGAAAATTACAAAGAAGTAAGAAGCCACTTATCCCAGCTTTGCCCTCGTGTAGAACTTTACCAACTGCCTGATTTTAATGGGTACCACAACATTGATGGGGACGTGCTTTAAAAGAACTAGGCTATGTATGCCATCTTGAACATTAAATTCACACTTCACATACAAGTGCTTTAACCATAGTATGAAAGATAAGTAGCACAAAGAACATCTCCAGCAACTTTTTAAAAAAGGAAGTACTACACAATAAGGCAGTTTTCCCTAGGAGAGCACTGTGTATGCTGCAGAGCTCTCACAGTGACAGGGCCCAAAGGTGGGGTGGCATACCTGTACCACACTCCCCACCTCTCCACATGTCATACTACACACTCCCCTTGTGCTCCAAATGCACCTGCTGACCAAGTCACACAGCTGCCTTGTGCCTTTATCCATCAGGGTCTAATAGCAAAATGGGAGGTAACAATCAAGAACCAGTCCTCCAGGCTAACAGCTTGCCATATTGTCTTCCAGTAGTTTTTCTGGGGTATACCTGGCAGCCCTGCTGGGGTCACTGACAGGAACCCATCCCCACAGGCCCAGCCTAGACCTTTCTGCCTCCCCAGCCCATCCCACAATGAGCCATGTCCTTCCCTCCATCCCTGTTTTTTGGCAGGATGCCTGGATGTCCACCTGTTTTGGGGTGCTCCGGATTCAGAAGGCGTCAGACTACAGGAAGGCAGAGGGCACATCCTTTTGGAGAATGTTGACAAAGCAAGGAGAAGGGAGTACTTTGGGCAGTAAGGCCCATCTGCAACAAGTCATGTTTGCAACCCAACAAAAGCCAGTTACCGCTGCTGATATCCAAGATAGATAATTTTCATTCTGCTCACAAAGGTCACGGGCAAATGTAGACCCTTAGAACCAGCACCCAAAGAACGGCAATCCCGTGGACCCTGTGGGGCTCCCAAGGCAGGGTAACATGGGGACTGTTATTCTCAGACCACCACAGAAAACTCAGAAATGTGGCATTGGACAGTGGACAGTGGGCCTTGACTGCCAGGGGTCTGAAAGACTCTACACCATCAGATGAAACTTTCCTGGCTATACCTTTGACAGAAGATTCCTATATTAAATGTGCTTTTTGCCTATAGATTTTAGCTCCAGCCAACTCAGCCAGCTAATGGGATAAGAACAACACACAACTATCTAATGAGAAAGGCCCAAGGATAAAACGAGTTATCTAAGCTCCCTGCAGCACCTCGAGGCCTGTTCCTGTTTTCACCCTCGCTGCAGGAGGAGCTCCGTCTGTTGCAGGCACAGCCCCCTGCCAAAACCAGGCTCTGGTATTGTTCCAGGACAAACCCATGAAAATTTTTTTTCTCAGACATGGGAGAACAAAGTTTGTTTTCTGTCAGGATGGTGCCTTACTACATCGCCAGCTCTGGCAGGATGCATGCATTTCTAAGAGTCCTGGAAAGCATTTTTCCTTCCCTCAGAGCAAGTGGGCTAGACTGTGGGGGCAGCTGCATCTCTGCAGAGGCGTGCCAGGAGGACCAGCCAACTCCGAAAGCCTTGTTTGCTAACACTGTTCTGTTGAGGATGCCTTCGGCACAGCAACACCACTTCTGTACTAGTCAACTAGGCAGCGCCAGGGATACAATTTTAGGCTATCTAGGTGACACAGAGTATGCTGAATGGTGTATCCTTCTTGTGCATCCATTGTAGCCTGAAACTAGATAGGACAGCTAGTGAGCAGCTCATCTTGTGCCATCTTGTCTCTCTGAAGTACGTTACTGCTGCAGTTTCTGGAGAAGGTGAGGGCAGAGGCCTCTGAGATGCAGGCTGGTTAGAGGTAGATGGGAAGAGAGAGCAAAGACCATGAAGTATGAGGAATGTTTGAATTTTCTCTCTCCCCTGTGTTTCAGTATACCAGCAGTTTTGGACAGTTCTGGTGCCTATGCTGCGCCACTTGTTACCAGCTGAAGAAATAAGGGAAGGGGTTCATGTCCAGGCAAACACAAGACCTGAGAATGCGATGTAGTTGTTGCTAACACACACTAGCTAGCTGGTGAGCAGCATGAGGTCATTGCTCAGCTTTACTTCATGAACTGGATAATTTTGTTTTCTATCTGCTATTGCTTGTGACATTAATATGTTCATAATAAGCTTAACTCTTCCTGTTGCATTTGGTTGTACAGTACCTTGGCCTGGAAGGTGTTCCCAGGAACACTGTAATAGAACAGTGACCCCTGGTTTGAGACTGGCAGGGGTATATAGGTGCCTGGGCCCTACATTAATGATATAATTTATCCCCATGACTAAGTCTGTGGGCTTTGCAAACATGAGCAATGATGGTCAGCGATACTTGCACATTAAAGCAATCCACTTATCACTGCAAAACAATTGCAAAAAAACCCAAACAAACAAAACACAGTTTGCTCTTGCGGGATTAGGATCTTAGTACATATCCTCATGAGGGACTGCAGGACACTTTATGAGATGCAATAAACTTCTTAAGCACTCTTATGTTATCCTCCATGGGCCCAATCTGTAGCACATTTGTAGCATGCCTGAATTAAGTCCATTAGAGATTTTTCAACAAAATCACCATAACAGAGTTTTAAAGGAGACCTGGGCTTTTTAAAGGCATTGTTTTGTTTGCGTTTTAAATAGGGTTTTAAATAGGAAGTAGTACTATTGCCTATCAATTTAAAGCACTTCATCCATTTGAAACTGCATGGAAAGCATGAGACTGATTTTAAAGTGGACATCATCTACATGAACCCCAAGCCTGAGTTTTCAAATACAGGTCAGGTCAAACATCTCAGAAAATGTGTTGGTTTGCTCCTTCTGAACCCTGAGGTAATCAAAAGATTTAAGATTGTCTCCTGAGGAAGGTAAAAGCTGTGCTTCTATTCAGACTATTCAAGAAACAGGGGAACTGGTAGACCTGCTGTTCCTTTTTTGCAGCAAAGAATGTGACTTCTGTTACTTTGAAACATTTGGAAATTAGATTAAAGGATCTTGCAAATGATCCAGTCATTAGAGATGCAGGAATTTTTAATTTGTAAAACTGGCCAAGTGACAGTGACTCCCTCAAGACCTTGGTAGAAAGAAGCAGTTCCACAAGCATGGTCACGCTGCAGGCACCTTTTGGAAGCTGAAGGATACAGAGGCACTGAAGCATTGCCACAAGAGAAAGAGCCCAAATCTGCATCAAGAAAGTGAACCCTGCACAGATTGCTTCTGCACTGTATGGCAGGAGGTATTGATTTCCTCACTCATGTGGAAATTATAAAGATGTTGTGTCATTTTTGCTTTAGTATTGCCCTGAAGAATCTCAAAAAGTTTTGCATGCTGCAGGAGTGTCTGTCCCACTAAGTGCTGATATCAATTATGAGGGCAGAACAAACCAGATGGAAGCTCTTCTGCTTTACGGGTTTTGAGGGATGAAGATAACACAAGCCTAGACTTTCTACATCAGCCTGTGTTTAGATGGCTCCTCACACCAAAATTATTTCAGCTTTTTATCCTGTTACACTGGATAACATAAAATATACAAGAACCAAAAGATGAGGTGATGTTAGGTGTCTCCTTATCCGACTACACCCCTTAGTTGCTAGGCCCCAGGGTCAGGTCTGATGTCCTTTCTGAAATCATGAAATCTTGCATTAGCAGCTGTGTGGCTGCCTGGGGTAGAGGGTGAAGCGTGACTCCATCCCACTTGCTCTGTAACCCACCAGTCACATAGTCTGCAGGATTTACCTAGGAGCTAGAGGCTTGGATTTACACAGGCTGAGGAACGGGACTTCCACTTCCTTGCTGACTGCTTTAATATATTATTCTTCAGAACTAATTGTTGCCTTTTTCCATTTATTCCTCTTCCCCATATTTGCTAAGGAACCCATGAGCCAGTCATCTGCATCTGAATATACAATGAATGAATGTACTAAGCACAAAACTGATCCAGGCCTCACTGGAGCATTCCTGTAGCCCTTAATAGGATGCTTAAATCCAGGAGACAGCATTTTAGACTGCCCTTTCATACTCTACTAAGTCTCACATATGCCTTCTGGTGCTACAAATCCTATTTGTAGCACGTACCTCTCCCCAGTCAATGCATAACAAACTGCATGGGCACTCCTGACTGAGTGCTGACTATCACACAACACACATCCCTTATTGGATCCAACCTTTCATTTTGGATTCATACCAGCATAGCATTAATATTTACCTCCTCCTTTCCATACAGTTGATCCACATTCTCTTTCTTTGTCCTCTGTACGTCTCAAGGCCTTTTGTTCTTTACTTTGAAATTCTCTGTGAGCTTTGAGTTGGTTTGATTTTTGGCATTCCTAATGTTATCCCACTGCATTTTGAACTACAGTTAAGTACTTTACCAGGCTAAAATAGTCTCTGGTACTCACTTTTTCCTATTCATTCACTAGGTTTGAAGCTGTTTTTTCCCTTTTGCATAGCTGCAGGTTACAGACTTCCTCTGCATTCAGGTCCCTAAACTTAATGCAGCTGATTTTACTGATAAGTCCTTTGAATTCACCACCACTGCTGCTTTCAAAATCAGGGAGCTTAGCTGCAAAACTACTTTAATTTCTCCCTTCTTTCTTAAATTGAATCATCCTGTGACCACTTAAAATTTTCCCCTAGAACCTGATCTTCCATAAAGCACACATTCCAAAACCAAGTTTAAAATCACATCAGTTCCTGATATTTAAATTACTATTTGGAGAAGAACCGGTCATCTCTCACAGTCAGAAATAATATGTTCTACTGCTACTAAGGAAACAGGAAATGCACGTTTTCTAGATATATATATAAAGTCTGTGAGCACAAGGAGGAGTAAAGCAGCTCAGGTAGCTAACATTTTGAGATTACACCCTTCATGTCTGCCAAGGTTTTACATTACAGACTGGACATGTAGTAGAGAGCTGGTCAAGAAACAGGGAGAGCTGGCACAACAGGATCAACAAGGAACAGAGAGATAGGGAGCAAAAGAGGCCAATCAAGAACAGACAGAAACCACAAAGGAATTTGCTGCCAAAGCATCATGTCCTTTTTGGATTCCCAAAAGTTACATTCCACCACAGTGATTCCACATTATCAGAGATATTTACCTTTTACAAGATAAAATTACCAAGGTTTCTATTCCTCTGCAAGATTGATTTAGGTGGTCATTACCAGTGTTACCTAAGCAGGTAATCTTTTAAAGTACTTTGACCTAGATGGTTTCTTGTCTAGCCACATTTTCCTTCCTTATTTTTTTCAGTCTTACCACATTAGTAATATTTTATCACAGTGATATGCATATCACATGGATTACCTTCGTATTTTCTTTTTCTACAGCAGTATATATTCCCCTCAAATGAGTATTTCGCTCTTGATTTCTGTTTCATTGTTTATATGTGTAGTCACAACCTTATCTGAGTTTTATCAGAGGAAAGTACTTAGTGGCAAAGATGCAAATTCCATGCTTTCATTTTAAAAAAATGTTCAAAAAGCAGTGTTAGTATTCAACCACCTGAAGTGGGTAGAAAATATGAAAGAAAAATAATAACAGGTGAGTTATTTTATGGAAGATGTTAACACCAAGGGCAGTTCCACTGACCTTGGTGCAGCTATAGCCAAATGAGGTTCTGCCCTTGGAGCTGGACTTTGGATGGAAATTTGTGATGTGTGTAATGCAGCTGAGCGTGGCCAGTAGACAAAGATGTCTACACTTTAAAATGCATTTTGTCTCTCTTCTCTGAATGAGATTTTCAAAGTTTCCACAGTTGAGGAGGTGGCTATTCAATAGTTATTCTTCTCTCACGATGGTCCTTCCTGGTAAACATAAACTCTTGCTTCCATCAAATCCCAAATAGACCAGTAATTTAAGAAAATTATTAATCATCATCCACAAGTCAGACAGTGGGTATATACCTGTTAAGAAATGTGTTTTCTTGTAAGAATTAGCATGATGAAACCTATTGCATTGGAACAATGATGAATACCAGGAGAGAATGGGAAATCAAGCAGTATTTTTTTGCAAAAAGCATGTTTTTCACCACTACTGAACTGTACATGCTATTGATAGGAAACAAGAGATTGTGTTAACATCTGATTACAGCTGTCTAAACCAATGTCCTCTACTTTCTGAGCCCACTGCAAATCTGTTGAAAGGCACATGGCAAAAGAAACACTGGAACATTTGGAATGCATGTGTAACTTGATAGAGGCTTTGGCATGGCATTACTCAAAAAGCTGTAAAATACCTGCTGCAGAAGTTGTTACCCGTTAGCCCTTTGCAAATCTCTGAGAACCATTAGCTTTTTGGAATTTGGCTGATTCTGAACAGCAAATGATAGCTAACAAGTCTAGCAGTGCCAAGGAGATGCAGAACTTTCAGAAAGATTGTAGTTGCCAGCCCGAATGAAAAAGTATTTTTTGTTCTATGCTCACTAAAGTTGTGTCAGCAGTCAGCATGTCTCTTTTAGACACTCTTTTAGAGTCTTTCTCAAAAATGAAAAAGCTTCCAGATTGAATTATCTCTTGGCTGTGAGTAAAAAACCCTCAATATTTAAAAAAGATAAAAAGGCAATTCATGCACGTAAGATGAGAGGTGAATGAGACAGGAAGGGGATGTTGACTCAGACAATATGAATGTTTTCAAAGCTCTTCCCCATGGTGCTGCTCCATCAGACTCAGAACCATAGTGCCAATCAGCTCAGTCACCCAGGGTTTGGTTCAGGATGCCCAGGAACCATAAATGCAGGCCATAGGCTTTTGGAACATAACAGAGAAGCTGTTATTCCCACTATGTGTTAAGCATAGGCTTCAGCCCTAGATATTGTCTCACTGAGCATACCAATGCACATTCATATTCAGAAATGGATCAACACTAGCCACTGACTGTGACCGACTGCAGAGTCCTCCCTTCCCCTACCCTATCCTCCCATCTCCTTCCCTCCCCTCTTATTTTTTTCCCCTCCCCACTCTGCTGTTTCTTGCCATGCCATCAGGTTGTATTTCAGGAGGGAGGAAGTGGAGAGAGGAAAAGGAAAATTCCCTTGACCCAGGGCCAAGGACCAAATGGGGAAAAGCACAGCTCTTCTCACTTGCACTCTGCTCCTGGTCTGTGAGAAGCCAGCTCCACTTGGGAGTACAAAGTGTTCATTCCTGGCAAAGCTCAGCCTCTGAACAACATAGCTATCAGCTCTCAACTATTCAGGCAAAACTTCCCAGTGATATCATTCCCTATTCCTACCCCCATCTTTCCCTTCCCAAGCCAAATGAAATAATAGCAATAAACTACAAGCATTGACACTGTATAATCATGTATAAATACCATCATCCTGGTAATTAAAATCCTTTAGTCTCTGAGCCTGAGGACCCCACACTGTTAGAAGAAATGGCAAAGTTCTTCCTCAGACCACCACTTCTGTCCTGAAATTGCGTGAGTAATTGCATTAATTCTTGTCCTGAAGTATTCTGGAATTTGGCTTTTCAGTTTGTCTGAGCACTTCTCAAGCAAACATACAAACATCGCTGGAACGTGAGCTAGTACAGATACAGAGGCATAAAACCCACTGTTTATGAGAAAGCACTTATTTTGCTTTGGTTGCCAAAGTAGATAGTACCACAAAATTGAAGTAGGTCAGTCATGTATTTCCCATCATAAACTGTAACACCATGACAATGGTTTGCTTTCCAAGCACCATGCAACACATTTGGCTATTTGTGTGGAATTAAGCAGAGCACAGAATGGGAAAGGATAGTCAGTAAATCTAAAAAGGTACCTCTGGCACAATTCCACGGTTTAGAATCTTTAGGAGGAATATGTTTTAATATTGAAAGATCATTGAACTAAGGTCATTGAACTACTTGTTTTCCAGATGGACTGGTATTACTCTGCCTAAGCAGCTGTTCATGTGCGAGAGCTATTTGTTTAAGTTGGCCTTGTTTCTTAATGTCTATGAACTATTACTTTTATCAAACTTTTTTTGTATTTTAAAAAATGTTATTACTGTCTTCCATATAGGACAGTAAACGAGCAAGCCTTTCTTTGACATAGGTGGCATCAAATACTGTTTTCTTTTAACAGAGTAATGCGTAAAATAGCACAGAGATTACTCAATTTCCAGTTCTGGGAAATAATCTTTCAGAAATTGCTCAAGAGTCATAACTGAATATGAGTTTCCAATGCAGTACTGTGGAAAATAAAGTTAATCAGATTATTTTGGATAAAAAAATAGAGTTGGCACTGGAACAGGCAATACCAGACTATAACTTTCCATTTTGGTGCCCATAATTTAACAAGAATGTTGAAAAATTGGAAAAGATGCAGAAAAAAGCCCCAGAAAGTATCTGGAAGTTCAAGAAAATACTTAATGCAAGAGACTGAAAGAGCTTAATGTGTTTAGTTTATGAAAACTCTAATTGAGGGTCAACTGACTACAGTATAACATTATTTCACAGAACACCCCAGGTTGGAAGGGACCGCAAAAGATCATCTCATTCAACCTGGTCCATTTCCAGAGCAGCCAATATTAAAAGGCCATTTAATAAAACAAGAGACATTGAACGATGAAGATGCATTTAAGATATTGAACGAACTGCCCTTGGAGCAAACTGCTGAGTAACACATTACTGTCTACATCTTCATCCATTAAATCAGAAGCAAATGCCTTCTCCAAAGATAGACTTTAGTCAGACTAGCCTCAGTGAAAAGGGGAAATTGTTGATATCTAACCCATGTTGTGACATACAGAAAGATAAAAAGATTCTAAGGGTTCCTTCCTGCCTTAGGGTGCTGCAATATCAAGAGCCAGTAATCCATATGAGACGCAGTTAGCAAGTAATGAGCAAGATACAGCACTGCAATTCCCATCCTCTTCAGTGCTTACCCTGCTGTGAACAGAGAGCTGAGAAGGGCTCAGATCCCATCAAACAGCTTCCTGGCTACTCTCACAGCATTCATCTGGTGGTTTTTACAAGACAGGTGAAGCTGAGCTCGGCCCATGGAGGGCTGTAATCATACTTCACCAGCTCCTGACAGTTTTTGGAAGACATTAATGTGATTAGCAATTCTCAGGTGTATGAGTCATGGGTGATAGACTGCCTGGCTATGTTTTCAGTTAGCAGCAAGGCTAAGTTTAAGGAAAAGGCTGTAGCTGCTGGGCCTAAGTCTAGTTGGGTGGTAAACTAGGAGCACACTAGCAAACAAAGAGCTGTGCCACACCTTTAGCTCCTCACATATGCTCTCCACCTGGTCTATTTGGAGGTGTGAGGCAGATCTATGTAGCCACCTCGCTGCTCCTGGCAGGCTTGATGGTGTTGGCTCAGTCGGTTGAGACATTCAGAAAGGCTATCAGAACAATACTGGCTTTTTTCAGTTTTACAAACTTGGGCTCTGGGCAGTGTTCAGCTGCTCTGAATCATGGCTCAGACTAATGCATTGCTACCTGAAAACTGAAGAAGTGGAGGGTTTCTCAAACTTTGCAATAAGCTTCCCTTTGAAAGGAAGACTGGAGACCAGCCAGACCTGAATCTAATCTGAGTGTGTTGTATGAAACACTAGGTTTGGGCTTTCTGGCAGGGTAAGCAGTACTGATAAGATTCAAGAAGGAAAAGTAGAATATATAACCCCAAAAGTCCTTTCCTGCTCTAGAGGAAGTGGTCTGAGGCAGACACAGCTGAAGCAAAAAAGAGTGTTTTGGGCTGCTCCCAGAAGCAATCCAAAGAATTTGCAAGAACCTGTCCGAATCCTGGTATTAGACTGTGGTTAAAGTGATGAAGAGGTGTGTCTGGCATGCCATGGATTTGGGATGTCAGTGGTGACAAGCAAATGTGTTAATAGCCCAACTGCAGATGATTTCTCAGTGACACAAAAGTACTAAACTCTACCAAATTCCACATTCAGGGTTATATTAGCAGATCACAGGAATTGATGCTTGGATGTGTAGCCACAGTTCTGTTTCGTGCATTAGCTTTAGGGGAAATCACCTAGCCTTTGTTGGTCGACAAGATGGTATTAAAGGGTTTATGTGGGCGGGAGAGATTGGTGTTGCTGAAAGGAATGTACATATCATGTTCAGTATCTCAATTATTTAAGACAAAAGGAGTACATATGTGTGCTTATGAGCAGGTACGTTTCTTCTGCCTTTAGGGAAAGAATGATTAGCAACATAGCAAAAGTCATTAGAGCTGCACACTGGCAGATGCCCAACAAATGTAGTAATTCAGAGGAGGGGCTGCTTCCCTACCTCACCAGAATGGAAAGTGAGCTGGGTGGGGGCACCCTCTTGAAGGAGGTGAGGGGGTGCATTGGTGCAGAAAGGCAGCAACTCTTTACCTTCTTGCCTAAATCTCATGAGAAGTGATAGCAGAGACGTCTTTGCCACACTGCTTATGAGATAGGCTAAAGAGATGTGGATAGAATTTTGCAATCTGATTATGTGTTGCAATTTTAAAGAGCAGTATTATCGGGTGGAATATTGTGAAGGCATGAAAACCTTTTCTCATCTGCAAAACATAGTATTAGGAAAGTCATTCAGTAGCTCATCTTCATTATTAATTTTCATAGCATCATTACTTTAGATCAAGATATTTTATGCGATTTTGATTACTTTGGCACAGTTGGACCTTATCTTCAATATTCACAAAATTATTGCAGGTATATTCTTCATGTTAAGCTTTTTTTCTCTGTGTCCATACTCAATAACACGGCTCAGTACTCAGGGAGGGTTATTTGCATGTACTCATTCAGAACTAACCCAATCAGATAATGTGAACTATGCATAGACAGGATTTCTGATTCCTCAGTTCTACTACGGTTTCTGCCACTAATGCCCAGATGTTTGGATAATGACGTCTCACGACATGGCTCCCTGCGGCCTGTCATGGCAGGACCCACCCCACCCTCCAGCCAGGAGCAGGGCAGCCGGGGAGCAGCAGGGCAGCGCCAGCCCTGGGCAGCGGGCACCTCCCTGGGGAGGGGGCCAGGCTGAGGCCAGGCTCAGGCACTGGCCCACGGGTGGGGGTCTGGGCCAGGATCAGCAGGGCTCACGGCCAGGCACAGGCTGGGCTGCACCACAGAGGGGTCCATGGCTCTGCTAAGGATCTAGCACTGAAGTCTCAGCTTCAGAGCAGCTCCTAAGGGACAGAGTGGACCCTGGCCGTGGATGCCTCCTCAGCAGGGGTGTCCTCACACCTCACACAGCCCTGGCACCAAAGATGTTGGGCATGAGGCTCCTTGGCCATGGGGTGTGGTGCTGGGTGATGTTTGATGGGTCCCAGGCCAGGTCGCGAGTCTCCATGGAGCTATTTCCAGGGTCCATACAGCTCCCTAGCTTGGGGTGGGTTGCATGGTAGATCCAGCACTGGGTGGGCCTGGGCTGATTTTGCTGGGAGTCATTCCAGAGTCTAGGGCAGGCAGGAGGGACAAGGGAGTCAGGCCATCCCTGAAGAGCTCTACGGGTATGCGGAGAGTTGGGGTTGCCCCTGAGGGGCTTCAGGGCTGGGCAGAGTGGTTCAGGTGCCACTGGGAACCTGAAGGAGTTCTGAGGAGGCTGGGAGTCAGGGGCAATCCAGGGGTCCCAGAGGGCTCGGGGCAGTGTTGAGTGGGTGCTGTGGAGAGCCTCAGAGCAGGCCTGCAGCTCTCAGACAGGGAGGATCTCCAGGTTCTGGTCCCCATGGCACTCGGTGCAGAGCTCAGGGTGGCCCAAGCTGGCTATGGGGCAGCGGGGCCTCCCCACAGGGGTGGCAGGGCAGGGCCTCACCAGCCAGGGCTTGTCCCACCACCCCCGCCAGGGAGTGGGGCAGCCCAGGCAGTGGCAGCCCATGGTGGCAGCAACCAAGGTCAGACACAGCCCAGTGATCGCAGGACCCTGGCGATGAGGCAGGCCCAAGGTCAAGCTGGGAAGTCAAATCAGCAGGTCAGGGACAGGGTTCAGCTCCAGATTGGTGGCCCATAGCCCAGTGCAAACTGGGCTGCGAGGCAATGGGCACTGTAGCTCTGGCAAGGGCAAAGCTCTGGAGCCTCAGTTTAAAAGCAGATCCCACAGGGCAGAAAGAGACACCTGCCACGGCTTCCCCACAGCACCGTGCTGGCTAGGAGCCTCTCCCCACATGTCTGGCAGAAAGGGGGCTGCCCCCAGCTGCACTGTTTGTAAGCTGGCCTTGAGCCCCGGGAGCAAAATCTCTGGGAGGGGAGGATGCATTTAGGGCCTTTACATGGGTTTTCTGGAGGTTGAGTTCATTTGGAGGGCAGGCTAATGCTTTTTTTTCAGCTTTGTGATGTTTTTCTTCAGTGTTTATGTTTATCTGTAGGACTTACAATATTTCTGTTATATCCTCTTTCCCTGTTTCTCAGCCTCATTCCTTCTTCATCTGTGTTGCAATCATTTCACTTTGGATCTACTACCTTTCAAAGCACTGAACTCTTCTGTCCGCAGCACTGGTGCTTGTGCATGTCTAATACTACTGTCTAATACTACTACTAATGGCTTCCAGTAATGCCATCAATATACTGTAGCACAGGCTAATCCTAATAGTGGCTGGGTTTGATGAGTTTGCTCTATAAAAAAACATGAGACATCAGTCTTCACTGAGCCCATGATTTCATCAGTGTCTGTTCTGAAGTTCTAAGCAAAGCACAATGACCTTGAATTTCACCCTGGCTTTCAACACTGATCAAACATATGACTTGTCCTACCCTTTCAACTTCACTGCATTTTAGTGGTTTGCATTTTGTAGTTTTACGCAGATGAAGCCATTTTGGCTTTCTGCCACTTACTGCAAGTCTAGGCAGAGCATGCCAACAATAAAGATATGCTTAATGACAGCAAATGTCTTTGATCCAAATATGTTTGCTAGTGTTCAGTGTCAACAGCATAAACTAAGGAGTCTAATGCTAGATCATCCAAAAGTAACATTTTCAAATTAATCTCTTATCCTTAATGTCCAGTTGAAGAACATGATGAAAAATCAAGGTTAATCCTATGTATTTTTATTCTTCCACCAAACACTGATTTGAACCAGTTGTTCAAAATCCCAGTCATTCTTAGGCAAATATTCAAAAAGTGCTCAGGTAAATTATGTACAAGAGTAAGTAGTTTTCCCATTAGACTAACAAAAAATGTTTAAAAATGTTACAAAGCAGACCTTGTATCTATATAGATATTAAATACATACATCTATGAATATACATTTTCATGTATATTTTTAAACACATGTATACCTAGCTTGTATGAGGTTAGTGTAAATCCTGAACTGTTACCTGTTGTATCCATACATTCTCAAAGCAGTTCTCCTAGTGATGAGCATATGATTTTTTTTCTTTCTGTTCCACAGCAATAAAACAACTGTACTATTAATAATAGGATTATACTGTAGTAGGTAACAGTAATACTATAATCATATTATCGTATTGTGACTGCAGTGCCCAGTAAAAGGCAACAAATTTGGAATGAGCATAAGATTCTGAGATTATCTTCTTTAACTGTGTATGCCACTCATCACTTCATGAGTAACAAGGTGAGCAGCAAACATCTGAAATGGCAGCTCTTCATACCACTGTAATCTGGTGTTGTCCTTTTGCTATAGCAAACTGTGAAATTGTCTTTCCCTCAACTTTCCCATTTCCAGTGATTTCATTGTACCTTGAAATTTCTCTCTAGGTGGTTCCCCTTCAGCCTTTGCCAGCTACCCTGTTTACCCAGTTTCTATGGATCTTTCCATGGATCTGGAAGAGATGGCAGGATTTGGCACTCAACTGGAATGCACCCTTCCTATTTTCAACACCATCTCATACTTCACTGCCAGTTCTCAGGATCTCTTTTTGTGTTTGTGTTATTGGCTAACCACGTTGCTATACAGTTTAGCCCTTGCCTGTGTTGAGTAGCAATGTCTCCAGGCTTTTTGATTTCTTCACCACATTACACAATGCTTTTACTTCCTCAACTTCTCCAGAAGTCTTGAGTCACTTATTCAGTCTCAGTAACTTCTAGTTTTATTGCTTGTCCAATTTCTCCTTGGTTGTTTAGGCCTCTTATAACTCCTCCACAGTGCTTAGAATCAAACTGCATTGTCTACCCACTCTGCAGAGGGATATCTCTGGCATTACTAGTTACTTACCTGGCACAGTCTCCACGTTACCTCCTTTGCAGAGCTTTCCTTTTTCTTATCTGGATAACAGCAGGATTGACTTGCACTTAGTTCTTGGTTTTGGCTTTACTATAACTTTCCCCACAAATACCTCAGTTTAGCTAAGTGTGTATGTCTTCATGAGGGAAACATACATTGTCAGCAGTTATGTGTGTATCAGCCAACATACCAGCCTTGGGAACTCCTCCAGCCAGTAGGTTACAACAATTAGCAGAAGCTGAACTAGAAATCGCAAACTGGAGGCTACAGCTTACCTGTATAAATATTCTTGCCGTGCTGCAAAGGTGTCAGCTGTGTTTAAAAACTGGCATTGGACTGGTTTAAAAAGACAATATCAGTAGTAATAGAAAAATTACATGTCACTGACACAGTGTTCAGTTAAGCCGAGCCAGCAATATGTCACATGATCAGCTAGTGTATTTGTGGCATTTTGGGAAAATGGTTCAACAAAGACCTGTAGCAATGTTTTCCCTTTTCCAACTCCATATTTAAACACTCCTTATGCTCCCAGCTGTTTTCCAACTTTTGTCTGTTCAGTAACAGAGAAAAGAAGTTTTGATATAATGGAAAATGCCATTAAGAGGTTAACTTTCAACTTTGCCCTGAACTTCTTAAATGACTGATTAACTTACTTCCTGACAGTTTATAGAAGAAATGAGGGTTGTAAACAGGACTGCTTACTTCTTTCTTATCACTTAAGTATCTGTTTAATTTATTCATCACTCACACACTAACTGCCTAGAAACAATGCCGGGTGAAGTGCTTGTAACCATGAATTCCACAAAGTCATGCACTAGATGAGAATCAAGATAAAGGTCAAGAAACCACTCAGTCCTCCTAAAGCCCTAAAAGTATAGTCAACAGTTCAAGTGATGCCTACAGGCACTTTTCACTAAAGTAAGTGGCTGGCTTCGTCCCACCAGCATGACACCCAGGACTGAACGTGTACTGGATGGGACCTTTGTATTTGATCATATAAGAGTGAGAAGGGAAATGACTTAGTAGTTTGTATTGCAGTTTATCTAGAAACAGAAATGTGAAGCCCCTTCCTAGCATGATACCAATTTAAAAGAATGAGGTCTTACTGAGAAGGCACCACTGCCTTTGGCCCAGGTCAACAAGAAGCAACCAGGCAGCCCTGTCCTGCTGAGCCTGGGTTGCTCCTCAACGGCTATGTTGATAAGGCAAAATAATAGCAAAAGCAGAGCAGGGAGGGCTGGGACAGAGTTTGCATCCCATATGAACAGAGTCTCAGGTTTTTTTCTGGATCAGTGAGGAGAACACTCAGGGAAAGTCCAGGGTAAGGCTTGAGTTTAGCATGAGATCTATACCATGTCTTTGAGCTTCTCCGAGCATGCAGCCAACATCACTGTCACTGGGCTGTTGGTTTTTTTTTAAAAAAAGGTACCTAATGACATCTCTTCTCAGTCTCCTCTGTGAACTAGCACAGCCTTTGACAAACAAACAAACAAAAAAACCAACGAAAAAACAAACCCTAAGCCCCACCATTTTGTATGGCAGGGGTTGAACAAAAAATATTATTAGCTCTCAGGAATCTGCTTCAAAGATGGAACCCATTTCTGTATTCTCCTCTATAGCCTTTCAAATCTAGTGAAAAGATAAATGAAGGATTACATGAAGGTTGACCCTTGGCATAAGAAAAATACATTACTGCATTATTTGACAGCAAGGAAAAATCGCTTCCTGCCTGCGTAATATTGTCTTCATCATTAAAACAACCTCCTTTATTATAGTGTTACTCTGTAGCAAAACCACTTTCCATGTCTCTCAAGATGGCTGTGTTAATAAAAAGCCTTCTATTTGCCCTTGATGTGTGGGATGTGAGCCTACTGATTACTCTGAAAAGAAATTCTTTCTTGTAGTGTCATTCTCTGGTCTGCATTATCATACTTTTGGGTCCTACTTCTTAGTGCTGAGACAAAGGCTGGTTAAAGTAGAGGTATCAGACGATGGTTCAACAGGACAATCTCAGTAAAACTTCTCTTGCTCTTTGACCGGAGTATCAATGATGTTTTAGGAGCCTTGATTATCCCTCCTTGAGCTCTGAAAAGTCTACAGAAAAACTGTGATGCCAAAGTTCAGTCTGGTGTTTATCATAGCTGTAACAGGGAGAAGCAACACCAGAAGCACCCAAAGGGGAAAAAATAGACTACTCTCATTGTCAAAAGTGATGGTGTATGCTCAATAACCAGAGTGATCTCATGTCACCAAATGGCATACAGTTACACCAAAGAGAAGAGGTGCATACTACTCCTTCAGAGAGGAGACCCAAAGGACTGGAGAATGAGGAGAGGAATGAATAAAACTGGAAGTTGGCATCTTAAAAGAGTGAAGGCCACACGTGCCTGCAAAACCGTGTGTAGGTCCCACACCAGTAATGGTGGTATATTCAGGAACGGGTAGTAGAATAGCTGTGTCAGTTTGATGCCGTGAGTGCCTACTACTTTAAAGATGACATTTTACTAAATCAGTGAAATTCTTTGAGGATTTTACACGGCGTGAGGTTGCAGCAGCTCAGTTAGTGGTGGCACAGATATTTCTGCACTATGTTCATTGTCCAGACATACCATAAGAAGCAGTAAATTTTCTACACTGACCAAAGAAGTCTCAATGGGGGCTACACAAGGTTCATTCGGCTGACTACTGCAGTTGCACCACTGCTCAGGGATGACTAGCTGTTTCCATTGTTGCCTCCAAGATGCTACTGTTTTAGAGGTGCTTATATGGTAGCTAGTTATGGCTGAACTAATTTCACAGCCTTTTAAAAATTTATTTTTCAAGTGTTGCATGATCCTGCTAAAATGTTATGGTAATCTGTTAAATAGCGCTGTACAGTTTGGACTCTGAACTTATTTTGCTAGATGCAATGGTTCTAAGTTTCCAATTAACTAAAAATTAAGCATTAACTGGAATACCTTAATTGAAAAAAATATTAAAACATTTTAATTAATTTTAACAATTAGAAATTAGTAAGTAAGTACTAGTAATTGCCTCCCATAAGATCATAACTCGACTTTATTTCTAAACATTTGTAATGCCTAGGGCTTTTCTTAAATCACTCAAGCATGACAGTTTCTTTCAGCCACATTAACTTTCTGTAGCGTTACTAAAGTTGTTCAAGTATAATTTGCTTATGTTATGCCTTTTTGCTTACTCACATGACTAAAGTACTTTTCTCTCCACGCAGTGGCATTACTAAGTCCCTGGGTTACAGAGAAACATGCTAGGAATACAGATTATAGCTTTCATATTTTGTTTCTGTGGGCTAGGAGCTGCTATTGCTGCTACTGCATCAAATGAGTGGAAAGTCACTAGTCGAGCATCATCCGTTATCACTGCAACCTGGGTTTTCCAGGGTCTTTGGATGAACTGTGCTGGCAATGCACTGGGTGCTTTTCACTGCAGACCTCACCTTACCATCTTCAAAGTGGAAGGTAAGTAAGTGTAATTTTACTGGAACATACAGAGAGCTATGTGTATTGCAAGATGTGAGCCTGAGGAGAGAAAGATTATTTTGGCTTGTACAAGAGATTACGATTAAAGCAATGTGATGAATATAAGCAAAGGATATTGTAGGCAGAATATCAGAAACAACTTTGCAGGAAAGGTTTGTATTCCAAAAAAGACAGTAAACTCTACTTGTGGTTGGTAGCACATGATAAGTATACCGGACAAAGTTCCAGTAAATACACTATCAGTAACAAACCACTGCTAGCAAAAAGATGGACTAAACTGTCTTCCAGCTTTATTTTCCATGCAAAAATAAGCATCCTGCTTGCTGGATGAGGAGAAGAGGAAAGATAGCAAGGCCTGTGACACCTACCAGTACTCTTCCTAGTATCTAATGAAATTAGATAGCAAAGAACCACATCCATGAATACTATGCAAATATTCATATGCTGGTAATTAGGTGTGCATGTATGTACTTTCTGTATCACAGGCTAATGTTTTAACATTGAAAATCAAAGGTGTTCTGTTTCAGAATGTCCATTTTAATGGAAAGCATTGGATTCGGAAACTGTCTATCAGAGCGTAAAAACAAGGGGGATCTTCTTGCCTTGTATCAGGAACAGGTTTTCTCAGAGACAGGGACTAACCAAAAATTTGCTACACAGTGTGTTTTCTGTTTTGCTCTGTGTGTAAAGCAGTAAATGAAGAGGTTTGTTTTCCATTTGCTGTTAAGCCTTGAGACAGTAAGCAAGATAGTGTTTTCAGTGAAACAGTATGTAAGCATTCATGAGGGCAAGGGCAGAGGGACTGCTTCTCCTGGATGTGGGCAGCACGCAAGCAAGATGGAGTCAGGCTGGAGTAGGAAAAATGGATTAAGACACTGGAATTTTAGGCAAACAGAGAAGAAATCCAGACTAGACAGAACCACTCTTCCAAAGCTTTTATGAGACCAGAAAGAAGCACAATTCTCAGATATTAACAGGCAGTGGCTGAATGAGATATAAAATGTACTGTTGCACGGTTGTTACCATATTACATAAACAGGGTCATAGACGCACACCACACCTCACACACACACATGGAAACATGGAATCATGGGGACGTTACAGATCCATACCTTTTCTTGCCTTTCACACCCCTGCCACATCAGACTGTGTGCTGAGACATACCCATCAACTCTTGCATGTACAGAGGATTTTGAGATAAAACTCATTATCATTTTTGTACACATTTTATCATGCCCTGCTCCAAACCATCACAAATCTTACATGAGGGATGTGAATGGATAAGAAGAGTTTTACTTCTTTTAAAGAATGCTGTTCATCAAAAATGGCTTAAAAGGCATAGAAATTCACACATATGCTTTAAAAGTGAATATTATGTATCTTTGCAAATAACCATTTATACATTAATTCTGCTGAGATTTAAAGAAAAAAAGCACCAGCTTTTCTGAGGTACACATGATCAAATTTTTTTAAGCAATGTAAAGTACTTCAGTAACTAGAAACTGCCATTATTGCTATTATTAGTAGTACAAAAACTGCTTTCAGAACAATCAGCTGTAATCCATTTGCCACTTTGTGTTGCTACTATTATTTGATCAGTAACAGATTGGAATCTGAATAAACAAAACACACATCACTACATGTGCATTCATTAAATATGTATTTATCTAAGTAAGATTTTGCTTATTTGCTGTTTAGAGTAACATAGACAACAAATTCACAACAAATTAAAGTACTGTACTCTTGTAAAGTAAGAGAGTAGCAAGTTGCTGTAGTGACATTTAGGAAGTCTAATTTTAACCTGCCAGTGCATGCACCAGCAAAGGGTAATGTTACATGTAGCATTAACACTACTCGGAAGGAGTGAGGCATTTTGTCTGGAAAACCTGCTAAACATAAACTCCTGGTAATCCAAGGAAAACAAGAGTTCAACAGGGAAAGAGCTTTGCACTCTCATTCCGTCCTACATTGTAAAACAATAAAATGCTCAGATTAAAGAAGTACATCGTCGTTATTGACAAACTGACGTCAGGGTGGGCTGGCAATATAACTTTTTCTTCTGCATGTTTATGATTTTATGGAATCTATTTGCATTTTATCCTATAGACAAAGATAACTCTGTTACACAAGCTCCTCACTGCATTCCTACCTATCCATCTTCAGGTTATCTCACAGAAATCATTAGTAATAAGTAACATAAGTCATTCTACTCCAAAGCAGATTTATTTGATCGTTAAAGTTTTGATTGTATTTTTGGGATGATTTTACAGGAGAGGCTTCTATGCAAGCTTTATGAAGTTTTAAGATTTTTTTACTATTTTGACAGTAAACAGAACAGACTCCAGAGGTCTTTCTTTGAACAGGATTACCCTGCGGTCATAGGCGGTATGTAGGTATTTGCCCGAACTGACTTTCAGCTACAGGACTAGTTGTGCTGATAGGAGCGTAGCCAAGGCAATAAGAGCTCACCTTCTGCAACCCAGCCCACCTACAGATCTTGAGGGGTTCATGTTTCTGGAAGTCTGGATTAGCACAACCATGCTGCTAACAGTATACAAGCTGGCTGGGCTCTTGTCAAATTGTACATTCACATGTACAGCCACAGTGTACTCCACTGCAGTGACCGAAACATTCAGATGAAAGATCTTGGGAGGAGTACAACTTATTTAATGTAGCACAGATAGTAATACTGTTGTAGCTACAGTCATTTACGGCAATGTTTGTGGGAAGAAGCAGTATCTTTTATTAAATCAGCTGCTTTGGGAGAAGTATGAAACAAAGTCATTCATCAGATCTGACACAAAATACAGCAAGCTAAATGTTATCTGGGAACATTGCCTTTTCAGTTAACTTGGTTATGATTATCAGTGTGCTGGATATACTCACGGAAATTATGGGATCAAAACCAAGGGACCATTACACACAGGCACAAACTCAGTGTCAACAAATGCCAGAAATTAAAACTAGCAGAAAGACAATATTGTTTAACAAAACCACTAACCTGTGATTAACCTCTCAGTCCTTACCAGTAAGAAAGACCCTCAAGACCCTTCAAAGGGTTAGCCTGAGAACTAAAGCTCCTGACTCCACTGGAGTCAAAGCTATCATGGACTCCAGAAAGATACTGTTTATGACAGTGTTTCCACCCACACTGTCTCCTGCTAACTCCTCAGTGCTCTCTCTACAGGCAGTAGTTAACTCTATTCTCATTCTTCTCATGTTTATCATCCTGATTTTTACAATCTCAGAATTATCCACAGTTGACAAAAACTAGCTTTTAGTTGCCTAGCACTGCTTAGACGCTTTATTTAGGTATTTTGCCATTGGTGATGCAACAGAGAGCTGTTTCATTCACATAAGACAGAATTGTAACTAGCAAAATTTATTGTGCCCACATCCCTTTTCTGTGACACTTCCCTCATCTGTCAGGGCAGCTACTAGGCTTCTTCAAACAATTAGTTCAGCATCTGGCAAGCCTTGCCTACAGCGCTGTTTCATGACTCCTTTGCACTCTGATTTTCCATACCATACATTCAGGAAGGTGTAGCAGGAAGTAGAAGAAAAGATTCCTTGAATCCTTGCTTGTTAGAGCCTCTCATCTTCCGCTGGCATCTCTTAGTCTTGCTAGTGCCTGTTTTGATGGAGCCAGGTAGGGCAAGTAGTGCTATCCTGATGGTAGCCAATATGGAAAGTGCAATGCCCATGCATTCTGGGTCACATTGACAGGCAGATTCAGAGCTCCCATTTCACAAAGCTGCCACTGTAGTGCAGCTAAGGAGTGGAAGGAAGCTGAAACAAGGCAACTGCTATTGCAGCACCGGTACCCAGATCAGCCTTGCACAGTCAAACACCAATTGAGTTCATCGGGGTGTGGAGAGCAATTCCAGCCACGCTTTGGGGTGGCACTAGCAACTTTCCCAAAGGGCTCAGCCTAGAGCAGGAAAGGACTGACATGAGAGTTTCCCTCACTAGTCAGAAACTTACTGCCAAGGAAAACACACTAGCCATTTGATTGCTGCCAGCCGACAATGACCTGGCCAGATATTTGCGTGGCAGCCAAGGCCAGGCTTCTCCTGAGCCTATGAGGAGCAAACCTACTGCTAAGTCCCCCAGCAGCCAATGTTGCTGCTCCACACACATCACAAGTGGGGTTACATGGCGGGCAGGCTGAGTGAGGACTGGGGCCAGCGAATGCACTCCTGCTCCTCCCTGCCTACCTGCTGCCTGCTGCCTGCCAGATGCCCATGCCCTGCCCACACCCTGCCCGTTGCCCACTGCTTGCTCTCCCTCTGCGTCTTGCTGCCTGCCGCTGACCACCTGCTGCCTGCTCCCTGCCAGCTGCCTGCCCACTCCTTGCCTGCTCTTTGCCCACTGCCTGCCCTCCCACTGCCCGCTCCCTGCCCGCCTGCTGCCCACTCCCTGCCCACTGCCTGCCCTCTCACTGCCCACTGCCTGCCCACCTGCTGCCCACTCCATGCCTTCTGCCTGCCCACTCTCTGCCTTCCCGCTGCCCATTCCCTGCCCACTGCCCTCCTACTGCCCACTCCCTGCCCTCCCGCTGCCCAGTCCCTGCCCACTCCCTTTCCTCCTGCTGCCTGCTCCCTGCCCACTCTCTGCCTGCTTCCTGCCTCCTGCCCGCTCCCTGGCCGCACCCTGCCCCCTGCCTGCTTCCCGCTCCCTGCCCACTCCCTGCCCCCTGCCCGCTCCCTGCTCCCGCCCGCTGCCCGCTCCCTGCCCGCTCTCTGCCCGCTCCCTGCTCCCGCTCTCTGCCCGCTCCCTGCTCCCGCCCGCTGCCCGCTCCCTGCCCGCCCGCTGCCCGCCCGCTGCCCGCTCCCTGCCCGCTCCCTGCCCGCTCCCTGCTCCCGCCCGCTGCCCGCTCCCTGCCCGCCCGCGGGAGGCGGGCGCGCTCCTCTCTCCATGGTGCTGCAAGGCGGCCCCGGGGACGCGCGGCCGTGCCCGGGGGGTGCCGCGCCGGCCGGCTGGGCCCGGCCGCTCCCTCTGCTCCCCGAACGGCCGCGTGCCTCGGCCCCGGCTTCCCCGGGCCGGCGGCAGGAGAGGAGCGGTGCAACCCAGCCAGAGCCGCGGCGGAGCAGCAGCAGCGGGCACTTCTGGGAGGTCCAAAGGGGAGAGGGCCGGGCAGTCACGCGGGGTGGATGGCTGCAGCCATCAGCAGGGAGAAATCCATCCGGGAGGTTTTCTTCAGACTGATGGCCGGCCAAGGAGAAGTCTGCTGAGGGGTAGTCCGGGTAGTCAAAGGGACCGAGTCACGGGGGTCTGATACTCAGGTTAGAGGATAACTGTGCCTAAGAACTTTCCTGTAGCAAGCAAACCCTTCTAGGAGAAGCGCCAACAGAAGGGAGGTATGGTTGATTTGTGTTCAATAGACTAAGCTACCCCTCCATTAAGTTTTTCTGCCCAATGAGTACAATATCATTTGCTAATTTAGAAAAATAGTCAAAACAGCATTAGCAAAGTTGCATCAATATAAAAAGAAATAGACACTAGGATCAATAGCGCAAATTCGGTGACCGTGAGACATGGCCAGAATTTATCGCAGAGTTTTATGGCTTAATTCCAATGTAATCGCAATTTCTCAGCAGGCAGAAGGGTCACTGGACTGACTGAAATGCTGATTCCAGCACAGGGACTTTTGTGTATGCAGAGAAATGGTGTTAAGCCCTGGTAACAAAACGTTCTCCACTCTCACAGTTTGCTTCTCCATTGTAGCAAAAGCCTCTTTCCAAGCTCATGGCCTCCATTCTAATATTAGATGACTAGGCCTGCTCCCAGTCAAACAGGGTAGCCTGAAATGCATGTTTGGTCTCTAGGGGAAGCTGGTAATGCACTAGAGGTCACGAGACATTGTTACAATATACAGCAATATTTTTTTTTTAATCTGTTGTATTGTATATTGTTGCCCACCCTCTCCCCTCTCCCCACCCCCAACAGTGAAAGAAGAACATCAATTGAAAAGTTCAGCCTGGGTAGGAGTTATTCTGTTTCAAGTAAGGGAAGGAATTGATTCGTATGCAGTAGAGCCATTCATGAAGCAGAGAGCCATGTTTGACCTAGAAGTCCCTGTTAGAACAGATGTGAACTGAAGGAGGGGGCTAATTCCCAAGTATCTAAGAGATTTCCCCCTAGTGAGCTCCACCAACAGCTTTGCAGTAGCTCCAGAGCAAAACCCAGGGCTTCTGTGGAGATGGAAGGATGCTTCCTAGAGGAAGCGTTCAGAGCCCAGGAATCCCCCAAGAGGCAGGACAACTCTGGGAAACACACATTTATGGATCTCAGAGCTGGAACACAGGTTAGAGATTTTGAAGTGGTTCACAAGGAATCCTGATGCCAAATTTTGTTTTCTCTTTGAGCTCTCTGTTTCCAAGATTTTAATCTAGAAGCTCTGGAAATTCATGAATCTAAACCACAATGAATCACTGTTTACTGCTATTTACTGTGAAGACTGTCTGGCTCTGACCAACTACTTGCGCCAGAACAGACCAGAGCTATGGGGCAGACTGGAAAGAGGTGTGCCTACTGCAGCCAGAAAGATACACAAAGTAAGTCCAAGAACTGCAGGACCAGACTGCATGGGCCAGCTGGAAAACACTGACCGTGGAGGTTTTCACAGACAGCTGCCATTTTGGAGGAGAAGCTGGTGGCAGGTTACAAAGGATAGGCTCTGACACTGCTTTAAAATCTGCAGGATTTCAGGAAAACATAAGGCATTGCAGACCAGCTGTCCTTTTTAGCTCTTGTTTAGATCTGGCGATTTGACAGCATCTCTTCAATCCTCTTTTTGTGCTATAAGCCTTCTGTCTTCCCACCTCTGTACAAGAGCAGAGGTTATGGTGCTGAGATCTTTTTCACTTTTCTCAAAACCTGGAGAAGAGCTTGTGCCAGGTGGACAGTCCCCCACAGGTGGTCTTCATTTGCAGAAAATCAGTGAGGCAATCTGGAAGGTGTAAAGTGCTGCTATTTGCTCGCATGGTTTCCACAAAGCTGGTGCAAGGATGGGAATGCAAAGCTTGTTATTGGGGCATTAATAACAAAGCCCTTTCATCTTCTAATACTCATGCCAGGATAGATTGTTATCTTTATTTTGCTTTTAGCTGTCTTTGATTACTCCTACATAGCAGCAGAGAGTGTACTGCAAAATGAATAGGACTCAGCAGTAATTGGTATGCAGCCAATGTCTTAAAATACCTTTGTTCAAACAGGTTTTTTACCCTGGTCTGCCTTGTGAACACCAAGGTGGGTGGGGAGCTTCCCTCTAGTGTGCACTGAGGAGCCTAAGGCTAGTGTACCTTTTCTAATCTTTCTAAGCAGTTGTGCTACAACCAGCACTTCATTCAAAGTTACAGAGATACAATCCATTTCATTTTCACAAATCCCTGCAGCAGGAGGGGAGAGGAGACCTGGCAAAAACAGCCATGGTAGGTGGATGGGTGAGAGAAGGAGAGAGAAATACAAATCATTAAAACTGATTTATCAGTTTTGGAATTCATACTGCTGAGATTCAAGATTTTAAATCTTTAGCCTTCTAGCACATACGACATTTTCCGGGAGCGGTACAAGGGGGAGGAGAGAGGCTGAGCAGCAAAGAGCTGGGGAATGGGTATGGGAAAATCAGTGTAGCCAATGGTCATGAGATGAGAAACTGGGGGGGGGGGGGGGAGTGTGTGTGTGTGGTGTGTGTGAAGTACTTAAAAATCATCTCTGCTGTGGATACCATATGGAGTTGGCTGGGCAAGTGTGAGTTAAGTGGCAATTTGGTAGCAAAAATAAATTGCTACACAGACAATAGGGGTATTAAATCCCTCAATGCAGGTGTTATTCTGTCTTACAGTACTTACACATAGTTTTGCAATGTCAAGCAAGATGCTAGATGAGTGCAGCCATTTTGATAGAGCTGTACACATGGGATTCCTCTCCATATTCCACATGCACCTAGCCCTACAGTGTCTGGTTATCCTTATAAGCCTTCTCTGGAGTGGGTGCCATGGGACTCTGGTGGTTTAGAGGCTGATTGATGTATCTTCTTGGGTGTTTCACTGATTCAAATTAAATCAAATACTTGGAGCAGAGGTGTTACCAGGGGTGTTACTGAGGGCTTCAGATTCCCGTTTTTTCAGAGCACTTGTTCCTTGACTCAGTCCTAGCGCCAGTGCTGTGAGGGACTTCTGGCTGTGCCCAACAGATGCCAGCAATCCACTCGGTCTTCTCTCTACAGAGTAGACATTGAAGTCCAAGGCTCCTGCATGGCTTTTCTCTCCAGGGATACATTTCCTAACAGAGGAGAGAGGACATCAACTCGGGTGGCTGTGCCTTAAAACAGGGCTTTGTTATTTTCTAGGGCACTTCTTTTTCGTGCTCACAGTCCATGGCCTCATTTGCCCAGCACAACCAGGCAGCAGCCCATGGACCTGATGACCAAACAATCAGCACAGGGGCAAGCAGCCAGGGGTGCAGGAGGTGAGGCAGAGGTCTGGAAGCTGGGCAGCTGAGAAGGGTCCCAAGCTGAACGTACAAGATAAACAGGCCTGGCAGCAGGGTACCTGGCAAGGAAAGGAGCACTTCCGATGACATTTCACTATTGAGGTGAAGAAGCAGCACCTCCCTTTTGATGGTATTCAGGATTTAATAATGGGTTTGTGTCATTAAAATCTTCCTGGATTTTATTACTTTTCTTTTTTTTTAAGACACATATATTCGAAACAAAATTCAGGTCACAAAGCCAAGCATTCAAACCTTCATTCATTTCACTATTAATAATAAGCTAGCAAAGTCTTCCTGTTCCAAGGGATTCTTTCTGTTGGACAGAAATGAGCAGAAAGGCATGAAACCAGGATCAAAGGAAACAGAACAAGAGACGTTAGAAGGAGTAATTTGATGAGGTGGCACAGATAACCAACAACCCTGCCAGAATCTGTTAGTGCTGACCCTATGAACTCACATTTAACTAGCTGAGGTCACTCAAGAACAAAGATGGTGGCTAAATAGGATTGACCTATAGAACAAGATGGCCTTATTTCTACTTCATGCCTGGTGCGGGACTGACGGGGGATAAGCAGATGTGCTGGCCTGGAGAGACAGTTGGAAAAACAGATTCCTGTTCTTCACCTACAGTGACCCTTTATGGGATGCTAGGAGAGCCTGTTCAGCCTGTCCAAATATTTTAAAAAATAGAACTTAATAATTTATGGTATTAATCTGACAAAGCATATATTGAAATTCAGGCACATGCAAAGTTTCCTGAGAACATTTTGTTCATCTGTCACCTTAAATACCTTGTACTGGTCACCCAGATATTTGCCCTCTAAATTTCTAAAAGAGGTCCTGAAACAGTTAAAAAAGCAGAGGCACTGAAGACTTCTGAAGACCATGCCCAACAGTCTACTGATGTGATCATTTTACAGTTATGTTTCTGTTTTACCGCGTTAACTTTTCCAAAGTAAATGTATGTTAGTCTGGAGGTAATTAACAAAGCTGTAGTAAAATGCATCCTCAGGATTAACTTCCTTAAAGATAGAATTTTAAAATTCCACGTCCTGAGCTAAGATTTATGTTATACTATCAAACAGTTTTCCATAAATCAAGACTTCCATGCCATAGATTTTAATACTGTACACCATCAACTGGATATGTTATTCATCTGTTATAAGGTGATTTTAGGTTAGACTCCAAAATTTCCTTGCTAGCCCCCATTTCCCCAAAAGTTCATTACAGACACTCTACTGGTATTTGAAAGAGTATGACTGCATAACCTGACAGTCAAAATGAGAAGCAAAACTGAATACTTGAATATTCTCACAGATTTGCTTTCATAATAACATATATACTGGTTTTCTACCAGGTCCATTCTACCAATTTTATACTTGCTATTATTTTTGTACCCAGTGGAGATGTGAGGATACTCTTCTGCAGATTGCAGTCAGGCACAAAGATGTGTCCTGGGCTTATATTCAGGGGAGCAGACAACTGATTCATATTTCCAGAGGAAATGAGAGTTCCGAAGTTCTGAATTTCCGCTGCAGATGGAAATCCGCCAAATTCTTCTAATATTTGGAGACTGCCTTTTCCTTCTTCACAAATGAATTTCTAAACAATAACACAGAATGTCAGATAAAAGCCTTTCTATTGATATTCCATCCTGTAAGCAGCAAAAACAGAAACCAAACCCCAGCCACTAAGAAACAGTGAAAGTTACTCACTAACCGTATCCTGGGTGACCAGGAGAACAGGACTCTCCAGAGGTATAAACAGCTTCTCCATTGCAAGACCACCATGAGCCCAAGCAGCTGCCCCAGGCTGGCATCCCATCCCAAGCAAGCAACACACCGCATACTGGGCCCTGAGTCATCCACCTTTTGTTAATAACAGAAGTAGCTATGTCACAATGTGGGGAAAAGAGGCATTTTAATTAACCAAATAATCATTAATGACATCTGGCTTTTCCACAGCATATTTTTAATGGAAATGTTCCACCTTACAAAACAGATGATACAATTATATTCTAGAAAAACTGATGCAATGAATTTACACCACCTTTCAACATCTTCATGCTGCAAGTATTTTTGCTTTACTCAGTGGCAATTACAAAACCTCCACTATCATGTTAACTTAATATTGTCCCTAGAAACTCAGTTCTTCACAGAAATTCAGCATTTCTTCATATTCATTGAAGAGTGCTGGTGAAGAGGGCTTTAAACTAAAGTTGCCAGGAGAGGGGAACTTCACTCCATCCCAGTCTTACCAGTTTGATGCCAGCGACAGCAACAGATGCCCAGAGAGTGGAAAGGGATGGCAGGGCAGCAGGAGAGCACCTGCAGAGCAGCACAAGAGAATTCCAGCTGCTCCAGCCAGGAAGTTAGCTTCCTTGGGGACCCAGCTTAAATACCTCTACGCAAACACAGGTAGCATGGAGAATAAACAAGAGGACTTAGAGACACGTGCATGCCTGCAGGGCTGTGATCTTATTGGCATCATGGAGACATGGTGGGATGGCTCCTATGACTGGGGTGTTGGAATGGAAGGATACAGGCTCGTTAGGAAGGACAGGCAGGGGAGATGAGGGGGAGGTGTCACCCTCTATGTCAGCAACCAGCTGGAGAGCATGGAGCTGTGCCTGGGGGTGGATGAGGAGCTGACTGAGAGCTTATGGCTCACAATTAAACAGAGGGCAGGGACAGGTGGCATTATAATGGGGGTCTCCTACACCCAAACAGGCCACCCAACCAGGAAGACTGAGTGGATGAGGCCCTTTATAGGCAGATGGGATCTGCCTCATGTTCACAATCCCTAGTCCTCATGGGGGACTTCAACCACCCTGATACCTGTTGGAGGGACAACACAGCAGGGCATGGGCAATCCAGGAGGTTCTTGGAATGCCCTGACGGTAACTTCCTTCTCCAAGTGCTAGAGGAGCCAAGGAGGGGAAGTGCCATGCTGGATTTTGTTCTCACTAACAAGGAGGGGCTCGTGGGGAATGTGGATCTCAAGGGCAGACTTGGCTGCAGTGACCATGAAATGGTGGAGTTCAAGATTCTTAGGACAGTGAGGAGGGTGCACAGCCAGCTCACTGCCTTGAACTTTAGGAGAGCTGACTTTGGTCTCTTCAGGGATCTGCTTGATAGAGTACCATGGGACAGAGTTCTGGAGGGAAGAAGCACCCAGGGAAGCTGGTTAATATTCAAGGATCACCTTCTTCAAGCTCAGGATTTGATGCATCCCAACAAAGGCAAAGTTGGGCAAAAACACCAGGAGGCCTGCATGGATGAACAAGAAGCTCCTGGAGAAACTCAAACACAAAAAGGAAGCCTACAGGTGGTGGAAGCAAGGACAGGTAGCCTGGGAAGAATACAGAGAAACTGTCCGAGAAGCCAGGGGTCGAGTTAGGAAAGCTGAAGCCCTGACAGAATTAAATCTGGCTAGAAACACCAAGGGCAACAAGAAAAGCTTCTATAGGTACATTGGTGATAAAAGGGAGACTAGGGAAAATGTAGGCCCTCTCCAGAAGGAAATGGGAGGCCTGGTTACCCAGGATGTGGAGGAGGCTGTGGTACTCGATGACTTTTTTGCCTCAGTCTTCACTGGCAAGTGCTCCAGCCACACCGCCCAAGCCACAGAAGGCAAAGGCAGGGACTGGGAGAATGAAGAGCTGCCCACTGTAGGAGAAGATCAAGTTCGAGATTATCTAAGGAACCTGAAGGTGCGCAAGTCCATGGGACCTGATGAGATGCATCCATGGGACCTGAGGGAACTGGTGGATGAAGTGGATAAACCACTCTCCATCATATTTGAGAAGTTGTGGCAGTGTGGTGAAGTTCCCACTGGCGGGAAGAAGGGAGATATAACCCACATTTTTTAAAAGGATAAAAAGGAAGAGCCAGGGAACTACAAGCCAGTACGTCTCACTCTCACCTCTGTACCTGGCAAGATCCTCCTGAAAAGTATGCTAAGGCACATGGGAAATAAGGAGGTGACTGGTGACAGCCAACATGGCTTCACTAAGGGCAAATTGTGCCTGACAAATGGCCTTCTGTGATGGAGTTACAGTGTTTTTGGATCAGGGAAGAGCAACTGACATCACCTTCCTGGACTTGTGCAAAGCATTTGACACCATCCCGCATGACATCCTTGCCTTTAAACTGGAGAGACGTGTTTGACAGATGGACCACTGGGTGGATAAGGAATAAGCTGGATGGTCTCACTCAAGGACTTGCAGTCAATGGCTTGACATTCAAGTGGAGACCATTGATGAGTGGTGTTTCTCAGAGGCTGGCATTGGGACCAGCACTGTTTAACATCTTTGTCAGCAACACGGACAGTGGGACTGAGCACACCCTCGGTGAGTTTGCCAGTGACACCAAGCTGCATGGTGGGGTCAACATGCTGGAGGGAAGGGTTGCCATCAGAGGGATCTTGACAGGCTTGAGAGGTGGACCCAAGCAAACCTCGTGAAGTTCAACAAGGCCACGTGCAAGGTCCTGCACATGGGTTGGGACAACCCCCAGTATCAATACAGGCTGGGCAGAGAATGGATTGAGAGCAGCTCTGTTGAGAAAGATTTTGGTGTGTTGTTGAACACACCAACAAGAAGCTCAACATGAGCTGGCAAAGTGCACTTGAAGCCCAGAAAGCCAACTGAACCCTGGGCTGCATCAAAAGAAGCGAGGCCAGCAGGTTGAGGGAGGCAATTGTCCCCTCTACTCTGCTCTTGTGAGATCCCACCTGGAGTCCTGCCTTCAGCTCTAGAGCCCCCAACATAAAAAGGACACGGACCTGTTGGAGCGAGTCCAGAGGAGGGCCATGAAGATGATCAGAGGGCTGGAGCACCTCTCCTGTGAAGACAGGCTGAGAGAGTTGGGGTTGTGCAGCCTGGAGAAGAGAAGGCTCCAGGGAGACCTTATAGCACCTTCCAGTAGCTAAAGGGGGCCTACAAGAAAGCTGGAGAGGGACTTTTTACAAGGGCTTGTAGCAATACAGCAAGGGGTGATGGCTTTAAACTGAGAGAGGGTAGATTTAAATTAGATCTGAGGAAGAAATTCCTCACTGTGAGGGTGGTGAGGCACTGGAACAGGTTGCCCAGAGAAGCTGTGGACGCCCCATCCCTGGAAGTGTTCAAGGCCAGGTTGGATGGAGCTTTGAACAGCCTGGTCTAGTGGCAGATGTCCCTGCCCATGGCAGGGGGTTGGAACTAAATGATCTTTAAGTTCCCTTCCAACCCAAACCATTTTATAATTCTATGATTTTCAAGTGTCAGTGACTCTTGTGCCTCTGTGTGCAGCAAGGCTCAGGTCCTTTTCAACAGACCTATTTGCCTGCCTTGTTGCAGGGCTGCCACCCAACAGGGTTTTTGACCCTCATGAATGCATCCCTGTTCAGATTGAAGCTCCCTGCTTTCCTGTTGAGCTGGGTGTCATCTTACTAGGCTACAAAAATCTCCATGTTGGGTGTACGCAGAGGTGGGATTTGTTGAAATGCTGATGCAACCTGACAAAAATGCTCCACCATATGAGAAGTCACCCATTGTCCGACTCAAAGCCCTGGACCTCAACTTTTAAAACAAGGGCACCCACCACAGCCAGGGACAGGATGTAAGTGGAAGGCAGAAAATTTGTTTTCCTCCTTACCAGGGATTTGGGTCAATTCCTGCTGAGTCAGAAAGACTCGCTGCCCTGATGGCAGCCAGAACTCGCCCCACAGTCCCAGAGGTTGAGCAAGCACCACAGGCTGGCACTGTTCACTGAGCTCTGCCAGGGACCTCACTGCCTGGGGCACTGTGATCACAGTATGGCCATCCTGCACACCCCCTGCCAACCCCATGGACTTCATCTTGTTTTCTTTTCTCCCTCAACCTTATTGTCCCAAGGGCATCTCCAGCTGAGACCATCACAGGGCTCCTTTTGTGTTTCTGGCTGACACTGGAATCTGACAGCACAGGCTGCAGAGGGACCGCGATGTTACTGCTGCCTCTGTGTAGGTGTTTGAGATGGGTACATCCTTCCAGGAGGTGCAGGGAACTCGGCTGAGGTAGAAGATGGGATTGTCAAAGGCAAAGAAATAATCTACAGCTGGAAATGTGTGTCCCTGAGAGAACAGGATGCTACAAACGGTAGAGCCACCTTCCCCTAAAGCAAATGCGATGCAGCATGGTTGGAGATGTTCAGTGCAGGGGTACAGCAGGGAGCAAAGGGGTTGTGCTTCTCCAGCTCTGTGCATCTCATTCGCTTTCCAGCCTGTGGTACAGGGCTCACTCTCAGAGGGTCAATGGCCAGTTGGGTCTCTGGCTAGGACATCCTGCACTGCTATAGCCATACTTTGGCCTGGGCTTCACCGGGGGTGCAGACACCCCCAGCCTATGGCTCAGCTAACTTCCTTCCGAGCGGTGAAGCTCCCCTGCCCTGGCTGCTGGTAGTAGTTCCTCTCAAGGAGCTGTGCCTGCCACATCTAGGGAGAGAGGCAGGAGGAGAGACAGGCAGCTGAAGCCAGCATCCCTCCCTGCAGGCAGCAGTAACCGTTTGTGGGCCAGCTCCTGCCCAGACATGTGGCATAGGGGTGCGGTGAGCTGCGCGGGGGAGTGCTGAGTCCTCCCCCTCCCTCCCCTCTGCACGCACCGAGCTGAGCCCTGTGTGTGTTAGCAGGAACAAGCATAAACATTTCCAGCCAAGGTACTTAACACAAGTCTGTTTGCCAAGTGGCTTCACTACCTTCTTTGGTTAAGGTTAAGAGAAACGTTGTTGCTCAAAGGAGAAAACAAGTGGGGGTGTTTTCCCCCTCACCCTTCCTGTCTGCAAATCCAGGCATCTCTGGTCTGCAGTTCCTTATAAACAAAAGAAGGAACTTTTGTGGAGGCTGTTGATAAGAGATACTCCACACCACCCCACATCCCACAGTCTTTTATTATTATTTTTATGTTTGCAATAATATGCAAATGGTTGAGCACTTCCTAGGGTCACTTGCTAGTCCTGCTGCAGTGTGGTGATTGCTCTGGATACTGCAGAGACCTAAGGGCAAGCCCAAGGCAGAGTAAGGCACAGTGGTTATCTGGGCCAGCTGATAGGACTTGCACTGAATCAGCAAGATCTAAGTATGTAAGACTGAGATGCACCCCAGTGAAAGGAGAGTCAGGAAGATAGGAATGGCTTTCTCTTGCACTCCTCTTGCTTGGGAACAATTTGCAAGGAGCCCAAACACTTGCAGCCAAGGGAAAGCAAGTCTGATCTACAACAGCTGGGTCATGGGGCAGGGAGAGAGCTCTTGACAAAACATATAGGCCACAGCCACCCAAAATACATCAGATAGTTTGATGGAAGGAGATGGTTAGGAAAGCCGAAAGAGTGCATGCAAAGTGCAAGGCTCTGCTTTGACCTGGTGGTGACAATTTGGCCACGATGTTCAGCACAAGAGGGACCAGGCTCAAGTTCTCTGAAATCTCAGCAAAGGCTAACTGCTCAACTGGGAAAAATTAGATCATTTCAAAAAACTTCTAGGATTTTAATCAAAAGAATGAGTGGGAACTCTTATTTAAAGATTATGAGTGCTTTCAACCACCTGTTCTTTACAGTTTTACCATCCTGGATCATTTCAAATAAAAATCTGTGTCCAGCAACAGTTCCATGTTGTGCTCACTTGTGCACGCAGCCCTGCAGCAAGACGGTTATAGTTCATAATACTGAAGGGAAAGCACCGCTCTACAAGGCAGAGGAACTAGGAAGCAAAGAATTGTATTTTAGGTGTTCAAGGCTCCTGAGTAGCTTTTTAAAAGAAGGAATGATGAGGAAAGGTCTATTTCCAAACAAGATTAATTTCGATTATGCATGAGTCATACAAAGTGATTTTTAGAGACAGAGATTTTTTTCACTGTCATTGCTCACTTTTCTCAGTAAGCGAAAGACATAACATTACTTCAGGGTTTGAAGTTCACTGGGTTACATCTGCTTTCACTCAATTCTACCAACGGCAATATTTTCTAAATGGATTTATTTCTTTTTTTTCCCCTTTTCTCTCAATATCTTTGCAGCCTTACTGTCTCCTTCATGCCACTAGCAGAAATGGGATCATAAACTAATTCAATGCTATGTCTCATCTGGTACTGTTGCTCAAGCAATGTCAAGTTCTTATAACCTATCCCCTCCTTTGCCTCAAAATATCTACCTTCTCCTTTCTGAATAACTTACTAGAAACTCAACAGAAAAAAGCTCCCGCAAGCTTCTGGTCAGCTATCAGATCTGTGTAGATGGACCAGCAGGGATCAATCCAACATCCAGGATCCTCTCAGCTGGGATCAGACAATGCATGACATACAGCTTGTGCTGTGCTGCAAAAACAAAAAGCAAGTCTTTATAAAAAACATCTTGTCTGTAAGATGTGAAATGGCTTCTGCTTTGCCAAGCAAAGCCTCTGCTGCAGTACTGTGTCCAGCTCGGGTACTACACTTGGAGCAAGATGCAGAGCACTTGGAAAGAGCATGCAGATAAGAGCAACTAGAATCCCTCAAGTTTACAAAACGCGACCTATGAGGAAAGACTGGAAGAGTTAAGGCTGTTTGGTCTAAAGAAAGGCAGAAACTTTAGGCATGAAAACAGCCTTCAAATACTTAAAAAGTGGCTGCAAACAGGAAAAGCATAATCAGTTCCCCTTGCCCAGTGGTAATACCACAGGAAATAGTGGGCCTGGGTTACCACAAAGACTATAAGCAGTTTTAGCATTCTAACCTAAAAGCAACTGTCCTTTTTTGTCTGCCTACGAACCGCCTGCCTCTAACCCTTAGCTTAATTTTGTTACTCTGCAGTTGTTTTGCTCTGTGGTTACCTGGATCAGGTCAGCCTTGTGGTCAGTTCTAGCTGCCAGAAGTGAAATGTGCCCCCTGATGTCCTCCCTCGCCTCTTCTCTGTCAGACTTCCCTTTTGCAGCCAGCATGCTTAGCTGGAAAGCTATAATTCAGAAAATAATTTATAAAGTACCTAAGGCCCATTTTTAAGTAGCCTTTACTCTGCAAAGGTCTTTTAGTGGACTTCTGATCTGCAAAGGTTGGTTGGTATTAAATCCTCTTGTGCTTTTTTATGTACATTTCCTACTCCCTGCCTGAATTTGGAGTGGGCATTTTGCTCTATGCTTGCAAAGCCCATAGTCCTGTGTAACACATTTGATACCAATGATTCAGCCTAGATGTTGCTGAGAGATCCACAGTCCTAAGCAAAGGCAGCACCCTCACATTCATCCTGTTTCACTTCCCTGTGCTATTGTCTCGTCCAAACAATATTCTCCTAACATATCTGAAACAGCCCAAAATGGAGGAGGCGGGGAGACAGTATAGGCCAAAATGCTTTGAGTACTCAAGCTGAACATTATCTTCCTTGTATCAAATATAAACAGCATTTAGACTCAGCCTGAACAAAACCCATCCAGTTAATGGCCAGCTCAGGAAAAGAGTCGAGTGAGGCTGGCAGGGAGAAGCAATGTTTTGAATAAGCTTGATGTCCTCTGTAACAGCTGGGATTTGCCATGAGATTGTAATCCTGTGTACAGAACGGAGAGTCACACATCAATGATCTTGAATTGTGTGGGTCCCCTAGTTTTTCTTTCTTCCTACTTAGGAAATGTTGTCCTGCTTTATCAGTCACCTGAAGTTAAGTACAGATGAGGTGCTAAAATTGCTGTACCACATCTCAAGCATAGGATTAGGATTTATCCCAGACCACTTTAGACATCTGTGGTGTAAAATGCTGTGTGTGAGCTAGTCACCCTGTGATCACCAGCCAAGAGGAACAGGGAATCCTGTCCCCTTCTAGGACAGGATCCGTCCTATCTCTGGGAGACACCTGTACCAGGTCAGAGGAGCAGTCTAGACATGCCAGTTGACAATAAAGTAGATGGATGATTAGTGAAGGTATAGGCATACTGGGCAGGATTCAACTGAATCCCACCCTGACTCAGTAGATGCCTGCAGGTGAATCCTACCCTATCTTAGATCAGCTGGATGTAATTTATACCCACAACTTTCAGTCCAAACCAGAGTGCACACAGAGAGCCATTTCATTCTTTCCTCCTGCAGCTAATTTTTACATCTCTCCTCTCTCCCAATCTGTGCTCAAAGGGAGCAACACTTTCACCAAAAGCTGTTACAGGGCTAAAACACTGCAGCTCTTAAAAACTCGCCTTGGGTTGAGGAGCCCCTCTCCATCCCACATTATTCAATGTTCATTGAATAGATCTTTAGCTGACCAGGACTCAAACTTTCCTTGACGTGCAAAGCCTTGTTTCCTCCTCTTTTCACACAGCCTACATGCCCCGATGAAATCCACATTCTTCTTCAGCTATAGTGCAGTGATGGACATGAGTATGGAAAACAAGTCTGATAGGCATTCACTGACAGCCAGGATCTCACTCATGCAAGAGATAATACCAACTGTTTCAAAAACTAAGCCTGCCATTTATTCTTTTGATAGAGCTTTTACATAAAACATGCTCTGTGCACACACACGTGCACACAGTCATAGAACAGAATCGTAGAATGGTTTGGGTTGGAAGGGACCTTAAAGATCATCTAGTTCCAACCCCCTGCCGTGGGCAGGGACACCTTCCACTAGACCAGGTTGCTCAAAGCCACATCTAACCTGGCCTTGAACACTGCCAGGGATGGGGCATCCACAGCTTCTCCGCAAGTGTTCAAGGCCAAGTTAGATGGGGCTAGTCAAGCTGTCCCTCATTGTTCTTGTGCAGAAATAATGCTATCCTTCTTGAAAGATGCTTCACTAATACCAGGCTGGTGGAGAAGTAGTTACAGTGAGCAAAAAGGCTAAACAAGAGGAAGGGCTAGTTAAGCTCAGTTGTTTAAGGCTATATCATTGCTAGACAGATTTTGGGAATCAATAGATATTTTCATAAAGTGGTTAATAGTTAGAATGCACTGAGAAAATATAAACCCTTTCCAAAGGAGCCCTTTGTTGAAAAGTTGGCAGTATATCTCTGGCTGGACTCAAATAAATTAGTCATCAGATAAATCAGTCATGCCAGCTATGAGAGTGACACCAAAATAAACAGAATGTTTTAGTCAAATCTATGAAACAAAAGGATCAGCAAATCTTATTTAAAATTCCCCCATGTAATTGATGCATAATTAAGCTTCTAAACATGAATGCAAGTATGCTGTTCCAGAGTATGTGACGATGAAGATTACATCTTTAAAAGTAAATGGGGATCTCCGGATGTGATTAAAAGCAATTTCTGAATTGCTGGCTCCAAGTTCCTACTGGCAAAATCCAAGAAATTCAAAGCCTGAGTCATTCCTAAATTACTGCATTTTTAACGCCAGGGAAACTCCACAGGTTTTGATGGAGTTACATCAGACTCAGACTGAATCAGGCCAATAGAACTTAGTCCTATTGAAAGCATATTGTCAAATTTTTAAAAATAAAATGTCAGGATAAGTTTATAGAAATCACATTCTACAACAACAACAAAAAAATAAAAATTGGGGGGGTGTAGCAAGTGGCAACATGAGTTGGGATAAGGCAACATGACTGTGTTGCGACCCAAAAGGAGTAGTTTAGGACGACCTTCCTCCCTTTGGGTTCAAGGAACAAGTTCATGATACCCTTGGACTCAATTAAGGTGAAACGACACCAACCAACCAGTTTTATGATTTATTAATATGAAATACAAGACATGTGGTTAGATACGATAGCTCAATTGCGGTTAACTGGATAAGCAAGTCCTGTGCCGTACGTTGTTACTCATATCTGGTCAGTATTCAATAAAAAGGGGGGGGGGGGGGGGGGATGGGGGGGGGGATGGGGGGGGATGGGGAGAGGGAGAAGAGATATCACCACCCGTGGATTCAGCAGTGTCCTATTAGTCCTCTTCACACTAGGTGTCTTGGGGGGGGTGTCCCACCTGAGTTTTCATCGATTCGAATTTCATGCTCTTGAGAGGACACCTCATTGACATACAAATTTACATACCTGTGTCTGTGCAAGCTCATGGTGTGAGCAGTGGTCACAGGGCATCCTCACTGGTGGTTGTGAGGGGTTTAAGCAACCCCTGCTGTGCACATGAGCAGTTGCCTTATGTTGTACCACAGCAGTTTTTTCCAGGACACGCCACCTAGATCTTGCCTGCGCAAGACCTAAAGCCTTTTCACCCTGGACCACCTTATGGTTACCAAGTTAGGCAACAGTGGCTCACTGTGCAGCTACAGCTCATTTTAGCTCCTCTCCAATTTGAGCAGAACAGGGTTTATTTCAGCAGCTCTGCTTGAATTTGTGCATTAAGCAATGTTTAAGGCAATTATCAATATATTGGTTCCTTACAGACTGCCTTATCCCAGATATGTTGCCTTAAGTAACTTACCTTACTAGGTCTAAAATACACAATCTGAACTCTTAATTTTTTCTTGTCCTAAAATACAGGCAAAATAATAACAGATATATAACATTCGTTAATATATTATTAAATATAAATCCAACCCAATGTCATTAAATATATAAATATTATTTAATTTATTTAATTAATCAATATAATATTATTTAACGATTTATATTATATAATCAATATAAGATATTAATTTAATAAATGTAAAATAAAAACAGATACCTTTATAATTATTCCAGTTATCCTTATATTTAGCTCATATATTAATCATTATTTCCATACCAAATACTTTTAAAAAGCTACTTCTTTTACCAGTGTCCTTACCCCACTCCTTGGGATGCCTGTCAGTCTGGTAAAGGACCCAAGCCCTGGGAGGGGAGAAGTAGGGCATGAGAAAGAGACCATCGATTGTAGCAGTGTGACCAGGCAGCAGCTTGTGGGAGGGAAGAAGCACTGCTGTTAAATGGGTTGGGGAAGTTTGAAATGTTGCAAGAAAGCTTTTCTTATCCTGTTGGTGTTTGTTTCCTAATAGCCGCTATCTCAGCCCAAAATATTATGCTTTGGGTGCCTAATGTCAGATAAGTAATCGGTTAACTGGCCTTGTGCATAAAGGATGCAGTTCTCACTGGCTTTGTTGTCTGAGCCTCTGAAATCAAGTCCAGAAGGGTTTAGGGGCAGGTTCTCCTTTACCCAGAGCATATTTAGATACATCAAGTCTCGCAGCTTTGCAATGAGCCTCCCACCATCCTCCCACCTCATGCTTCCCTGTGCCAGTGTCAGTGCCAGCGCTACCCTTCCCGTGCAGCCATGGCCACCTCTGTCCTGCTCCAATCCTCCCTACACCAGGTGCAGCTGGTGATCATGTCCTTTAGGCAAGGAGACCTGCAAGGGGATGGCTTGAGTACCAATGACCCATACCAAAGTATTAAAGCAGTTAATCCATTTCAGCTCGGATTGATGATGGGATTCCCAACAGAAGCAGTACAGAGAGGTCTCTCAGAGGTAGAATTTCCCCTCCTTTGCATTACTGAGCGCTTGTTTCCATGAGATACCTCTCCCAAACACTAAAAATGCTCCTCACTTACCAAGTCCCTTAGTAGGACTAAAAGTCCTAAAAGTAACAGCCTTTGTCACATTTATTCATTGATAGTCTATTCAACATGCACATACAAGAAAGGGCAGGCCATCAATTCTGTGCACACTCACCAAATTCCACTGAAAAGACACTAAGGAAAAAGCTTCAGATGTATATGCTTTGGTGGAATATCCTCAATGCAGAGAAATTTCACATTTCCTCCCGGAAATGGAGGAGCTTTGTTGAGATTTGGTGATGTGTCTGATAGTAGTGCTAAGGTTTGACTAAGATTACTTCCCTTTTACAGTAGCTTGTATACTATTGATTTCCATAACTACATTTTAATTCCAGCGATAATGTTGCATTCTTTCTCTTGAAGGATCAAACTGAAGTCAACACTGTATTTGCATTGGAAAGGCTGTGCCACTTTCATTATTACCCTAAACCACACAGATTTTAGAACTGACAAGGACTAGAAGGAAAATCTTGCTCTGTAGGGTGCTTAGGGCATTTGTGAATCTGTTCCTGCTTCCTGAGAAATTTTCACGGCTCTGCTGATGGTCGGCTACATTCACATATTTGGGGGATTACCTCTGTCTTATGCAGTGCTCCACCAAGGAACCAAACACAGGCATTGTGCTCTGTTTGCACTTAATAGAAACCACTGAAACCAGAACAAATATATATTATTTATTATTATTATTGTTATTGGCTTCTAGAACTAAATCTTGTAACTGGCACTGTGCAAACACAGAGCACAAAGCACAGCCCTGTCCCAAAGCATTTCTAATCTAGGGAGCAAACTTCAGAACAAGCAGGTAGGTTTATGCCATGAAAGAGGAGGAAGAAGGAGGTGGAAGAAGAATGAGCTTGTTTGATCACACTGCTTCACAAAAAGCAAAAAGAGAAAATCCATTGGATTGGTGGGGTTTGTAGGCTTTTTGTCAGGCTGTTCCTCCAGGGTTCTGGGAGTTACTCCACCAGTCACTGCTGCGTTTCCCAGCTTGGAATAATTTCTGTCAAAATCAAGAAGGTACAACATTTCGGCTCTCCTTTTGAAATGTTTTATAGTTTATAGTTCTTTGGCATCTTGAAGAAAAGGATCAAAATATCCAGTCAGGCCACACCCAGAAATGAGATGGGAACGAGAACCATTTGCCGCAGCGTGACCGCTGGATAGGAAAGGGCATCTGTGGTGGCAGCAGCGGGGGGCTCAGCAGACCCCCTGCTCCGCAGCACCCATGGGACTGCAGGGACACCTTCCTCTGCTGGGTGGTGCAGGTGGGCAGCCCATGAATGGCAGAGCGTTAGACATGGGAAACTGGATCCAGTCCTCTCCAGCTCTTGAGTTTCACACTAAGCCTTGGTGCATCTTAGGGCAAAACACAGTCTATATGATGAGAGGGTGTTTTGGGGTGGTTGATTGACACTGGAGCTAGAGAGTAAGCTTGCGGAAAAGGGACTAATTGTGGAAGAGAGAAAACTCAGTTCTGAAAGCCCGTGGCCATGTTCTCAAATTGTTTAATGATTTCTGAGTTGGTGATAGCACCCGAATACTTTTCTGGTATCAGTACAAGATTCAAATGGTGCCTCCACTCACCACCTAGACAAGTCACATTTTAAATTGATTTATCTGTTTTCCAAGGAAGAAATAATTTAAACACATAAAGGGTTTGACTGTTTAGCTCCAGTCTGTTTTACACAGATAACGCTTTTAAAGAGGGGGGTTGGATTACAATAATTATTTTCTTGAGAAGAGGACATAAGATAACGGAGATTTCCTGTGAGAAAGATGTCTCTAACTTTTACTCTATTCAAACAACAAATCTGAGGCCGAGAAGAATATGTGTAGGGAACATTTATATAATTGGATAAAGACTGACGTCTTGATCATACAGATTCTCAGTAACCACCATGGAGGCAGAAAGTCTCAGTGGTGGAGATTCCCCATGCTGTCCCTCCAAAATGATCAAGAAGGTTGTCAGTTGGTACAACCTAGGAAGAGATAGGGTAGTTCTGATCAATAATGTGCTTTTAATTGCATAATTTGAAACCTTTATCACACAAAACAATTTGGATTTTCCCCTTTGGTACAGTTAATGTAGCTCACACTGTGCTCTTCTTTTTTTATGTGTTGGGAGAAATTAATCTGCGAGCATGGGAAGTAAGGTTCGATGTAGGCACCAGTCTGGCCCTAACCATCTGAGCAGGAATAGGTTGTCCACTTATCTGAGCTTCTGTATTATACCTAAGAAGAAACAGATGATTTCTTTATGTTTGCATCTTGCTTTTGTGCTAATAACTGATTTTTCTATTTTTATATATATAAAATTTAATAATAATTAATTGTCTATTAACTTGCATATGACAGAAGCTCTTATATAGCCAGTTACAGCTGACACTAGGGTCCAAGGAGCAACCATTAGAGGAAGAACTTTATGTAAATGCATCAAGAATTGGCATGGTGGCAGTTTTAAAATTTTTTATGTGATCCTCTGGGAGAAACATGTCTAAAAAAATTATGTTGGGATCCCCAAATTACTATGCAACACAGGAAAACAAATCTTTCTCACCTAAAGACAAAAAGGAAAGTGTCACATTACCTAGGCACAGGAGTTTTTTCTTTCTCAAGTTCCTCTCACTCTTTATGCTGGCCTGTTCAACCGGACTTAACTTGTAAAGAGGAGAGGTTCTACAGTGGATAATCCTTTTTGTCCTTGAAATGCCCTAGAATGTGAACCTTGTTGTTTGCCTGTTTTTCTCCTTTGAATTTAACTCCTATTCCTAGAGATTCAAAAGTTCATCAGTAAAAACCTAAAACTGTTCTCTTAGGCTGTTCAGTCCAATTGTGACTAAAACATGTAATAGTATACAAACCCAGTAAGGTTTCTACAACATATAAAACATTATCCAATGTTGTTTACATGTTTCATTTGAAATGTTGTCTTGCATAACCCTTGGATGTTAACGTATGTGATTAAAGCTTAAACTTACACCCAGCACTTGTTAATCTGCTTATAGCTTGCCTCTGCAATATCAGTGAAATGGGATACACCAAAGCTGATGTAATCAACCTGGGTTTATATGAGTCTGGGGCATGGCATTACCGTGTTCAGCTCTAGAGCCCCCAACATAAGAAGGACATGGACCTGCTGGAACAAATCCAGAGGAGGGCCGTGAAGATGATCAGAGGGCTGGAGCACCTCTCCTATGAAGACAGGCTGAGAGAGTTGGGGTTGTGCAGCCTGGAGAAGAGAAGGCTCCAGGGAGACCTTATAGCACCTTCCAGTAGCTAAAGGGGGCCTACAGGAAAGCTGGAGAGGGACTTTTTACAAGGGCTTGTAGCAATAGAACAAGGGGTGATGGCTTTAAACTGAGAGAGGGTAGATTTAGATTAGATCTGAGGAAGAAATTCCTCACTGTGAGGGTGGTGAGGCACTGGAACAGGCTGCCCAGAGAAGTTGTGGATGCCCCATCCCTGGAAGTGTTCAAGGTCAGGTTGGATGGAGCTTTGAGCAACCTGGTCTAGTGGAAGTTGTCCCTGCCCATGGAATGGGGGTTAGAACTAGATGACAGCACACTCCAGAGAAGGTATGTCTTGGGGACAGCCAGTTGGTGTGGCCCAAACTGAGCCATAAAGTTGTACAGCTGGCAGCCGATGTCCCACCCTAGGGCTCATTGCTTGGACTTTCTTTACAGAGAAATATGCAGGTACTGAAAATTGCATGAACTTCTCTAAGACTGCTTCAAACTCATTATCTCATTCCAGGCTACAACTAGGACATCTGCCTGCTCTCTGTAAAACAACAGCCCTTGTTCGCCCACAGTGTGGCACACAGGCACAGTGCCCTGGCTGAATGCCCGCTGGGGAATTCCCGCCCCATCAACGTGCCTCCGAGACATTAAGAGGACATAGCAAGGGCAGAGAACTTTATCCATGGAGATTTTGCTGCCGCTTTTGATCTTTAAAGATTTTTTAAGTTATCTTCTGTCTTTAAAACACTTTTTAGAGTGAAAGGAATGCTTCAGGTAGAATTACAATGTCACACATATCACAGCCCTTCAAATATGAATCATCCTTTAAGAGTTTGGCTCTAAGTCTGTATCTAGGTTTTTTTCAGACAACATTTTTGCCTGATCCCTCACAGTAGAGGGAAGTTGGGAAGCTTCAGGTCACAAACCATGCTTCAGGTCACGTCAAATCATGCTTTATAATGTTGGACAGAAAGGCACCTCTTTCCAGACTTGATGAATACCACTTGCATGTGCCCTGGATGTTCCGGCGGTTCTCTGTCATCCCCAAATACTACTCTCATGGGAGCTTTTGAAGGCTAAAGGAAGACTCTCCAGATAAAGCAGCAAGGTCTCCTGACCCTAGCAATTTAAAGTAACTTAGCCCTGACTTCCTTCGCTTTATGAGAGCTTTCCCTAAAAAAAAAAAAAAAAAAGTGAGGGGTGTTTAAAACTCACCCAGTACTACACGGGGACATAGAGAACAAGCCAAGTGCCTCGGCTTCGGGTTTGGTTACCAAGATCTCGCAGCGCGTTCCTGCGAAATGCTTGTCCCCTAGCGCTCCATGGATTCTTTGGATCTGCTGCCCCCTAAAGGCCATCCGGTGAATTACGGCGTTGCCCTGAACGTCAATCAAGTCTTCATGCAAAATCAATTCTCGGTTGTATTCCTTATCTGGAGCGGTGTTTGAGCTCTACGAAGGAGAGGAATAAATACTTTAAGGGTTACTTCTTGATGTAAGAACGTTTAAGTAAAGTCAGATGTTTTATCAGCAAGCAGAGGTTTTCATGATAAAATTTATCTAAAACTGAGTCTCAAGCATAGATGTGTTTAAAGTAGTACCTTCTTGTACAGAAAAGCGAAACACGGAAGTGAACTGGGTTGTCCAAGGCAGAAACCAGGATCTGGCCACCCTTGCTGCCAGCCCTGTGCTCACAGGAGTAAGTGATTCTCTCCAAACACACTGGGGCCTTCAGCCTCTCAGGTGGAGCTGCAGTATTGCTACAGTTTCGTGTGATCCCAGGCAAGGAACTTTCTGGTGTAGTAGAGTCTGGGCAGACTGTGTCTTACTTCAGATGGTGAATTGCTCCTTCGGATGAGACACTCAGATGTGCCATGAAAGACCTTTAACTGAGGTGCTGGATTCCCACAGCACCCAGTGGATAAAGAGAAGCCCAAGCTGGAGTGGCACACTAAGAAGCTGGTCATTTTGTTTGCTTGGCTAGGAAAAAAAAACCCAAGGCATTTAAAGTTTACCTGCTTGTTATTTGGACAGACCATGAGAAATAGCATAATCTCTAAGCATACCTGTAATCTGAGTAATAAACATTGTCAACCAGCGTTTGTGCTGAACTTCAGCACTATGCAGACATCTCTGGAGGGGAGGGGATCAAACCGTAGGTAAATTAAGTACCTCTCTCCAGTCCTCTCTGCGAGAGGAGCACAGGGCAGTTATACTCCTGAATTAAGTGGGATGAATTGGGGCCTGAGAGAAAGGCTCATCTAACTTAGACAGAAGGGAACTACTGAGGTGTTTAAGCACAGGTCATCTTAAAAGACCTTAAAATATCTGAGACTTTCCACAGTCCTGGCAAATACAATAGAGGAGACCCACATCCCACAGTCAGGGCAGTACAGATTGGCTCTACCAATAGCCAACACACTCTCCTACACATGCCGACATGTTATACTGGGATGCGAAAACTTTAAATTCAGTTTCACAACATAAAAACACTGAAAAAAACCTACCTTAACATTCATAATTATGTCTTAGAGCCATCACTTAGTATCTGGAAGAGATCCAAACCAAATTATATATCATAAGATCCTGGACAATTAGCTTTAGCGACAACTAGTGAGTGGACATAAGCCACCCTGCAAATTTGGCCTGAGAGCACCGTCTCATCCCCAGGAGTGCCTTCAGCTATGCAGAGGCAGCCCATAATTCTTATTCTGTTAGGGAGGTACCGAAGCTATGCATGAACACAGCGGCCAACCCAGCTGACCACGCTGCTCACAGTGCTCTCTCAGTCAATAGCAAAGCCATTGCTACTGGCCACCTGCCAGAGGTATGAGTCACAAAGGTATTGCAAAGGAAATCCTCTGCAGATCTTTACCCTCTTCAAAGCAGACAGAATGAATTCAAAATTAAGCCACCTTGGCGATTTAGGTTCTTTGGACTAGATCTGAATCTTGAGCTACTGTATCCTTTCACGACGGTGCACCTCCTTTGTTCTTCAAGCTAATCCTGAGTCCAGTTTCAGTGTTTCTTAAGACTGCTCATCTTTGCTTTGTGCATCCCTGCCTTGCAATCTTCTGCTTAACTCCTTCTGTTAATGAGAGTACTGCCACATACCTTGCACTTTCTGAGGTCAGCCCAAAAATATAAAGCCCATACAAGCAACAGAACATTCAAACAAATGAGAAATTGTTAAAATAGGTGAGAGAGCAGATATCGCCGAAGGTGTTTTGGAATGGCTACAAAACATTACACATAACCAGTTTTGCAAGAACTGGGTCCAGAGTATCTGCAGAGTCCAAACCTCTGTGAGAGTCTTCTGTGAGAACAGAGAACAATATACAGTAAAATGAGATATCCTGAATAAAGTTAAGTATTATTTACAGAAAACACTATGTTCTTTGGCAGGTGATGGGGGCACAAAGAGGTGTTAAGATGGGGAAGGATATAAGGTACATCTTCTAACTTCATAGAAAGTTGTATAAAACCAGTGAGATTTTATCACTTGTAGACCCAATGCATCCTACAGCAGTAACTCAGTCCAGTAAATACGGAGATAAAAAGGTTAGTAATTATGTTCATTAGAAAGCACTGTTCAGAGTACAGCTGGCTTGCAGGAAAACTGTTCTCAGAACTACATGACAGACCTCAAGGTCACTCAAGATTAGCCAGTCTGGGATTCCTTGTTCATATAAATGTGCAGAAAGTGCAAATAACTATTTCTTCTGTCAGGTAGTTCACTATCCTGCAAATGCGAAGAAAAATATCTTACCTTCTTTCAAACACCATATGATTGAAGGTATCAGGTTGTCACAGCTGAAGATAGAAATCCTACACTGTCCAAAAAATGGATGCAAAGAGGACGATAAGAATTAAATAACTAACTTCTGCTCTCCCTACTGTCAAGAGAACGAAAGAGGCAACTTGCCCCACCTATCTCAGACAACTGTTTTTGGATATCATGTCCTCTCCCTCTGTTGTCTCTGTCTTGCCTATAAAGAGAGCCTAGAGAATTGGCATATACTATCCCCTGAAATTTTAGTCTGCTTAAGTTGGACTAGATGAGAAGCATCTTAACAGTGCAAGTTTCTTGCATGGTGTTTCATCCTGGAGCTAGGATGATCACCTCTTTTAAGAGAAGTTTATTTACCTATCTGTGACACTGGCAGATGGTCCATGTGTACTATTTGTAATGGTCATTTGGTGCCTGGGCACCTTCCGTAGCTGTCTGTGCAGGTAATTTTATCTCCATAATCTGAAAGGACTGGCTGTAGAGTCTGTAAGTTACGCTCCCATTTTGCAAAGCCTAATTTTAGTAAAGGTTTCCAGGGATTAAAGTGCCCTGTACTAAAGCCAAAAAAAAAAAAAAGGTCTTGGTAAATTTGAAAAGAAAGTTCATAGAGGTGTAGTTTGGTTACCTCAGGAGCATTTGGTACTAGACCAGTTACCCAAAGTATCACAAGTGCCTCAGCTGAGAACTCTGCTGAAGCACTACCATGTCAGGGTCACTACGACCCTGTCCTCGACTAAGCCCTGTAGGTACCACAAGCATTTTCCCCTCCATCACCTGGGGAAAAAGTTTGAGTTTAAATAAAGGTTTAAATGTTCCTTGTAGGAGTGCCTCCATGGAGTGCTCAAGGTTAGAGAAATGAATCTGTAGCACTGATAAATACAGAAGATAAATACAGAAGCCATTGAGAAAACATACAGAATTGTGTTTCAAATACTGCAAGTCTTAGGTATGAGAAACAAAATGATATGAGGAAAACAGATGCTTTCATGTGCTCAAAAGGACCACCAACCAGATCACTTGCTATGATTTATTTTTAATTCTGCTGAAAGGCTGAAATGTAATAGTACCTGGAGAACTGATGTTTGGGAGGTCAAGCAGACTCATTCATCAATTCCAAATAATAAAAGTAGCATTTACTAAGTACCATCAAGACAAATACATAGGGAAAAAATGAGCAGGTGTAACACATCAATACCATGTCAGCTCAGCTTTTTATAACGGCAAAGGAAAAGTGGCAGAACGTCCCAAACACACACAGGTCTCTCCCCTGCAAGAGCAAACGCGTGCCTCCTGACCAGGAAGCAATGTGCCACCAACTGTTGCTGCAAATGGAGCTTGCCTTAGAAGTGATGGGGAGGGACAGCTTTATGGGTCCTTGTGAGAGGGAGGCAGAGATGGCCATTTTATGCTGTTACCAGCATGTTGGTTCCTGTGTTCCTCTCTCATCAAAATGGGAATTAATCCCCTTGTCCAAAACACTTTTGCACTCATTTTACAATTACGATGTAGCTAAGACACAAGGAATCCTCAAGAGCAGAAAATAATGTTTCCTGAAATATAAGGTGTGCTATAATAGAGGATAGAATGTAACTTGCCCTGTAATAGCTGAAACTCTTCAACGGGACACAGAGATAGTTGGGCTTATGAAAGAGAAAAAATAAAGAGTAACTAGGTGGGATAAAGTTGAACAAGTCAGTATAGAGGGAAGGAGCGATCCATATCCTTGGCTTAGGGCTGTGAACGGGAAGAAAATAAATACACAAGAAAAACAAAAGTGATGACAGAAGAGTAAAAATGTAGCGAAGGACTTCGGGTAGGAAATGAAGCAAGTGAAAAGCTGTTCCCTCCTCCACAGAGATGCCGTGAAGTGCAAATGAATAGATGTAAAAGCCCGTCAGATACCTTAGCTGAAGAGCATCATGATGGTTTGACCAACAAATGCTCAGCCCTACTCTGGCAAAATTTGCAGTAGACCTTACCCAGGAAAAGCATTATATGTAGGACAAAACCACTCACACTGGAGCTTTCTACTACCTCACCAAACGCCAAACAGAAAAAACCCATCCATTTCCATACAGATCACTTTGCACAGAATACATTTGTCTCAAAACCTCTCATTGACTCCTCCATTTCCACGCCAAAAAATGTAGCAGTCTCTTAACAAGTGGTGAGAACAGGTGCAGACCTACTCCCAGTGAGCAGCTTAGAGGTATATGTTGATCAGCTCCCAATTCTGCAAGCGCTGCTTGGTAAAGCCCTTGCTTACCTTCCTCCCTCACTGCCCACCGAGCACCAGAAGGACCCGGTACTGGAGACGGGAGCAGCAGCACCCTGTCACATCTTCCTCCCAGAGGCAGTGAATGACTCGATGAACAAGATCTATGTGAATAGATACCTGAAGAGATGGCCATAATTCAACTGAGGGCAGTAAGAGGACATGCCAAGGCAAACACATTCCAGATGACTTGCAACACTGTGTGAAATTTCACCCTGTCATAAATAACACAGTAAATACAAATGTATTTCCCAAGGTACTGGTCAGACACATCCTTTTCCCTAAGGAGCAGATGTGGAGGAAATGTAACATCCTTGCTCCTTACCCCTGAAGGGCAGATCGGAGGGGTTCCTGCTGCGAGGATGATCATGGTGCCCACTGATCCCACCTGCTGCCTGCCTGGGTAGAGAAAGATGCTTCAAGAAAAGCTGCATACTCTGGCAGCCAGGGTGCACACTGCCAGTGCATTACATAAACACTGACGGTTCCTGGGAAGACAATGAACAAAGGTGTATTCCTTCCCCTTTCCCAGTGTGACCTTTTCCTTGTGTTCTAGCTGCCTGCAGCACGACACCTCAATCCCACAGTCATCTGAGGCCATATCCTTCCACATGTGTAAAAGCCAACCCACTTGTTACGCTGAAACCAGACTTTTTGATTGTGTCTACACATTATTAGTCAATAGCTTGGCTCATCCAACCATGGCTGGAGCAGGCATCATCGAAGAGGAGAGAAATCTTTCCCAGCTGTGACCACAGGGTCTGACCACAGACGGAGGATGACACAGGCAGGCACCAAACTGTTGGCAGTGTGTACGGTTTGTCACTGCTCCAGAAAGTTGCCTTTCCAGAGGCGCACAGAAACAGTTGCTCATTTCAACAGCACTAGTGCTTGAGTTGAGCAGTCGTAGGAGGTGGGACTCACCTCACCGGTTTTAGCAGTCTAAAGGGGATGTCCAAGGTAATCGTCTTGAACTCCTTCTGCAGTAGGTGGAAACAGACAGACGTCCCCAGAGGGCAATGCGTATGAGGTCAGTGGGCTAGATCACCTCTGGAAGCGTCCATCCACTGTACACGGAGTTTAAAGTCAGTGGCTTAGGGTAAATCCAAAACTTCCAACAGCAAAGTTAAGAGAGACAAATGCCATCCAAAATGGGTATGTGGCTCAGGCTTGTGGCTCATAGGTGAGGCCCATGATTTGTGTATTACAGATTCTCCGTGGACTCCTCTATGTTCATAGCTCTATTACATGAAGAGTAAGCCTTTCTTACAAAATGACCATGTATCTCATTTTGCTGTGCCTTCCTACCTCTGTGCCAAAACACTCCTAATTGCTGAGAGGTTCTTCCTCAGGTCTTGTTACTACTTCTCATGCCTGTGTTTTCCCTGCCCATGGGCAGCATATTCTGAAGTACCACACATTTCCAACTTTCCTGAGTCCACAGGAGAGAGGTTTCTTTCTTTCAGGTTTGTTTGAGACTGATTTGTTTCCGTCTTTCACTTTCTCATTTTTTTTCTGCCTTCCATTCCTGTTGCAGCCTCTGCATCCCCACGCTCCCATGTTGCTCTTACAGAGCATTGAAGTGTGAACAGACCTATTCCTCTGTCACAGTGCGGAGTTTGGGAACTCACGGGAAATTCTGTTCCCAAAGAACAGATTTTTCCCATCCCTGTTGCTGTAAGGTCCCAGTAGCAAAATGTGTTCAGGTCCAAGATCAGCTGGAGTGCAGGAAGCCGGGCAGCCCTTCAGGTCCGCAGGAAGCAGGAGCCACCGTCAGTTTGCACAGGCAAGGCTGGGAGTGGGAAGCAGTCAAGGCTCCCTGGGTGCAGAGCTTGGCCAGAGCTGCAAGGTCTCCATTTCAGGGCATGAGATGATGGTTCTGGGGACGGTGGGGGCCACCGGGGCTCTGCTAACCCTGCATGGCTCTGCCCACTGCACAGGGATGCTGGTGGTTGCTGCAACGCCCAGCACTGAGCAGGAGCTGCACGGTAGGACCCCACACCTTTACCGATGCAACACGGGGGCATTTCCAACAAGCCATTTTTGTGCAGTTGTAGTTAAGAGCAGCTTCACACCCAGCCTGCTCTTTGTGGAATGGCAAAAGGTTTAGACATGAATTTTTTCTTTATACTCCAGTGTTAGTCTTTTCCCCCAGAGAGGTGGTGGGTCCACATCTTTGGACATCCATATGCTGCCCCCTTGCTCCTCCTTTTTCAAGGACAGGTAGCAAAGCTAACACCTAACATCCCAACAAAGGGAAGCTAACAGTCGGGCCATTGTCTGACTTGATCCTGCCTTATCCAGACTGGAGAAGAGAACTGGCCTGACGGACAGCTGATGTCACAAAACAGATCTCATTTCTTCTCCCTAGCAAATCTTTTCTTTCTGAAGCTCAAAATGACTGGAGGGAACTGACGATTCCTGTGACCCTTTTCAGACCGTTGGCTAAGACTCTGCCAAAGATGTTATGACGCATCATTGGTCTGTCAGCAGTACAAATAGTAGTTTGTGATCCTCACAATTGTAACACAGTAAACCCATCTGTTGACAGAAGTGTTTATTTGCTATTCACTTGCTGATACCTGGCCAGCATGCAGTAACCTTCTGAGTGATCACACACCTCCAACACAACTGCATAGTATCAGTGGAAAGCAGATACCCTGCAAACACTTCTGCGGAGAGCATACCGACTGGGGACGCTGGTAACTAACTGCTTGCTCCATTTTAGTTTATCCTGCTTAAATGAGAAGTTTGGAAGAGGCGTCATTCAGCTGAATAGGATGAAACTACTGAGAGACAGGAACGTGCAGATCCCACCTGGGAAGTTGTCTATACTCTTCTCATGCCCCTTTTCACACGTGTTTCAAGCATCAATGAACCTCCCACATGAGTGGGTGAACTGATAGCTCTCCCTTTTTTTGATAGCTGAAATTACCGTTCTTTCAAGGACAGACTCACTAGGTCCAGCCCTTTCTTTTGCTTGCATTATCAATCTGCCCACATTTCAGCCTGTTCAGGGAGACAAGGTGTGTGATGTAGTCCTGAAAACTGACACTTCTTCTTACAAGTGGAATCATAATTGCTGTTTTGTTTCCTATGACTGGATATGGGATCTGATTATGAACCCAGAGCTGCATAAATCTTAACAGTGTAGATGTTAATTGAGTGATGTTGCTATAAAACTGCTATAGTTGATTATATACAGACTTGTCGGGTCGTTTTCTGCTCTGGATTTTCCAGGTGAACAGATACCAATACATGTTTGTTTGGGGTTTTTTTTAATCTTTGTTTTCATTGAGCTTTGGTGTATTTACTTGGAAGTCATATGTCACAAGAGACCACAGTCTGGTTATTAACCTCATCAGCAGATAAATTCACAGATTAGGAGCTATATGTACCAATACATGTACATGATCAGAACTGAACGAACAGTCAGCATCTAAGAAGTTGTTCATTGTGCCAAATCTCCTCTAGGAAAATTAAGAGAGGACTTCACTGTACAATCTTTTTTTTTTTAAATATTTTTACATCACTGTGCCAAACATTTTTTCCAGAAGAGGGCGCAAAATTTATCTCCAGCAATACAAAAGAACTACGCTGCTGCCAGCCTGCATTTGCAAATGCCAAAACCTTTTCAGGTTGTTTCTATCTTCATTTGTGAATATGGAATTCGACATTAAAGATAGTAAAAATCCCATCTTGTGACATTTATAATATAGATGACTATGCATTAATCTGTCCATCTTGGTTCCTTTTACAGTCAGTAATATGAAACAGACACTTCAGGGGCATAGTTCACCCCATTTCACCCTATATTTGATCAGCTGAGTAGCTCTCCAGACTCCTTTGACTATATTGCCTGCAGCTCTAATGACTAGCCCAGATGTGAACATCTGTACTTTGGACATCTAAGTTAAGAGAGAATCCCACCTCTTGCATTTGCAGGTAATGCTCTGCAGTAACAGTGTGGGACAGGATTACCCCTGCTGTGCTTACTGCCAAACACCACTTGTCATATTACATCATATAAATTGCAAGTTTAAGTGAACTTGTGGAAATTTCCAATTCCTTTGTTTGTGGAGCTGTTATCAACATTGCAATAGAGACCAGGATGAAGGGCCCCTTGCAGAGGCACGAGAGAAGTCATAATAAAAATGCCTGGCAAGGGAAGGGAGAGGAAGAGGTGCATCGCTGTGGTTAGACAACACTGCTACTTATGCCAGCTGTCGCACAGATCAATAGCTCAGTTTATTCACGTGTCATCAATCCCTGTTACCATTTTGCGTGGCCTTTGTCAGCTCACTTTAAACTTCACAGACTGACAGATCTTGAGGAGCGGTTGAAAGCTTGAAGTCCTTCCTGCTAAGTCTTCCTCATAACTGTCTGCATGAAAATGTACAAGTGTGGATCATTATTCAAAATAATGACTCATTTCAGAGATGTACGTGTTTTGTAGATTGTGCCACCTCCACTGGCTAAGATACAATCTTCAAACACAGTCCTTCTGTGATTTATGTATTCACAAAGGGTTGCTTTCAGCTCGGAGATGTAACCCTGCCCCTTAAGCATATATACAGCAGTCATCACACAAAACCACTTCTGTTAAGGTGTCTCTGCATACTCAGGTGCAAGGCAAGCATCACATTTCTAGCTGTGGTCCAGCCAAATGGGGAGATTGCACAGATGGCCCTCCTGTTGTCTCAGCCTACACAGCTGGGAAAAATCTTGCATTTCTCTGCAGTTTTCCATCCGAAGATTTCTTCGCCGGCACAAGCACATTTTAACCTCACCCTTGCTCCCAGCAAACAGGGATAGCTAATAATTATGTAGTAGTATTGTCTTAGTTTAAGAAGCAACAAAAGTAAGTCTAAGATAAATTCATGAGCATGTTAATACACAAGGCAAGCTCAACCATTACTACCACAGTTTAGAGAGCCTTCCTGAAATGAGCATCAGAAAAGGGTTTGGGAGCTGGAGAAACAACATTCACAGCTTCACACCTACATTAAAATACTCCCATATTAACGTCATAACAAACTAAGTCCCTCACTGACTTGCTTTTTATGGTGTTGATCTTTCACTGCTTCCAAAATAATAATAAAACCCACCAGGATCGGGCTTGTAATGACGAAAGAACCACAGGCAACTGGGTTTGGATGTGAACTATTTAGTGAGCCAGTCGTGAGCAGACATCATTCAAATACGACTGTACGTTGCTGGATGCAGAATGCAGAAATAATTGTGCAAACTGACGACTGGCTGTTCTGAAGGAAGACACCAGGCAGAGTGGGACTACAGCAAGTTTACATGAGCTGGCAACTTCATCCTTTTAACAGAAAACCTGGCAAGCTTTCCTGATGAGTACAAATTACTCCAAAATTACACACACAAGAGAGTGCTTATACAGGGCCACCATCAAAGCTCTGGGTACTCCCAAGCTTACAAATATATTGGGACAGTAAAGCTAAAGTCGCTGAATGTGATGGAATGCTAAAGTGAAAATCACTGCATTGCAATGGTACAGAGTGTGCCTGCAGAAATGCTGAACGCTATCCTTATTGCCCACAGGAGTATCAGCAAGGGTTTGAGATAGCTTACCTTGCCAGGCATTACTGCTCCCATAAAAGTGAAATCAGCATCAAATGCTAGAAATCCACAGAGAAAGAACCTCAGAAACGCCTCTGTTCAATGCTACTGCAGCCCTATTGAAAACAAATGGAAATTACTCAAGTAACTTACTTCCCCCACTACAAAAATCCCAGCCGCTGCACAAACAAACCAAGCCAGAACGTCATACTTCGTCACAACCTGCAGTTTGTGTGGAGGTGATGAAAGATAACAACCCATGATTCATAACTGACTCATTTGGGAAATCTCTAATGGATTTAACACATTAAAGCAAGTTCTAACCACCAAGAACACTAATAGTGCAGAAGGGGGTAAAAAAAAAAAAAAGAGGATGACAAGCAAAATCCTAATTATATTAATGTCCTGATGGGTATTTTTAGGCCAACGATTTTTAAAGCAAAACAGCAAGGAATCTGTTTTCAAGTAGTTCTAGATAATTCCTGACAAGGCTAATGAATTGTTGTAATTATTACATGCCCATCCCTCTTCTAGTCATGAAAAATCCTAGTGATATACAGGTGGTAGGTGGTAGTGTGTAGGAATATCTAATGCAGAAGAAATTCTGTGTATAAAGAGAAGCCCTGTGATCAGACACCATTTGCAATCTCCAGTTGTAGCCTTCTGTAAGGAGAGGGAAAAGATCTCATTTTTATCTGCTTAAGGGAGGGGTGGGAGCTGGGTTACTTTGGTCTCCTCTACTTATCCTAAACTTTTCTTTCTCTCTTGCTGTTTTATGAATTGGCTTAATTAATTTGTAGTAGCAATACTTACTGAGCTGTACATGTGTTTAATTTTGTTAAGAAAAGGTGAAACTGTGGTTGGTGGGTTTGTTGGCTAATATTGTTGCTCCTGTATCAAGGAAATAGCACTTTTGGTAACAGCTTGATCTCTCTTTCCTGTTCTGAGACATAATATAAGGCAGGGATACAAAAAGGTCTTTGTATCACATTCTTTCAATATATACATCCATATATATGTATTTATATATATGAGTGTACTTGTTTGCTTTGTTTGAAAATGTGAGAGATTTTCTTTGCAAAAGATTAGTGATTGGTATTTCAGTCTGTTTGATAACTTGCAGAGAAAATTTTGCTCTTAGGGACATGCATTCTAGTCTAATGGCTTTATTTATTTACTCATGTATATTAGTATATTCAATGGTGCATGTGCCACATAGAGGACTTGGGATTATTTCTCAGCATGATGAATATGTGGCATGAATTGTTGCTCTAGGTGCAGCTACAGGCTTTGATGTATTCAAGGGTAGGCTTCCTCCGCTAAGTTTAAAGTTCAGGAGTTCAAAGGCACTTCTAATTAGAAATTAACCACGACACTTCAAAAACAAGAAGGGAACAACCTATTCCACGCCTGAAGAACTTGGCAGGGGGCATTCTCAGAAGCCAGCAGACACTGGCGTGCTGAGAAGTGTCTTGCAGAAAAGGGGTTGAGTTCAGGGGCAGCACAAACAGGAGAGTGACCTCTTACAGTCCTGCGTTGGAAAACAGGCCCCTCGGCTCCTCTAGGCCCTGTCTTGAGAGCAAGGTCTGCACCGTGAGCTGTAACAGGCTTTATTTACAGCTGTCTATATCACTCCGACCACATGGTAGATATCTAGCTGAATATCCAGATGGATGCATGCCCTCGGGGCATCATACCAGCCCCAGCCCAGACAGTTCAAGCAAATCTTTAACTTTCCTGTCTTTTCTGGTGTGGCGCAGAAACTGAGAAGCTGACAGACAGAGGCAGCAGGTTAATCACTGAAACGCAGCTGGGCAAAGAGCCTGTCAGCTGCCAGGCGTGCATCCAAGGATGCTGCTGGTCCCTGCCAAGAGCCAAGAAACACACTGGTGCCTGAGAGGTTCACCGGGCAATGGGGCAGTTTCTGCTTGCACGACATGCTCACCTGCGGCAGCCACTGTTAGAGGCGTGAGAGGGGCCGATGGATGAGGGTGTTAGAGACGTGAGAGGGGCTGATGGATGAGGGCTCGAGACTCGGAGATGTCCATTTGCTGAGCCACTCATGCCATGACTCGTCAGGGTGAGAGCAGCCAGCCGACGCGTACCGTTAGGTGGGAGGCCTGGAAGAACCCAGGACAATATTAGGCTGGTTGGAGTGGGCAAGAAAAGGCTGCTCGGTCAGCGCTCCAGGAATCAGGCTTAAAAATATGCACAAAAATAACTTTTCAACTTTTGTTGAAAGTTTTGTTCGAGGATTGAACTTTCCCTTTGTTTTAACTGTATCTTTTCCTTTTTACACTTTAAACTCAAATCCTCAAAACCCATCATTCCTTTAATGTCTCTGGTCACCCCGTGTAGAGGTCGGGCATAACTCCTGCCTGAGACTGGTGACCTCCAGCCGCATCCCCTGCAGCAGCAGTGGCTTGAAACAGAGCTGCTATGGGGCTCTGCAGAGGCAGATCACAGGCAGGTGAGAGGGGCTTGCGCCTTGGGTCAAGCTTAAGCAAACCTCAGCCTGCAGAGGTGTCCAGCACCGGGAATTGTGCTGCCAGAGCTGGAAAACATTTGTGGCAGAGGTGGGTAAAACCTCCTGCAAAGTACTGGCAGCAAAAGGGCCAGGAGCAAACTCCAGGGCATTGCGCTGGTTTGATGAGGATCTCAGCCTGAGGTTAGCTCCTATTTGGGATGGGAGGAAAACTGAAACTAGTCCAAGCGTGTGATCCCCAAATCAATATTTTCTCAGCTCAGAGTATGTGATGTGTCACCAGAAAGTGCCCGGCAAGGACAATGGCTGGCATAGGACCACAGCTCCACAAGGCTCTAGTAAGCTCTGCCACTGACCAGCCTGCTCACAGGCATCCATAAGCTGATGCTTACGCCGAAGGCAGTCCCTCTAGGTTTCCTTTACAAGCAAGAGAATTCCTCTCATAAATCAGCACATCTTCCAGAGATGCCCTATATTTAATGGGGCTGGAGGAGGGAGAGTGGGATTTATGACAGGGAATTGAATTTCATGCATGATTATGTTTTGCATTCATACTAAAGTGCCGTATTTTGCATTAACAGGATATCTAGCAATAACACAAACACTTCCTCCAGCTGAATTTTAACATTTCTGTCAGGTTCTTTAATGGATGCAAGAAACGTGTAGCTGTTGCATGCCAGGTTATGTCCTAACTCTCTTACCAAATCAGGTTTGTCCCGTATGTACATAGAAAAGTTAACACTTCTCAGAACCCCACATGAAAAAAACGCTCTGGGTGATCTTTCCAAATAAACCCTTAATCCTCAGACACCACTGAAAGTCATTTTTGTCAATAGTGCACTATCTCATGGAAAAGAAAAAAAAAAAGAGTAGTTGCTACAATAAGCACTAGTGTCTCCAGCCTCACTGTTTGGCATCTGCTGGCAGTTATATTTTGTTGGTATTTGTCAAGCAATTTAGACTCAAAAGCCACCACTTTGCCACACTGAGACTTCTGAAATTTATGAAATTGCTGTTGGAAGTTTTTCTGATTCCTGCCTACACATCAGGTAATTACACCAGACACTGGGAAAGAAAAAGAAACTAAATTTCCCCAGAGCACAAAGTAAAGAGGTTGCTTCATTATTCCATTTTCTCCCACTTTACAACTTTAGTTACTAAAAAAAAAAAAAAAAGTGCAGTGCAATATTTAAATCCACATAAAAGCCTTACTATCAAAATCAGAAGCACCGGCTCTGTGCATACAGCATCATTCTGTGCAGCAAACTTTCCTTACAAACAGGAGTTGTCAAAACTGTTTGAGAATTTCTCTTTTTTCTAAAAGTTGGAATGTGTTTCTGACATGAAAAAGACTTTACATAGTTTTATTACTAAATTCTCAAAAGTACCCTTCTTCACGTGGCTTGCAGCTAAAATGAATTAAAGAGCTAGAATGAACATCTAAATGAGCCACTGAAATAAACAGCTGAGAAAAGACACTTGAACAAAGAGGTAAACAGAAAAACACAGTGGAAAATGCTTTATTTCTTTACAAGGGCAATAGCAAGGTAGAACTTCTGCAATGTAATGAAAGAATTTTTTTTCTGTATGGGAAAACGAAAGCATTAACATAACAGGCAGAGCACATTGTGTCCTGTCCTTGGCGAATGCCTTGTTGGATACTCTGGACTGTAACCCAGCAAAAATAAGCAGCCCAAATGCATTTTCTCCTAGGTAATATACTGCTCCATTTACCATGTGCAGTAGACACTGGCAGCCTGGTTTTTTTGAGAGTCAGTGTGGGGGCACAGCATTGCTACTGAGGAGTAGGAAGACCCCGTGCTGCACACAAATTGCACACAAAAGGAACCGAAGCACTGCTTCGTACACTAAAAAACCTTCTGAGTACATTTGATCCATTTGATTTTTGACAAGGCAGTGCTCTTGGGGGATGGGAAGACAGGGGGAACCTAATCATGTCCCCCAGCACGTGCACACTCCCATCTGCATCTATGGTTTTAAAGTGTTTTTTTCTGGTCTGATCTCATTACTGTTAGTTTTATTTGTGATTCTTTAAGCTCAGCAAGTTTAAATTTTATTTTAGATCTGTGCTCTTTATCCAAGAGCTTCTGTGCTTGCAGGCAGCCCCCCTTTTTGCTGGAGGGTTTTACCCACTTCTGTCAAATCAGTCTGGCTATCACTCTATTTCAAATACACACACCACTTCAGAAACCAAACCAAACCAGCAGGCTCAAAAGAAGCAGTATTGCTCGTGGATCAAATGCATGTTAATTTCAACCCGTTTATTGATTTTTTTTTTCTTAATCTGTATTGATCAAAACAAGTCACATATTATTTCCTTATTCCCATTGTTTCTGAGTTGCTTGAGCATGTTGATCTAAGTCAGCTTTTAACTGTGCTTTGTCACTGTGACCTTTTTTGATCCCAGCCCATTTGCTCTCAAATGAAGTCACGCTATAGAAGCTCTTTTGCTCCTTGTTGTGGTTTTCATGCTCTCAGTTAAATGAAACTTTTCTATGTCACCGGCTGGGGCAGCTGGTACCTGGTAAACAGCAGGGCCAGAGACGGTAAACCACAGCACCCTCCTCGTGGCACAGCCCTTCTCTGAGTAAGTAAGGGACCACTGTGGGAAATGGGGAGAAGAACGGGAGGAGGGCATGGAGAAGAGCTTGCCTGCAGATAGAGATACTGGTGGGAAGGTGTGAGGCCACTACCTTGACTCACCTTCAACTGTCTCCCCTTCCTCCCAGCTGGAAGCTGGGAGAAATATGTGTTGAGGGCTGTTGTACCTAAGCAGGGCTAGGTACAAAGAGCATGGTGTAAATTATCACCCCTTGTCCATGCTCTCCTGCAGCTTATTTCTGTCTCCTCCAGGGATTTTGCCATGCCTGTCAGTCACCTCACACCGTGTCATCTCCTCAACCAATGTCTCCAGTTGCTACCACCCCTATTAGTTGAAGCACACGCTTATCAGCTTTGTTCCTTGCATCCACTTGGGAAATGAGTCCCTTTTTTCCAGAAGCTCGTCTCTTCTCTTCATCCCTGCCCTACTGTCTCAGGAAGGTTATTACAGTGGCACAGCTAAAGACCTCCGTGTCATGCTCCATGCTTTAGCATATCCAGAGGCATCCTCAAAAAAAAAAAAAAAAAAAAAGAAAAAAGAAAAAAAGGATGACCATTGGAAACATTTCCCTATGAGTAAACAAACAGCTGGCAAAGTAGTTAAATGTACCACTGTTATGAACTGAGATACATGTATTGGTGAAAAGATTTCGGCACGTGGGCTGAGTAACAGGATAGCAGGAACCACATGCAATCGTGTTCTGAGTGTAACATATAATATATAATCATTAGTGCACCAGTGCGCCACTTAGAGCTATAATAAGCCAAATGCCTCCCAGTGCTACCACTCTATTTGCTTCAATGAGGTAACAAAATCATAGGGTAATAGAGTAATTCAGGTTAGAAGGGACCTCCAGAGGTCATCTAGTCCAAACCATGTCTGATCAGCTGGGCTTGTTCAGGGCCGTGCTCAGCTGAGTCTTGAAGACCTCGAAGGATGGAGATTCCACAGCCTCTCTGGGCAGCCTGCTCCAGTGCTTGACCACCCTCATAGGGAACATTTTTTTCCTAATAACTAATGGGAATTTCCCATGTTCCAGCTCATGCCCCTTGTCCTGTTCCTGTGCTTCTCCCCGAGGGTCAGCTCTAGCTTTTCCAAGTCCTCTGACCGGGAGTTATCCTGGTGTCTGCAAAAGGTGACAGGCTCCTTGTGCCCAGATCTGTCAGGTGCTCAGGAAACGGCAGAGACCTGCCCCTGTGTGCCGCAGCCGAGGACACGCTCGGTGGGAAAGTGTTCCCACTCTGGGAACACCAAGGTCTCAACCCTGTCCTGCAGCTCAGCCACCGGTAAGGACTCAGCCTCCTCATCTTTACGGCTCACTGCAAGGATCGTTTCTGAACACTGGCTGCTTTGGAAAGACATTTGCTTATCTGCCTCCCACCTCCATTAGATCCTTTTAAATTCCATCAGACACCGTGTTCTTTTATTGTGCAGACACTTTCTAAATCACATTACGTAAGGCCACATGTTCTAAAAATGAGCCTGAAAGTTTCCCTCCTTTCCTCTGCAACCTACCTGCATTTAGCAAACCTTGATTTGATGTGGAGGCAATGACGAGAGCTGCACCTGTGCTGTTGACCAGGTGGAATGCACCTCCAGTAAAGTAGGAGATGCACTTCTTCACATTTCCTGCTTAGTTTGTTAAACTGGTTATATCTATTTTTAAAAGCATTGTATTACATCAGGGAACAACACAGGCTTTTTTCAACAAAATTAAGCTGACCAGGAAAAAATAAAAAAGAAATAACGCATTAATCTCAGTGTCAAGAAACAAAGTCTGTAATGTCTGAACGCGCTGCACAGAATGGGAGAGGGGAAAGTTTATTGGCATGTGGAATGCAATTTTTCACTCCTTTAAAATGTTCTGGGTTGTCACTTCCTATTAATTTTTTACTTTTTGTTACGTAATAGATGAACTACATAGCTTAAAATCATTCTTGTCCTGGCAGTTTACAAAAGACGTGCAGTAATTTAATTTAATTCCATTTCTGATAGCTTAAGAAAAACAACAGTGGCGGCCCCAGCAAGGAGTGGTGATTATTAACTGATGTTCCCACTCCAATGGATTTTTTTTAGGCAGTGCAGAAACATACATTTCTCTGCTCTCCTTTGGAGAAGAGGATCTGGTTGCTCATTTTTTAGGCAGCACTTTTTGTTCTGCACAATGCAGAACACCACGCAAGGCTCCTCATTTTACAGTTGTGTTAATCTCCTCTAAAGCATACGCCAATTCGAGATTTATTCCCCAGATCTATCACCGACAGCAGACCTGATCTTGCCCTGGTGATGACACTCTTACGAGCCTGCCTATATTTCCCACATATCTGCCTTATCTTATCTTTTCAATATTCAGATTCTCAGGGAAACCCTAGCAAACAAGGAAGTTGTCCTTCAGCCTTAGAAAAATAAAGTTGGGGGTTTTTCTTTTGGCACCCTGCTCTTGGCACCCTGGAAATCATAACACGGCAGAGCCAGGAAAGAGTCTCAAGTTGCCCAACCTATGCATGGTAAAATTACAAGAAAAATTACTCCGGTACAAAGGCATGACGACCCTAGCTTGCTTATCCTGGCTGCAGAACAAATGTTGTTGTCACCTGGTGTTTAACTTATGAGGCAATAACAATTGCTTGTGATTTTGATCCTGCAAGAGCTAAAATAATATCCTGTATTTCAGACTTGAGAGCAAAACTGTTTCTGAAGGACTCTTCCATACATAGTAATACAATAAACTTTTGTACATTTTAAAAATCCAACTATTTAATAATATTCCATTCTGATTTGTAAAATACACACAGTTCAAAAATCTTGAGATTCTGGAAAGTTCCCCCCTAGCTGGAAGCTAGCCGATGACATTCCAATTTACAAGAAGGCCATGAAGGAAGACCCAGGAAACCACAGACCTGTTAGTCTAACCTCAGATCCTGGAAAAATTATGGAGAACATTATACTGGGTACTGTTGAAAGCCACATAAAGAACAATGCAGTCATCAGCCACAGTCAACATGGGCTTACAAAGGGAAAGTTTTGTTTAAATAATTTGATATCCTTCTATGATAAGGTCACCTGCCTGGTGGATGAAGGGAAGGCGGTGGATGCAGTTTTTCTGGATTTCAGCAAGGCTTTTGATATTGTCCTTCACAGCATCCTACTGGTCAAGTTGTCCAACTGTGGGATGAGCAGGTTCACAGTGCGCTGGTGAAGAACTGACTGAAGGGCAGGGCTTAAATCGTTGTAGTGAATTGGGCTGGCAAAGAGTCACCAGCGGTGTTCCTCAGGGCCAGTCCTGTTCAACATATTTATCAACAATCTGGATGCAGGAGTTGAATGCACCATCAGCAAGTTTGCTGATGATACCACACTGGGAGGTGCTACTGGCTCTTTTGAGGGACAAGAGGTCTTGCAGAGAGATCTAGACAGATTGGAGCGTTGGGCAATCATCAGTGGGATGAATTTTAAGAAGTCCAAATGCTGGATTCTGCACTTGGGACAGAGTAACGCTGGGCACAAGTATGGTTTGGAGGAGGAGTGGCTGGAGAGCAGCCCTGCAGAAAGGGACCTGGGGGTGCTGGTGGGCAGCATGCTCAGTGTGAGTCAGCAGCGTGTCCTGGCAGCCACAGGGGGAAACTGCACCCTGGGGTGCTTCAAACACAGCATAACCAGCCGGTCAAAAGAAGTGACCGTCCTGCTGTATTCAGCGCTGGCACAGCCTCACCTTGAGTAGTGTCTGCAGTCCTGGGCCCCACAACTGAAGCAGGATGTTCATGTGAATGTGTCCAGAGGAGGGCAACAAAGCTGGTGCCAGGGCTGGAAGGCATGTCCTGTCAGGAGCAGCTGAGGACTTTGGGCTTGTCTAGTTTGGAGAGGAGGAGGCCAAGGGGTGACCTCGTTGCTCTCTGCAGGTTCCCAGGAGGGGAAGTGGGGAGGGAGATGATGATCTCTTCTCCCTGGGATACAATGACAGGACATGAGGGAACGGTCCAAAGCTGCACCAGGGAGGTTTAGACTGGACATCAGGAAGCATTCCTTTGCCAAGAGGGTGGTCGATCACTGGAACAGGCCTCCTCGGGAGGTGGTCGATGCCCCAAGCCTGTCAGTGTTTAAGAGGCATTTGGACAATGCCCTTAATGACATGCTTTCACTTTCGGTCAGCCCTGAATTGGTCAAGCAGCTGGACTAGATGATTGTTGTAGGTCCCTTCCAACTGATATATTCTATTCTAAACACTTACTAACAATTCTGCTCAAAATGCCATTTTTGTGCCCAAGAGTCAATGAGACTTACCACAAAAAGTGAACCACAGGGTTCAGTTTTCTTACAAAAAGGTGTGAGCACATTTCTTTCGCAGCCTGAGGGAATAAATCTACACTTCTTCAAATGACCCAGCACAAAACTGTGTGAATGCAGTGATCTGATCAATTCATGTCCAGAAAAAAATAACAGGAATCAGTCCCACAGCGGTCTGAGCATCTTAAATAAATAAATTCCCCGAGTCATAGCTTGTCCCAAAACACAGGAACAAGAAACAAAGCAAAGGCCAAGTCTTTCACTCTACTACACAAGTTAAAAATAGCTAAGAAAGCCAAGTAAGCAAAGCCACAGCCAGAGCTTTGGTAGCAGGAAAACAGAGGCTTGAAGGGAGTTATAGACATGTCTTCACATGGGTGTGAAGTTCCTACCACAGCGATGGGGAGAAAAGGGGCCATTATTTTCTGGAAAATTGTAAGCTGGAAGATGTGTAATTTAAGCTCATGACAGAGGGACTTGCAGATGCACCAGAGAGAGGAACTGAAGATGTAACAAGGGGAGAAACACAGCCTCACAGATGAATGTTTTCCAATGTCTAATCCCTGCAGATCCCAGCCAACACAAAGAAAATGCCATGGGGAAACCGTATCTCTTGCAACTTCCCTTACACTTCAACCTGAAGTGAATACTCAGCCATGCACAATGTCACTTGGGGTTTACACTACCACAGGTTAGATCAGAAGCTCATCACCTTACTTTGACTTTAGATGAGAAAGACAGTAACAACCGGACGAGTAATGCAAACATCCTCAGAAGCAGCAATGTCAGGAGCAGAAAAAGACAAGCCTTTCCCTGAAGCTGAAGTGACTCTGGTCCTCACATATGCTGAGGCCACTTTACATCATTCTGGATAAAATGTGGTTTACAAGGGAATGAACATTTTAAACCAGCCCTGCTTGAAGGGTCCTTACTGACAGGCAGAGAGTGGGTTTGAGGTGGAATTAATCTCGTCTGTCCTAAGCCACCTGCATGGGCTCTCCCTGAAGCCCCTGGCAGCAGGGACACATGGATCCACACTGCAGCTGAAGTCCAGCTCTGCTGAAAACTTCACAACACAGCGATCTGGGACAGCAGAACTGGTTATCAAACAGCCCGAGCCCGCAGCAGCTTCAGCAGGGTCACCCACCCAGCCTGCCCCTTCCACAGCCCCTGACTGTGTGTCAGGAACCTCCTCTTCCTCCTCCCTCTTCCCCGGGGTTCAGGCTCAGACCTAGAAGTCCTCAGGCCATGCTCCTATCCTTCAACGCTCACTCCAGCCCTCTGGTTATAGTGTGGCAGCACGCTGAAAGCTGCCGTGGGCCCTGGCCAAAATTTGCCCAGACACTAGTCCTGGGGTTCCACAAGCTTTACACCAAACAAAGCGGCTTCATCACCAAGAGAACAGGCGAGCTCCCCACATCAAGAAAACACGATGACCCAGACTTGGACTCCAGTCTCCTACCCCCGACTGGATTCGATCCCAGCTGATAGCTGCTTGGATCGACCTAGCTTTCCACCATCAAGAGAAACCCAGTCTTCAAGACCTCAAAGTGCTATGATGAGGGAAAATATTCAAAAAACCTTTTCTTTTTTAATCCTTTCCGTTGCCATGCCCTGCTATAAATAGATCATAATGTCTTGTAGATGAGACTTGGATCTACAGCCATGCCCCTACTCTTTGACCCAGAAGCACTTCTCTGTGCCCCAAAGTGGGCTCTGGCTGCAGCCTGACACCACGGCAGAGTGCAGCTCACCCACATCGAGACCCTTTCACCCTCTTTTCCCTCCAGGGGAGAGGACGCCTCGGCAGGGAGGCTGAGCGGGAGCTGTAGCACACTCTGCGAATGCTGCCGGGCAAACAAGCCCACTGCCTGCTCCCCCCTTCTCCCTCTTCCCTGCTGGTGCCTCTGCGGGTCACCCGCGTGTCAAGGGGTACCAAGGAGGCAGAGAGCGGGCAAAGAGCCATGGCATCGGTAAACGCAGCTGCATACCCCATTTTATCCTGCTGGGGCATTAGCAAATCAACAAACAGCCCGTTCCCACTGAGCTCTGACAGGCGTCCAAGGGTACACCTCAATAGCTGTTTGGTTTAGTTGTTTTTTAATGTCTGTAAGGTGACTGCATCCGGGTTTGTGTCCACACAGCAAAACCAAAGAGCATTCATCAGAAGAACGGTGATGTAAATGTGGCTTCTTATCCTCCAGTGATTGCCCGTCTGGCAAAAAGGTTTAGAAATTGTAACAATAGTTTTGAAATAAATAGGAGGAAAGTAAAGACCGGCAGTGTACTTTCCACATCAATGGCAAATATATTACTGGTGTGGAAAGCAAACAGCTTCGAACAAGAGGAGAAGCCGTGGTTGATAACCACCCCCGTGAGCTGCAGGCTCGAGTGCCAGCGCATCAAGACCGGGGTAGAAACCCCAGGTCCATCCCCTCACACGGCAAAACCAGCTGTCAGAGGCCGCGCCGCCTGCGGCCGGGCAGCAAGGGGAGCCCAGCTGAGATTCGGGGGATTAAACCCCCCTCGCCGCCTATTTCCGAGCTTACCTCCCGTGTGAACGCGGAGCGCCCGGTGTGGGCGGCACACCGCGAGCAGGTCCTCACCCCCCCGCCCCCTCCCCGGGCAAGGCTGTTTGCGGGGGCGGGGGGCGCCTCCTGCGTGCAGGATGCGCAAACCTGACCCAGCGCTAAGGAGGGACCCGCCGCGCTGCGGCCGCCCCCCCGCACCGCTCACCGGCGGGGGACGGGGACGTCGGTTTGCCTTCGGGTCCCGTTACTGCACGCCCGGGGCGGGCGGCAGAGCTGCCCCCTCCCGACCCGAGCGGCCGGGGGGACCCCGGGGGCGGGGCGGGGCGGGGCGGGGGCGGCCCCGGGGGCGCGGGCAGGTCCCTCCGCAGCTGGGGCCGCCCCCGCCCCGCTGCGCCCCGCCCGCCCGCCCGCCGCCGGGACTCCGCCGCCGCGGCTCCGCGCCGCCCGCCCGCCGCCCGCCCGCTGCCTGCCTGCCGCCGGGCCCATGGCGAGCACGTCGGCGGAGATCATCGCCTTCCTGCTGACCATCTCGGGCTGGGTGCTGGTCTCCTCTACGCTGCCCACCGACTACTGGAAAGTGTCCACCATCGACGGCACGGTCATCACCACCGCCACCTTCTGGGCCAACCTCTGGAAGACCTGCGTGACCGACTCCACCGGCGTCTCCAACTGCAAGGACTTCCCATCCATGCTGGCGCTGGACGGTCAGGCTCCCGCCGACCCCCATCCCACCCACCCACACCCCCCGCCCCCGCGCCGGCCCGGGGCTCCGGGGCTCCTCCCGGGCGGGGCCCGGAGCCGGCGGGGCCGGGCGATGCCCCCGGCGGGGCTGGCGGGCGGGGGGCGGCGGGGGCGCCCGCGCGGGCTCGTGGGCAGGTGCCTGGGTGTCCGTGGTGGCCCCTCTGGCTTTCCCTCCCTCCCTTGCCTCCCCCCCCCCCCCCCCCCCCCCCCGCCCGCCCCGAAGGCTCCGTGCGTGTGGATTTGACACAAGAAGAATGCGGGCAGATTTTTCTTGCTGATTAATTTTCCGACTGTCGTGACATTCCACTTTTTTGTGGTTTTGCCAGCCATGCTACAGTCGGTGGAGAAGAACAAGCCGTGGCGTCGTTTTGTTTTAATTTATGTTCCTTTGCTTTTTCTTTTTGCTGAGCAGTTATTAACTCGGATGTAATTGCTTCATTGATAAATGACAGTGTAAAAGCTTGGGGCGGTGAGGGATGCGCAGGTATGGCGAAGTGATGCAGAGCTCAGCCTGGGTTTAGGCGGTGTTATTTTGAAGCAAAGCTGAGAGTTTTGCTGTAGGGCCTGAAACCAGAGGCTGCCTTGGGGCTGCGCTTCTTCCCTGGTTAAGGGCTGCTTCCCTGGTTAAGGGGAAAGTGGCTTGCCCTTTTGGGAAGCCCTGCTGGGAAACTGGGTCTCTGCAGGAAAGGTTTGCAACTAAACTTTTGGTTGATAAGTCTGCGCTGATGATGGCTGGGAGAAACAAGGGAAAGTGAAGGTCATGCGGGTTTATGGGCTCAGGAGTGACTGTAAAGGAAGGAAGAAAAGGTTTTTAAAATTATGGCACCTTTTCCAAGTTTTTATAGTCATAAACAAATGCAATATACAGTGTTCCAGTGGCTTTGATACAAAAAAATTTTAATAAATCAGGCCTATTGTTCACGCTCTGGCCAGGCACTCCCTTTGCACTGGAGTCTGAGAGTGGATTTTGCTGTGAAAGGTTTGTTTGAAAGGAAAAGAAAGTCTGTTAATCGAATTACTAACAGAGATGAATGTTATCATCACAGGGATTAATGTTATCATGAAGCTAATTAATACCACTATCAGAAAACCTTTAACCTCTGTTTGTACAAAGGACTAAAAAGAGGTAATGCAGGCAGCCCTTAAGCATCACTGTTGCAGGATGCTTCCCTTGGATGGAGAAGTACCATTCCCCAAACCTTCTTTTGAGCCAGCCCCGTGGTGGCGGGGGGGTTTGCCAGTTCCTCCAAAGGGCTGGGAGGCCGGGCTGGTCTCAGTTGGCATCAGTCACCCTGTCACCCTATGGCTAAGTGTAGCAGCTGAGAACGTGGTTTCCAGGCTGAGGCAAGGAGCTGTGGTCTGTGTGCAGGTGGGCATGGAGCGATTGCCAGTGTGTAACCTTTTGGATCCACCAAAATTTAGCTGTTCTTTTAGTTCTGCATTAATCTGTTTTCAGAGTGAGAAAAGCATAGTTACAAACAAGGTGTGCAGAACTGGGAACACTTAAAACTCCGAAAAGAAGAAGAGACTTGACAGCAAAGCCCTTACCACCCCTTCCTCCAAACACTGGTGTGTTGAGATGTGGTGTGTTGGGTAATGTGTTCTACTTGCCCAAGGAATGAGTTTCTGAGGCACCTTGTGCGCAGTGAAGCAGCCATCAGAGCACTAACGCATTTTGGACAGAAATGAATCTGCAATGCATGTCTGGAAGGGCCTTATCCCCTCCTCCTGGCCAGACTGTTTGTCAGTAGTGGAAGTGGAAGGTTCTTGGCATCAGTGTTTCTCAATAACATCTCTAATACGCTGTGGGGCCAGGTCCTGGTGTCCAGGCACAATGTGAACGAAGGGCAGGCTGGAGAGAAACACCATCCGCACAGCGTGGGCTAGGCAAGCTGGGAGGGGGCGGAGGGGCAGCCACCGCAGTCAGAGGTGCTCTCCACAGCTGGCCGAGCCCAGACTCCCCTCCTTGTGGTTACGGGCTCTGCTGGAACCCGTTAGTGTCTAACAGTGGGTTAGACATCCTCTTCTCACCCTAACCCTTCCCCGGTGCAGGAGTGTACCTCAGGGTTGCGATACGTCACACATCACTTTGGAGGATTCGTGTGTCAGCACTAAGGCAAATCTGCCTTGGCCCCCGAGTAGCCTCTCCCTTCCCTCCTTTCTCTCTTTGCACAGGCTTGCAAAGCTGCATCCCATTCCCTGTGATCAGGAGCACGGGAACTTCCTCACTCCATCCTCAGGTGGGGGTCTCAGAAGACACAAAAAAGGACAGATCTGGCTTCCCATTGTCCCTGAAGAGTTTGTGAGCAGAAACAATAACCCTATAGAGATATATGTAGTGATAACATGTTGCTCTCCTCAAAACGCTAGGGCAGGACTGGGAAATTACTAGAAATACTGTTGTTGTCCCAGGGAAAGGTGGCTCCGTTCCCCTCCTTCACACAGCTGGAGAGAATTTGCCTGGCAGAGCAGCTCCTGCTCTATGGCAATGCGTTTTTGTCAAATCGGAAACCTCAGAGTTGTGTTGGATTTCTTGTCTAGAGAGACTCCTCAGGTCTGCCAGAGGTTCAGAGGCAACACGAGGGGGTAAGAAGTCGGGGTGTCACCATGCCAGTTGCTGGGTCTCTCCTCTGGCATGCAGGAGAAGTGCTTCCTTCTTCAGAAGCGGTGTTGCAGTTTGGGTCAGGAGTGATCCAGAGGTGGGTCCCTCTTACCCTTGATTTGGTTTGCACCATGGAGTGGTCTTGGACTGTGTTCCCCGGATTGCTGTGAGGTGGCATGGCCGCAGGGCTGCCCCGATGGCTTTCAGCCCATCGCTCCACACGAGTGGCTGCCAGAAAAAATTGCATGCGATGCCCTTCCACATTTATGCATTCCTGTGCAAGAAATCAATTGGGCCAGCCCTTGTTAAGGGCTCAGCCCCACATTCTGTATGCAAGCAAAAATATTCTTGCTGTCTGCGGGACTTTTGTGTGCTACCAGTCGTAGGTAGAACCTTAGTGATGAAACCACCGCCCAAAAGAGGATGTATCGGTTTCCCTCTTTCCAACGGTGGATCCGATGACCTTTTGCTAGAACAGAGCTGAACAAAAATTTACTCATGAGTTAAAAGAGGGTATTAGAGCTTAGAAAAACATACAAAAGCAATGGGTGTGTACTTTTGGAAGGAATCTGTGCTGTATCCGTAAGGCAACCTCTTCCACTTCACGTGATGCAAACTGCAAGATGCCACCAGAGGCACTTATTGTGAAAGTGACAATCCCCAGAACTTTGCATATTTTTTTTCTGAGTGTCATATGATATGAACATATGAATTCCTCCTAACTCTTCATGAGCATGAGAAGCAACCGTGGGGGCAATGAGGCAAAAAAGATGAAGATCTAACAAGATTAATTTGAATGCAAGACAAAACACATCTGTTTAAAAAAAAACGCACCTTGAAATAGGTTTCTCTTGGAATGCTGCTAAACATGACTTTATAAGTAATGGATGTTTGTCTGCTTGTCTGTTTAAAACACATGGCTTTTTGTTGCTTGGGAGCTTCATTTGGTTAATACGTACATGACAAGCTCCCTACAGGAGTTGGTGCAAATACAGAAAATAAATGTTTGGAAAAGGGACAGTTTTTGATCTTGAGTGGAGGAGTGTGGAGAAATAGGCAGCTCCCCTTCACACTTCTCTGCGTTATAACCCTTGGTAAGCAATATAATGTTCTTGCTTTCCTGCTTTCTAGCAAGCCAAGAAAAAGTTTAATTACTCCTACAGCCAAGTGTTATGCATCGTTTTAACTGAGGATCCAGATAATAGGAGGCTGGATTTGGTGAAAAGGTTAATTTCATCCTTTCACGCATCCTAATGCTCCAGTCAGCCTAGTGGGACTAACTGAGTCTTTTGCTCTTCCATGTTACTGGTGTCAATTGTGATTTTCTTTTTTTCTCGTATATTTTGTTTTAAAAATGTGTGCCAGTTGGATGATTACACAGAGTCTTCTGCTTTTCCACGTTATTGGGTGTAGATTGTGGGTGGTTTTGGTATATTTAGTTTTAAAAATATGTGCCAGTTGGGTGATTGCTGTGGTGAACTGAAACAAGTCCCCCTGTGGTTGGCCGGCCCAATTCGGTGAAATATTTAGTGAGGAAGGTTATTCATTCAGCAGAGCTGAGCAGTCCCCCAGCTCATGCTGTTTATAATTGAAAATGATTTCTGGGTGAGTTAATTATTTCTTGCTGTCTCACTACCCTCTAACCCTCTACCTATTCTAAAACTGTGTATTGACCTTCAGGAATAGCTGAATTTCAGCCCTGTGGTTCCTAGCATATGCTGGTTATATTGGTTGGGGTGAATATTTACTGTTTCTCCTAGGAGGTTCAGACATAAATAAAAGTTTAGAGGACCTCCGGGTAAATATGTTCATGGTTCAGCACTTTAATGTGTCAATTAGCTACTAACAGTGTCAATAAATTGGACCTGTCAAAAATAATAGCTTCCTTGCCAGTTTTCATCTCCTGCTTTTTACCTGTGTGCTACAAGAAATACATTACACACAAGTAAAAGTAGTAAAAGCCAATTTTTCTGTGCCTATAGCAAAAATTAACAAAGCAAGCCTGCTTTCTTCAGACCTGGGTCTTGCACAAATGTGACTTTCTTATATTCCAACATGCGAGTCGTACAACGCTTACAGTTATTTCATTGATTATTGTATTTCTTTAGCAGACGGGTTACAGAAGCATGTTGCAAATGGAAGAGGGCTGTATGTGTGCCAGCAGGTGTAGGTAAATGCCAGCAGGTTGCACTCACAGACGTGCAGCACAGCACCTAAGCTCGATAGGACTGATAAAATGGGGTGTTAGGAGCTACAAATCGCCTCTTGTGAGCTGCTTGTTACACCAAGCTATGATTCAATGGGGTTTTTTTAAACGTTGTTCAAAGACAGAGTGGTCGTCCTGGAGCTGATATGCCTCCAGCAGCGGCTAAAGTGGGCAGCAGTAAGGAGAACAGAAGATGGCCAAGCATCCTTGGTGGCCATCTGCAGCTCAAGAACCTGCCGGCCAAACACAGATTTCTCTTTAATGAATGTATCTAGTCTCTTTTTGAATCCCTGTAAACTTTTAGCATCCACATATCCTGTGGAAAGGAGTTCCACAGCTTCATTACATGAACAAGTGCATTTTTTGTATTGAATCTGCTCCCTTCTGGTTTCATTAGATGTCTTCTAGTTCCTGTTTTAATATATTAATCTCCTATATATTAAAGACTTCTATGCAGGGGTGGGGTTTTTTTTGGTTTGTTTATTTGTTATTGCATAAAATTTGGTGTAATAGGCAATGAAAACATGGTTTAGCTTTCAGCATTTCCACCCACTGGAGATCAAAGCGAAAGGAATGAATACCCTAACAGTGGCAGTACATTTTCACTTTAAATGAGCAGTAACAACAGGTTATGAAGAAAAATATGTTGTGATGGTTATTCAGCTGTGTAAGATTGCAGTGTTCCACCCTCTACACAGTGATATGAGATTATCAGTCTTTCAATTACAAGATAGTCTCAGAAGAGAGAAGAGGCCAAGCAACCCATTGTCCTGCTGAAAGTTCCTGGATGAGGGAGGTCCAGCTCAGAGCAGTCTCAGCCAGCACATCAAAATTGTATGTGGATAAAGCCAGCCACAAGTCGTTACTCCAGGCCTAAATACAGCAGTGATTTGTTTTATATCAAAGGGCTACTGCTGTCCATAAAGCTGAGCAGGTGTTTGACTTCCCTGCAGAATGGGGGTCTTCTTGCTGGATCTGAATCAAATTGGTGGCATGTCCAGGCAGGGCCAGGACCCCAGCCACAGTCAGTGCTGCCAACCTGCTGTCAGTCATGTGGCATCTGCAACACACATGCACAACGTGACTGACATGTAAGTCTTGCTTTGTGTGCACAGAGTGGCTCTGCAACCTGGGACAGCCACTGCGCAGACCACATGGAGTTGCTCTTCAAAACCTCATGGGTACAACCTCTTGCAGATACTGTGCCCAATACCATGCGATTGTTCTTTGCAGCCCTGAATGCCGTTCATAGTATGTTTCTTATAAGCTGGGCTCAGGTGATGATGCCCTGTGGAGGGTGTACATCATCTAGAAGAATACGCTCGATGGTAAGGTGACATTACTCCAGCCAAGGTCGGACTGAGTTGGCAACAGTGAATGCCTAACGCTGTGCAGAGGGAGAGGAACTACAGCAAAACCTGTTGTGATCCCAGTTCTCACAGTAGTCTCACTCTTTCTCACTGCAGGTTACATCCAAGCCTGTAGAGGACTGATGATCTCTGCTGTCTGCCTGGGCTTCTTCGGTGCTGTTTTCGGACTGGTTGGGATGAAGTGTACAAAAGTCGGAGGCTCCGATCAGACTAAAGCAAAAATAGCTTGTTTAGCTGGACTGATTTTCATACTTTCTGGTAAATATACTTTATTTCTCTAAGTTTGCATATTTGAAGTCATACCAGAGCTGCTTCTTTTCTGCAGAAATCCATGCACAATTCTCCATGACTTCACTGGCTTCAGGGTCAGGCCCAAAGCTCTTCTGCTGGTTCCACTGAATGGTTTGTCTTATGCTTTTCAGGGTTGTGCTCTATGACTAGTTGTTCCCTGTATGCAAACAGGATTACGTCTGAGTTCTTTGATCCTTCTTTTGTTGCACAAAAGTAAGTACTTTCCTATACCCATAAATCTTTCAAAGAAGTAGACCTTAAGTTTCATACTGCGCACCAGAGCCCATTTAGACAGAGAGCAGGCGCTTCTTGTGTTGGGCGGAGAAGGAGAGTGGGCTGCAGTTTTATTTAATAATTTTTTCCAACTGGAGTAACCGTGTGCTGAAATCCGCTGAGCGAACCCCTTCCTGTACAGCGGTTGCTCTGTACTCTTTGCGCCCAGGCTTACTGCGGCTTGGCAGGGCTCTGCCCCGCTTGCTGCAGAGCAGACAGGGTTCATCAGGAGCGAAGCTTGTGTGTATGTGTGTCAGAGATGCAGCAAAAGGATCGCACAAGGCAGAGGTTCCCGTTAGGCACATCGTTCGATGGGAAAGGAAGAAAATGATTTCCTTAAGCTTTTGATAGAAGGTGGTTTCCATAAAGGTATCGAGCCTTGAGTCCTCTTGAAGAGAGGCCTCTGCAGCTCTGTGCACCTTTTGCTGACAGATTTTCAAATCCAGGTGCTGAAATTTGGGTTGTAGGCCTTACCATAACCTGTGATCTTATAAGCACTAACATGAATGCTGTGACTATACTTGTGATTAAATTTAAGGGAGCGTTTGTAGAATTGCAGGATCCATACCTGGAGTAATGAGCATCCCTAAAGACTCACTTTAAAGCTGTGCAAATTCTCAGGATCTACAACAGCAGCAATTCACGGACCAGTGCTTGGATTTTGGGTTCATGTCTTAACTACCAAATCTTGAAAATGTTGGCTGCAAGTTGTAGCATCATAGAATTTCCTGGTTTGGCCTCTTACACAACATAAAGTTAACTTTCAAGGCAGGGATTTCAAAGTTTTCTTCGTGGTGATTCCAGCATTGGGTAAACATTTCCCTGAGACCCAAGTAAGGGCTCAGTAAGGAACCCCAAGCCTTTCTGTTTCTCCTTGATAGAAAGAAAATAGCCTGAATAAATAACATTAACTGGATCCACATTTGCAGTCGGGCTGATGCTGTTCTCCTGTCTTGAAAACAAGTTCATACTTGTTTTCTCCATAGTTCTGCTATAGTTTCTGCTTGTTTGACACGGTGAGGACAAGATTGAAAAGCCTCCAAAGGAAACAAGAATGTGAGGTACTGTGAAGAAAACGGAGCCTGGCTATACAGCCAGATGTTAATTATTCACCAGGCTTACTGTTCCTAGTGAAAAATATTGTGGTTGTTGTGAGAAGTCCCTTTCCTACTGTATTCCTATGCTCCTCTGCGGCAAAAGAACAGGCAGACCGCCCAGTGGAATTTTACTGTGAGGGAATAAGAAATTCAGCTTAAATGTTGAAATAAAGGTAGTAACACATCCTCTGCAGAAATCACCTTTTTCCCTGAACAACCAGCATAGCTCAGCTGTGGGCATATGTCATCACAGCTGCAAAGATAAAGGCAGAGGGGAAAAACCAGAAGCTGTGATTTGAGTTGTACAGGGTGTTTGCATCTCATGCAGTGACCTTGCATCAGATTAAGCTAATGGTGGCATTCGACTCCTTTCTCTCTCAACCATTGTAAAATATGTTGGAGCTATGTATTTCATTGCTGTCTGTGAACTCTTCCTTTGATATGCATTGTAGAAGCATTTAATATGCTTTGGTGCAGTATTGTGGAAATCTGGTATTGGCTCTTCACTGAGAGGGTTGCAGCCTTCCACCTTTTACCGGACCTTTCTCTCCTGAAGTTATTCTGGTGGTGTCAAAGACAGGCTTGAGATACTGTTGGTGGAAGACAAACGATAAGAGATGTTTAGCATCATCTCAGCCATCAGGATTTTCCTCCAGCCTTCTGCATTTGGAAAAGGCACCCTGACTATGTATGGGTGCAGGAAGAATCAGAGACCTGCCCTCAAGCTGTTGCCTAAGAGACTTCTGGTTTGAATTATGCACCTTACTTGTTGTAGTCGGAGTCCAACTCAGTCAGCCTCACACGGGGCACCAATTGTTGCAGCACAAACAAACCAGTAGGCTACAACAAGGCTTTTACCATCGGTCAGATTCTGCTGTCTGAGCTGTATCTCCTTCCTCCAGAGGTCAGACCACACTGCTCCTCCTCCATCTGACACCCCCCCCCCCCATCCTCAGAGCTATTTAACCACTTAGCGGGACGAGCTACAGCTGCACATCGTCCATGTCAATCAACCCACCACCTCTGAGGCAAGGCCACAGCTGCGTGTTAGCAATGCTGATCGACCCACTGCCTCCATTCCTCTACACTTACCAAAGAATGATGGGCACCACAGGGACACCCTAAAACCAGCCTTAGAAAGAAATCTTAGGCTGGACTTTATGTCCCAATGCAATAGTTAGCACTGCCAATTTAAAACAGCTCCAAAGGAATTGATTGTTTGACCCTATGTACTAACACACTCAGAGTCTTGGGGACAGCACAGGACGCCTTGCTGCGTACAGCCAAAATGGATTTTTTTTTTTCTTCAGACACCTCTAATAGGGGAAAAGCTGTGCTTCTGTTTTGCTGTCTTGCTGACAGTGCTCCCACAGCTTCTCTTAGGAAACTTATTTTGTCACTTTACTACTTTTAATTAAAATAAAACCACAACCCTCTTATCGTTTTTATCCTTTTTGCCCCTTGCCACAGTTTGAACTCTGTAATCACGATCATTCTTAGCGATGAACAGGGTTAGTTTATCCAAGCTGTCTGCCTAACTTCCCATTCTCTTTTTTAGGGAATTGTTTCCTTCAGCTTTCCTGGCTCTGAATGGACTGTGCATAGTTCACATAGGCACTCTTTCCACTGTCCCGCTCTTACATTTGATTCTATTTTTCATTTTCAAAGAATCATAAGATTCATAGGTCTTATTTATGACTCATTGAAGTCATAAGACATTCAACTTGTGTATTTCCCTTACCTAGCTGTGCTGATTCGGTAGGCAGGCAGGTAGGTTTACATATGCTGACATCCAGTCGGCCACTGAAGCTTCCACTGGTTTGGCTGGAAGTTTACTTCGTGGTCCTAATGCATGTAACAAATAGAATATTGTTCTTATATGCTGATATTGTTCTTTATTTCACTGAATTCTGCCTCCCTGTCTCAAAGCAAAAAATCTGCTTTCAGCCTGCTTGGTCAGAATCGTTGAAGGTGGCTTTCAGTTCTCTGCAGCTGAATTCTTGTAGTCCTCAGCAGTTACCACCTCTTAAGCCTCTTCATCAATGTTCCGCTCCCCCCTGAGCTGCCAGCGATCTCTAATCAGATTGATTTCCCTGGCTGGAGACCGTGGATATGTGGCCACAGACTTTGGAGAGTGGCTGCTTTGGTTCTTGCAACCAAGAATTGTAAGAACAGAAGAGTGTGTTTCCTGCAAACATTTCCATGATAAAAGAGGGAAAGGAAAACCAGCAAGTGCAGAAATTTCATCTAAAAAAGCCTATAATCTTTTTTTTCTTTTTTTTTCCCCTGGAGGTACCAATGTATGTAAGTTTTTACTTACATATGGTGAGGTTTTTTACATACTGGATTTTGATAAGAGGTTAGAGCTGGCTTTCTAAACGCTGAAAAGATGGATTGGGTAAAATCCAGGAAGCCACACAGGCTGATATGCCATTGAAAATTTGAAATTTTCCTCATGAACACCAGTGTAAATCAGAAAGTTTTTTTTAAGATGTGGAGGAGAGACCAATTAGGCCAGCTCTGCCACTCATTAACCTAGCGGTGTGGCAGTCACCCGAGAAGGGTCCATACATGCAATCTGGTTATACGTGTTGCAGTAACAAATGTTGCTTGAAAAGTACAGGCAGTCCCAAGGACAAAGGCTGGAGCCCATGTCTTCTTTCCCAACCCGAGGCAACACTCGGGTAACCCTTTTCTACCCAATTAAACCCAATGAAATCTTGATTTCTTTCCTGTACAACTTCCAGAGGGGAGGTGGGGATTGGCCTCCTCTCTTTCACACTAGCCTCTGGGCTACCCTTTCATGGTGTTAGATGGAAATGTGGAAACGAACTTGTTTTCCACTTTCTAGGCAAATGGTCTTGGCAAGTAAGTTGTTACCGCAGCAGCAGCCTTCCTGGGTCTTGGTCCAGCTGTGTTCTTCAGCACCATGGGGGTGCGCTGACGTTTGTGGGTAGCCTGGCCCTGGTCCCTGTGCCTTAGGTGTGCTCTGGCAGTACCTGCAGGGATGGAGAGACCCCCCAGGAGGGGGCTTAGCTCATTTCAAAGTTAGTCACTTCAGTCTGCCTTTACAGCTCATGAAAAGAGGTGCCTTGAGGGTGCTTTACAAGTGCACTTTGTATGTCTTGCGTGTTGACTCCAGCGGGATCTGGGATCCTAGGTGATGAGCTCAGCTGTAGATGTCTGCTTGCACTCAGAGAACCCCGAGTCCTTAAACAGACAGAAATCTGCTCAAGTCCTCGGAAAGCTGTAGCACATGGTTGGAAATGTGAGCATAGCTAGAATTAAAGCTTTACAGGTTTGGCAGATTTTGAAGTCAAACAGGGCTGGGTGCAGAGTTTTCCTGGGTGAAAGGCAGCAGAACTATGGTTTCCAGCAGCTTAATTTCAGGGTTGGGTGGCAAAGTCCCACACTGAGTATGGAGATGTTTGGGGGAATCTGATGCTTTTTTAGTGAGGGATGATAAATAAAAACTCTGTTTAGATTATGTGAATGGAAAATGAAAAAGAAGCCTAGAAGTTACAGCAGTAGCAGGGCCACAGAGAGTCCTGTGCAAAGTGTCCTACCTCTGAGCTCTGGTGTCTCCCATCTCTTTTTGGCAGTACCTCCGCAAGTCAGACATTACTTGAGCCTTAGTGTCCGTAGCATCTGGCACTGATATCCTCAGTGTGGTTTTTAATCCCTGTGACTTTTTTTTTTTTAAATCTGTGCTTTACATCTGTCTAGAATCTCAAGAAAACGTGGAAAAGTGCTATGTTGTTCTCCAGCCAGTGTTCACCCCCTTGTAAGCTGTTACAGAAGCTGCCGTGTTGTTCTCTGGGTGTCTGGGCTCACAGGCAATTTTTGAGTGTTTTTGCAGTTTCGCCTTCGTAAAGGTACCAGTTCTGTAGAACAGCTTACAGGTGTTTTTGGGTTACATATTCCAGCTAATGTGAAATTGGGATCCGTTCACACGGGAGCATTCGGAACGGGCTGAGCAGTACGCAGCTGCAAAGTCTTTCAGTTGTAGAAGCAGGCTGGCAGGCAGAGGTTGCAGTTCAGCTGCCTCACCAGAATTTACAATAAATAAACTTAATAAAAAAGGCTTGAACAGCTTAGCCACCTGACTGGTAACTGCAGCTGGAGGCGGGAGAGGGGCCTGTGTTTGCAGCTCAGGAGGAGCTTGTCAGTCAGGAGGAGATAAAGGTTTCCTCAAGGAGGAACTGGAGCAGAGAAGAGGGAGCAAGGGACACATAGTCTGTCCTAACAGTGAGCAATATGAGACTCTGGAAGCTGGTGGGCCTGCAGTCTAACGCAGGTCATCCTGAAAGTGTTTTAAAGAGCAGTACCTCGGGCAAAGAGCTGGGGAGTGGAGCAGACAAGTGGCAGCCATGGCTTGCTGCTCATCTTGAAGCTCCAGAGCTCGGGTTATGGGCACTGAGCTTGAGCAGGGGGAGGGAAAGAATGTCTTCCCCATGCCCTTCTTCTTCTTCATTTACTACCATAAAGTAGTTGTTTCTAAGGAATCCTGGACTTACCCTTATGTGATAATGCTCCTAAAGCACCACCATCTCCTCTCGGAGTCAAACGGAGCAGTTTGTGGCTGCCCTGGCCGGCAGAGGGGACGGTTACTGGTGACCTGGAGCTGTGCCCATGGGCTCGGAGGGGATGGTGCCTTCCAGCTTGAATGCAGCCATGGGGACCAGAGAAGCAGAACACTGCTGGCACATGGACATCTGCATGTGTGCACACATGTACATCTGCATGTGTGTACATACCTGTATGTGCACATGCGTATGTCAGATACATCTGTATATCTGTGTGTGTATATGTTGCAGCTTATGCATATTCTATATGTACAAAACCCTCATGTTTTACACAGGTTGGAGTGTGGGCAGGGAGGGAGAGAGATCCCAAGAGCTTAAGGGAGGAGTTAAGGAGAGCTGTAGGCAGCAGCTCTAGTTGCCGGCTCAGCAAAAGCCCCACTCCAGTTTGGGAGCCAAACCCGGGACAAACCCGAAACGGTCCAAGGGGACAGGAGCTGCGTGCCGTAAGTGGGCCAAAGAACCATGTAACCCGGCAGCCAAGAGGAGGTGTGGAAAAGCCACCGGGCTGGCTGCGTGGGGAGATAAGCATCGCCCAGGCGTACTGCAGGGGCAGAGTTTGCCTCCTGAGTCAGAGGGGAATAATGACAAGAACACAGGTGAATGGCAGAGCTGCTGCTTTTGTGATGAATAATGTGTATGTCGATGGAAGTTATTCAGGAAAAAATAAAGTTTAGTTCTTTTATTCTGAAAAAAAAAAAGTTAAATCCACGCTCTCTTTTGTTAAACCCATTTATTAAATTCCTGTAGGTATGAACTGGGAGCAGCTTTGTTCATTGGATGGGCTGGAGCTTCGCTCTGCATAATTGGTGGCAGTATATTCTGCTTCTCCATAGCTGAAAACAGTAACTCTCCAAGGTAAAACACAAGTTGTACATGTTGAAAGAAATCAATACTAGCTCATTTGTACCCGCTGTATGTATGTAGCTTGATTACTTTTCCGAAACATGTTGTAGTAAGGTTCAGGAAGAGATTGTGTGGATGAAAGAAAATAATGAGGTTTAAGGGTAATGCTCACTCCATCATTAATGTAATTAAGAAAAGCTATTGACTTGGAACAAATACTTGTGGTATATATCCTTTGTAAATTTACTGCCACTGAGAAAAAAGTGCGTGCACTGACATAGGAAACGTGGTTAGGTCACTTCACAGGTGTGAACAGACAAGCTACTTCAATCCCAAATCATCAGATTAAAAGTGAGAGAGGTGAAGGACAGCACTGGTGGCAGTGGGAGCTCCAGCAGCAGCAGAGGGCCGGCAATGAAGCGGCACAGCTGCAGGGAGTAACTGGTCACCTAGGATCTGCCACAGCCTAAATACTTCATGACTGGGCCCTAATTTCCTTAGTTGTGAACGGGGAATACGCTTATAGAAATACAGAAATATACAACTATAGAAAAGCAAAAGGCAAAGAGAGATGCCGGAGGGGGAATGTCAAAGCAGAATGAGACCACACAGGGAAAGGAGGTGTCCCCCCTGCCCCTTCCCCTGAAATTTATAGGTACGTTCCTATACACTTCTTCTGGTTTTATATTACTACAATGCTTGGATGCAGAGATGTCACCCATCTGCGGCATGAGCTGCAAATGGTGGATTCTCTTTTCTTTTCAGGAGGGGCTATGCATATAACGGAGCCACATCTGTGATATCTTCTCGTACAAAGGTCCACAACAGCGTCCCAGACAAAACCCCACCAAAGCACTTTGACAAGAACGCTTATGTTTAATTGTACTGTTGGAAGATTCAAAGCGTTTAAAAAATGAGTTTGTATGTTTCATTCAGAGTGATTTTCCCCCCACACCCCCAATGTAGTTACCACTAAGACAATGACTTTTTAAAACATTATCTTGCAGCTTTTTACATATTGATGTAAATGTTATTATATAATATTTTAAGATTTATGTTGGTATTGTAAAGTTTATACCTGGAAATCATGAGCTGGAGTTGCTTCCTTGAAAAAAAAAAAATAAATGAGGTATTTACCAGTATGGTATGTTAATTGCTTGTGGGAATGGCATCACAATCACGGTGACTGCAGTGCATCATTGCAACCCCTTCTGAAATGGGTTTGGTACTGGACAAAACAGCCATACTTCACGCAGGTTAATATGTCAAATATCTCACCACTGATTAGCAGTGATGTTGGAATTACAGAGCACACCGTAACTGCAGCACCAGACCAGGACAGTCAGCAGGAAGCAGCAGGCTCTTGCGTCCTTATATTGCCAGGGTGGAAGAATGTGTAACTTGGTCCATTCAGTGCCACAGGAGTAAGAAGAGGAAGAGACTGGGTGAAGTGAAAGTAAGTATGGGATTTGGGGAGCCCGGAGCAGGTAGAAAGAAGTCAGGGCCAGCTGTTTACAAAAACAATCACTAGAGAGGGTCTTGCACAGCCCAAGAAGAATGCATGCATAAGAACGAACGCACGCGTGATCGTGAGCTTTCATGTGCATGGCAGGGAGAGCAAAGGCTGAGCGAGGCTGCAGCCCGTGGGGAGTTCTGCGGTGGGTAAGACAAGGCTCGGAGACAGTTCCTATGTTCTGCATTTGCTTTGTGCCGCTGGGCTCCCACCTGCCTCAGCACTCATCCCTGCTAGTGAGGTCTCTTCCAGGTTTTCACTCGCTCCTGCTGGGCAGGGTGCTGGGACACCATCAGCTCCAGAATGGCTCCAAGCCAGCAGCTTATGAAAGGGAAGAAAAAACCCAGGCAATGCCAGCTGGCCTGCTCTGCCAGTGACACTGCTGAAGGGCTGACCACATAAAAGCAGGCAATACTTAACAGCACCTTTGGATAATCCTGATTTAGTTACAACAGTTCAAAAATTCAGCTAGTACGTTTTCTTTTGCCTATCCTTAGAAATGTGATGGCTTCTGAAGGAATATTCATACAGCGACTCAATAAATGAGATCAGAGATTACGAATAACCACAAAATGCCTTCTAGACGTCTGACACAAACTCAGGTCTGTCTTGAAGTCTGAACTGATGGACCCCTGGAGTTTCAGTACACTGGTTATTTGGGGACAAAGATGTAAATGTAAAAAAATGAGTAGTCCTATTTAGTAATGGCACAGTATGACAGAAAAGGTTTTGTATCTGATACCGTCTAAAACATATCAGAACTACAAAACCATTCAAGGTTCTTTTTGTTACTTTATTTTTGTATTTGACTTAAGTCAAAACACTATTGTGTTTTTTTTAAGAAGGCAGCTAATACAGACGAAATGCAAATATGAGAGTACTTCCATGATGGCAGGTCAGTGCGTTCCTCACCTTAGCTTGATGGTTCCGTTTTTTTTCCAATTTTGTGCTTTTACATTAACTAAGACTCAACACTAATAACAAAAAAGCCCCAAAAAACTTACCAAAATAGGCATTTAATAATAATAGTTTTATAGCTGAGGCCTTTTTTTTTTTTCATTTGATGTTTATTGTAAACCATGGTAGAAACTTAACATTTTAATACATGGGAATATTTTCTTTAAAATGTTCACAAGTTTATATAAATATTATGATAAAATACAACAAAATATGCATTTAAAAATTTATAAAGTAATACTCTGCAGTAAATTCTGTTCATTGATTAATAGGCTTTCTTGCAAGACCAGTTTCAGTCTTTAATGTAAACATCAGAGGCAAAAATCTTTACCTCAGTGAAATCGAAGAGACTTGCACCATTGAATTCACAAGAAAGAAGAATTAACTCTCAACTTCCAAACAGACATGGCCAGTAATGCACATATGAATATTCTTGTTTCAAATTCAGGACTGAAAGACACGAGAGCTCTCTAAACTGTATCCCCTTGTTGTGACATGACCGATATAAGAAATGACTAGGAAACACTTGATGCTTTCAACTCCACCTTCAACCCCAACAGAACCCGAAAGCAATGCCTCCCATCAGCAATGCAACAATTAGATATCTGAAGAATCACTCCAATCTGTTACAGTGACTAAGCTGCTTTTTAACGTGCTTGTATTATCAGCTTCATGAAGGCCTGTTAAAATAACAAAAAAATATTAACAATTAGTAGTACTATTTTGGGAGTATTTTTACTTTGTATCCATCTATGAGATAAAAATCGGTTGCTATGTGAGCAAACACCTGTGTACTCCAGAAGTCCAGAATTTCAACCAGTGAGGGAATTACAAGTGTTGGTTAATATGAAGGCTGTTTCTGTCACAGAATACAATACACACATAAGCAGTCAGTGTCAACATTACTCTCCTCTTAAAAGCAACTTGAAGTACTTCTATAGAACTGACACAGCTTTAAGCTTTATGTATATTGAAATGTTAAGGCTAGAAACTAGTGTGTAAGTTACATGTGAGACTGAGGCTATCACTTTATCAGTAGTTCACGTATTTATCTCAGCCTGGCAGATCACTTAGTTACCTTCAACAAACCTGGAATTTTATTATTAGTCTCCAGACAAAGTAAGAAAGTTTCCCTCCTCCCTTAAATTTGGGAAGGGAATTAATTTTTAAATGAGGCTGAAGCCCGATAGTACTATATGTTTTAAAATCTCAGTTTCTTGGCACCTCTGTATATCTATGTGTGTGTGCTCTTTATATATATAGGTGTGTATCATAAATATCATGATATTTATGATACACACTTTTACCTAAACATCATACATGATATTTGTGACTTAAAACCACGCACACAGTTTTTTCTTACTTGTTCTTTTCATACGAAAGACCACATATTGCATTGCAATGTGTAATGCACTAGACTTAAGTTCTCCTCTAGGTGTGTCAGTCGCTTAAGGCTTATAATGTGGAAGTATGAATACATTACCTTCCTCCTTTGGTACACTTGTCTTTGGAAGACCCCATGCATGTACCACAGATGCAGCATTTGATTCATTTTTCTGAACTGTCAATGCCTTCTGACTTCGATCATCTTTCATCAATAAAAAGTCATCTTCTACCGATGATATATCCCAGTCATCTTCATCAGCTTCTGTGAACTAACGACGAGAAGAAAAAACATGCGTTTTTCCTCTGTCTGTTAAAAGTTGTGCTGAAATCTTCTGTAAACTCAACAATGTGAAACTGCTGAAGAAAAATGCACTGGCACATATCCTTTATGACATCTATCACCACAGTTTTAAAATCCACATAATTCAATTACCTAAATTATATTAATTCACTAATATAGTCCCAAAGCTAGAAGTGTTGGGTTTTTTTAAATCAGGAACTGCAAAAATTAAAAGTTCTGCCAACCTATGTTTTCAGGTATTACAAGTCTAACTTAAAAAAGGATCATTGTTTCTGGGATATGAGCTATTTCAATGAGATGGAAAGTCCTTTAAGCATTAAAAAGTGTATTACATGCAAATAAAGAGATGACATGTTACCATGCAAGTGGCAGTTTTGTTTGCTATGTAAGCATTCTGTATTCACACTAGAAAAAAATCAATATTACAACATAGAAAAAATTAATATTGCAACAATGGCCTTTTCAATTTAGAACTAATTTATTTAAAGAGAAAATTAAATAATGAACATTACAAAAAAATCCCACATGGTGCTCAAAGTTAAAACATCTATTTCTCTAAGACTCACTGTCAGCATGTACAAACATATTTTTAATTGTGGTGCATTTGCAAAATGAGTCAAGCCAAACAGATGAACCTGAAGGCAGCGAGTCTGTAGCCCTTCTTACCTTATCTGCCTGAGAACTAAATATCTTCATTCAACTTTTGAAAGAAGAGCTACAGCATTTCCCTATTTGTCAATCTGATGTGGTTCAATGGAATCGAGCCATTATTAGACAGCTTAACTGTGGAAAGCAAAAGATGGTTTCTCACAAAGCTGAAACCTTACTTCACTGGAGTCTCTCAGTATTACAGTAAGATACAGAAGGTGCTTCCATTGCACAGAAGAAAGATTGAGATGCTATCAGAGAACAATGCAAGGTATGTACATACTAGAGAAAAATCAACAAATACGAACATCATGTATCTTGAAAGAAGGTAAGAGACTGCAGTAATGCTCTATCTTGCAACACAATTCTATTTTACCATTGCAAACTGTTTTTCAAAAGCTGACAGATCTGCTCAGTATGCTTTATTATTAACATACCAGGATCCAACATTTTGCTGTTTTATCTTACCTGCATTTGGAGGGCATGGTAATGGGAAAGTCAGAGTCACATATATTGAGAAATGCTGGAGGAAGAGTTTCCTCAAACATTCACTAAGTCCCAACTGATTTTTAAAGTACAAAACACAGAGAAAAATCTCAACTTCAAACAGAACTCAGTTTTGATCAAGTGTAAATACACAGCCCCAATCAAAACTGCTAAGCAGTTTTATTAACTCAAAGACGTACTCCAAAGAAATACCATAATCCATACAATGTCTGGTACAGGTGAACTCAGGTAAAACAGCTTCAGGTAAGCACAAAATAACTTTTCTCTAAAAGATTTTGAATTAACTTCTGTGAAATGGGAGCTTTATAAAACACATGACAATGGGATACCTTGAAAAGGTTTTATGGTATTGTGGGTTTTGAGAACAACCATTAACACCTGTTAAGTATTTAAGCTATTAGTATTTAAACCAATACAAAAATCTGCATTTTCAGAGAAGCCATCATTCTAATGGCATTTTGTGTTTATCTTTGGGCACTTTTGAATATCCCACCTAACATTTAAAGAATTAACTTGAAGTATACATCTACATTTAAACATACAAATACGGACATGAATATACACACATTCATATACAATTAGCAAAGAGTACAGGATGGTGTGTTGTTCTGTAAAGATTCCAGAAACAACGTAGCAATGCCTGCACTGGGTTCATAAACTTATTTCAGACCCATCACATCCATACAGGAAACCACCGCTGTGTTAGTACATCATGGACACAATGTATCCTAAATGAATTATAACAAAAATATTTCTCATAGAATCATCGAATGGTTTGGGTTGGAAAAGTCCTTTAGAGGTATCTAGTCCAATCCCCCTGCCATAGGCAGGGACACCTTCCACTAGATCAGGTTGCTCAAAGATCCATCCAACCTGACCTTGAACACTTCCAATGATGGGACGTCCAGAACTTCTCTCTGGGCAACCTGTTCAAGTGCCTCACCACCCTCATCATAAAACAAATGTCCTCCTTATATGCAGTCTAAACCTACCATTGTTCAATTTAAAACCATTGCCCCTTGTCTTGTCACTACAGGCCTTGGCAGAAAGTCTTTCTCCCTCTTTCTTATAGGCCCTCTGCATTTTGAAAGGCCACGGTAAGGTCTTCCCAGAGCCTTCTCTCCTCCATGCTGAACAACCGCAACTGTCTCAGTCTTGCCTCACAGGAGAGGCGCTCCAGCCCTCTGAGCATTTTTGTGGTCCTCCTCTGGACCCACTCCAACAGGTCCACATCTTTCTTGTACTAGGCGCCCCAGAACTGAACGCAGTACTCCAGGTGGGGTTTCATGAGAGTAAGGAGAAGGAGAAGGAGAATCATCTCCCTCGACCTGCTGGCCATGCTTCTTCAGATGCAGCCCAAGATACAGTTGGCTTTCTGGAACGCATGAGCACACTGCTGGCCTATGTCCAATTTTTCATCCACCAATACCCCCAAGTCCCCTCCACAGGGCTGCTCTCAATCTGTTCAATGCAGACTAGGGGTTGAACGGGATTGCCCTGACCCACCTGCAGGGCCTTGCATTTGGCTTTATTGAACTTCATGAGGTTTGCACAGGCCCATTCCTCAAGCCTGTCCAGGTCCCTCTGGATGGCATCCCATCCCTCAAGCATACCAAAAGCACTACTCACCCTGGTGTCATCTGCAAACTTCTGAGGGGGCACTCAATCCCACTATGTCATTAAGAAAGGTATTGAACAGTACTGGTGCCAGTAGAGAGCCTTCAGGGACACCACTCACTTCTACTTGGACATTGAACCATTGAGTGTAACTCCTTGGGAGACGGCCATCCAGCCAATTCCTTAGCCATCTAACAGTCCATCGATTAAACCCACATCTCCAATTTAGAGGTAAGAATGTTGTGGGGGACTGTATCAAGGGCCTTATAGAGTCCAGGTAGATGACCATCCATAGCTCTACCCTTACCCACTGATGCCATCACTCCATCATCAAAGGCCACCAGATTAGTCGGGCACGATTTGCCGTTGGTGAAGCCATGTCAGCTGTCTCTGATCACCTCCCTGTCTTCCATGTTTCAACATATCTTCCAGGAGGATCTGTTCCACGATCTTACCAGGCACAGAGGTGAGACTGATGGGTTGGTAGTTCCCAGGGTCCTCCTTCTAAAAACTGGGTTTGATCTAAAAACTGGGTTTGATGTTTCCCTTTTTTCAGTCAGGGACTTTGTCTGACTGCCATGACTTTTCAAATATGATGGAGAGTGGCTTGGCAACTACATTAGCTGATTTCCTTAGGACCCTGGGCAGCACCTCATCAGGTCCCATGAACGTAAGTATGTTCAAGTTCCTCTGGTGGTCTTGAACCTGTTCATCACCCACAACGAGAGGGACTCCATTCCCCTAGTCCCTGCCTTAAGGTTCAGGGGCTTAAAAGATGTGGGAAAAGAGGCTACCAGTGAAAACTATTGCATCTCTAAAGCATAGATTTTAAGGCTTATTTTGCTACAGCTCTTTGCTTTTGAAGCCCAAATTCCTTAACATAGTGGCCCACCATCTACAGATCTTTACAAAATGTAACATCCCTTAAATTTAACTGTGAAGATTTTACAGTCTTCTGTCATCTGACATTGCAGAGAATTTGAAAGTAATATTTGGACAGAAAATTACACTGTAATAGTCATATCCGAGTTGATGATTTTGAGTCTGGTGCGATTTGCAGCTCCCACACAGTCAATGGACAAGTTAGGTGTCACCAGTGGCAATTAAGAGCACATAGGCTAAATGTCATTACCCTATCATTACAGCTAAAGTTGATTAAGACAACCAACCCTTTCTGAAAACTGAAATAGAAGTGTCACTGTTTCTGGAAGGAGTGATAAATTTCAGATTTAACTGGAAGTCAGGAAGCCCTAAGGTATCAGTTCTATTATGGGTAACAGGATTCTCAGTAATTATTGTTTATTTAGTGAAAAGATACTTTCTTGAATGCTAGAACTAGTACCTGGCCATCTGCTTCAATCTAATAACTACTAAAAATTAAATAAAAACCACTATCTGCTGTTGACTTCTGATTTGGAGTAACTTTTGCTGCTTTTAAACATTTTTCAGGCAAATATCAATGTGCATCAAAGTGATTTACCAATAATAAAACTCTAGACTGAGGGGAAGACTGAGACCTTAGGAGCCTGAGGAGTTAAGACTAAGTTGTGTTAGTACTCTGATTGTGAACACATGCCATACTCAATGGATAGACATCAGTGACAGACCTGATGTAGTCTGAAAAGTGTATAATTGTAAATAGATGCAGCAGAAAAAGACCATACAACCAGAATTTTTCCTGTATCAGATAAAGCTCTAAAAATATTTTTAAATATTAGATAAGCAAATTATTTTTTTCCTCCATCAAAACAAGATACTAGGAAAGCAAGTAAAGAAGGGCTCTTTCTATGCTGCTACAATAGGAAATAAAAAGTATACCAATTGTGCCCAAACTTTGGGCTAGCTGTAGTGATCCAAAACAGTCACGGTATAAGCTAATAAGCAGTGTGGTCACTTGCCTCAGCTCACTTGCTAGCACTTTTCTATATACCAGTACAGACGTACCCAAAAAGACTACTTAGCTGTAATTCCAAAACTGCCTTTGAGAATTAAGTTCTTCCTGCATCAAGACGGTTTCACCATGACAAAACCCAGATAAATATATAGTTCAATTACTTAATGAAATAATAATGACTATTAAAAGTGATACCTTCAGTTCTTTCACCTCTTCTTTTTTAATAAATGCCTGTGCAACATTAATCCCTCCAGCTGGTTTGTTCTTATTGGCATGGTTAGAAAGACTCTTTCCAACTTGTTCGGTAAGTTTTTGAATAACTGTTCCTAAAATTAATAAAAAATTATATTGACAGTTTTCATTCACAAGCAAGGGACTTTACTGTAAAACCTCTAGAAATCTTCCACAAAGTAAAAATAAGTAAAAGAAGTCTCTCTGAGGCAGAGATTGTCTCTTTTTCTGCATTGATATAAACTAGCACGATACACACTGCATTTGAACTGACCCCTCTAGGTATTAATATTATTAATATAAACACATTACCAAACCCATGAAGTGCTCAAAAAATATATATACACTCAAGACTAGACAGTGTGCCTTCATTATGTTTTCTAACACAGAGATATTATCAACAAATGCATATACAAAAGTAGTGAAAAACCTTTTGAAGTTTTGGCAGGTGTCCCAGTTTCTTCAGTTTCACTTTCCTCCGTCCCATCCATATCGCTTTTGACAGAAGCCTTCTGAAAAGCAATGACTTTGCTGCTTGATGGTTTTGACTGCTTTTGCAGTAATTCTGGTGATACATGAGACTGTTTAATATCATCTTCATCTGCTTCTTCCTCTGAACTGAATGGTGGAGTTCTAAGCAAAAACACATACAATCAGAGGACTTACTGGATTTCAGTGACTGCATTGCTATGTACATATTTAAGCTTCCTTGTATTTTCCTTTCCAATAATACGCATTTTTCTTCAGTGAAAAAAAGAGGAGCTCCCAAAAATTCTAACTATCCATAAAACTATTTAAAAGAAATCATGCTGCTAAGTAATCTCAGAATGTTCTCACAAAATTACCTCTTTTATAGACTATTCTTTTCCATCTTTGCAACTATCTTTACAGAAGAACAGACCAATATATTACAAATCTTGCCAGGCAAACAAAGATAGGCTTGCATGGATCAGCAGGGAAAACCAAGTTCAGGAGCAAGGAATCTGTACCACAGAAGGTCTGTTCTGACATTCTGTTATTTGAAAATAATTTAGGACTTTTCTAGGAATTTAGGAAATTGCAAAGTAATGTACCTGATGTGAGTGGGATCTGGAACACTGTGTTTAATTTTTGTCATAGTAAGAAAATATCAATGAACATAAAAAATTGGGTCACCAATGTCTTTAAATGCTTTTAAGTGGGTCAAAAAAAGCATCTGAGAATGAAACTAAGGGAACTGACAGTACCTGATTTTATTGAATGTCCCTCTCTAGCTTATAACAAAGAATACATCTACTGAAAGGAGAATGTGCTTTCAGGGATTGCGATAACACACTCAAATGGAGTGATACTTTAAAAGAGAACACGAAATACACAGTCCAGAAAGTGTTTATAATTTTAGCTTAATAATAGCTTTTGTGTGGCAAGCATGTGAATATTGTCACCAAAAATATTTTCTTAAAAAATATAAGGGAACAAAACATACGTGATGCTAGATGTCTTTCTGGAAACTCCATTTCCAAAAAGCTTCCTGGATCTAAAAGTAACAAGACAAGTTATTTCAAGGCCGACAGTCAGCTAAGTAAGCAAGCATGAAGTTTACATAGAAGTAATGTGAATTCTTTGCTCAATTCTTACTACATTAGCAGGAAGTGTTCACATCAGTCAAAACACTCCAAACTCATAGGATTGTCACCTGGAGTATAAGTACTATGAGAATAGCATTTCTTACTTTGGGGTAGATGTATTCTCAGCAACGGCTGTTCTTTGTTCTGCTGGGCGGACAGCTGTTGAAGACCGTTTTACTGTTTTTTGTGGTGTGACAGATGATAAAATTCCCAATTGATTGAACTTCTGTTTATCTACAAGAAAAGTTATCTATCTCATTATTAGAAACAATGTTTGATATCTTTTATATTTAATTTCTAGAATTAAAGATGTCTGCTGCAGATTATAGTTTTACAACAAAGAAGAAAAAAGTAAATTTTTTTCTTCAAAGCAATTCAGAGTTTCCATGTATCTTGCCAATATAGGAGCTAAGATTTCTTCAGTTAAACACAATGTCAAGAACCCTTTAAAGGAAACTGTTTAGTTGGCCATAACTATATAGAATATTTATATGAAACATTATGAAAGCAGCTATACAGAAATGTTGCTAAATAAAACCTTATATAGCAGTTACAAAATATAAGAGAATGAAAAAAAACCCCAAAACAACACCATTTTAACCTTCTGAAGGAAGTTGAGGACAGGAAACAGGTCTATTACAAGATGATGATTTCTCTTCAACCCTAAAGCTAACTTGGCGTTCAAGATGTTCTCGAATTCGGTGAATGTGAGGCTCTTGCTTCTGTTTGCATTCTCTAGCAGATTCAATAGCACGCAAAATTTTATTTAAGCGATCATTTGGGATACCACGAACACCCTAAGGAAACAAATTGTATTGTAAACACAGGGGCTATTATTTCTGGGATTTATATCCTACAATCACATACACTCTTTTAAACTTCAAATATCACAAAGCTTGTAGAAAAGTCATAGAAGTTGGTAACACTGCTCACAGGTGTAGCCATATTTTCCATAGCTGTAATTTGAGGGCCATCCTCTCAGGTTAATGAATTACACTTCTTTATAACAAGTGGAAATTTACCTTTGGATTTTATAGGTTGAGGGTTGTGGCACAAGAGTGAAAGAGCAAAAAAGTGGGACAAAGATGACCCCTCTTTTATATAACTCAAAATAATCTTACTGCTTTAATTCCCAAGGATTCCAGCTTCTCCTCCAGTGCTTGCTCCAAAACAACTCGTAATTCTTTAGTTAAAGAAGGATCAGTCTTCAAAGCATTTATTAAATAGTAGTTACTTCTACCTGTTTTATAATCATTTTTATCAATTTCTGAAATAAGAATGGAAAAATGCACTTAAGAGACATTTGAAAAAGCCACAGTTCACAAGACAACTGCACTGAAGCATGCATTTTTTAGAAACACCATAGACATACATGTGCACTTTTTTTCTACATGGAGTTGCACTCTTTTTAAAATCTTGGGCTAGCTTATAGAAGCCAGGTCACTAAACCTCAGCATCTTGTGCTCACCATCACAAATATCTTTTATTTTTCTTGTTACAGAATCGCTGTAAACATATATGCCTGAATATTTAGCAACAAAGATCTTTAGTTTTAGAACTGTACTTGGAAACTTCTGAAAACAAAAGACTATCTTCTGATAATTAAGTTCTTTAAAAGTGGTATTTCAAATCGAAGCTGAACTCCAGCAGGAATTAGGACAGGAATATGACAAGCTTGTTCTCAAGAAAAGCTCCACACAATGTAATGTTCTCTGATAAAAAACATCTGCTGCAATTAAATCTTTGGAAAGCAGTAACACTTGCAAAAGCCTTGCTAAAGACAAAATCTCAGCCTGAGGCAGACAGTTTCACAGAAAAAACATGACGGACAATACTTATCTTCAAAACTCTTTCAAGGACAAAGTTCTCTGTTGTGTTTTCTTCTATGCAGGTCTATGACATCATACATACTTAAAAGCAGACAAAGAAGTTTCTATCACTTTTCCTTGCTTTAAGTGTCAGTAATGACATGACCCCTCATGCAAGAAAATCACCTAGACAGATTCTTCCATCTAAATTAAAGGCTGACATTTAAGGTAGGCCAAAGTATTATAGGGTCATACGGGGGAGTAAAGCAGCAAAGCATACACATTTGGAACCTGCTTATAAAGTGTCTCCAGAAAGATAAAATTTTACTGAATGCTACTTAGACTAAGAGAACCAATAATCTGTGGGACCATAGTTGCTGCTTCTGTCTGGCAGTGGTCAGCACAGCTGGCAAAGCGTACATAGAGGGGTACACAACATCCCAGGAAAGCGGGGTACACAACATCCCAGGAAAGCATGCTGCAAACCACACTCCCAGCTTCGCACACCCCACCCCCACCCCCCCCCCCCAAAAAAAAAAAAAAAAAAAAAAAAAAAGGTAAATCTTGGACAGGAGTTTGTCTCTTTCCAGTGTGCTTCACCAGGCAGCAGAGTCATTTGCCAGCCCACAGATAAGGACATAAATGAAGGAATAATTCCATATTGTGACCTTCAAATGTTTTCTTTCAAAACAAATGTGCCGCTTTTCCTATTTATAAACAATGATTGCTTAAAAAGCAGTTTCATTTACTTTTCATTTTTCTTTAAGGGAAAGATAAGCACCCTGAAGAGTATCCAAAAAAGCCTAAAGATACACAAATGATATTTAGGTTGTTTTGAGGAAGTGACCTCTGATGGATCCTGGAAATAACTGTAAGTAATGAAAACTAAAAAAAGAGTCCAGCTACCATAGTAAGAGATCTGTGTTGAAGAGGACAGGATCTGGCTGAAATCTTACCTGGCTTTAGGAACTGTGTGGACAACTCAATTCCTGACAGAAGTGGGATTAAAAGTGATTTGGCTGGAGAGCCAAGTCCTAGAAGAGGCAAACTACTGGTTGGTGAGGAAATGTTGGTTGGTCTGGAAGAGGTGCATTATGCAGTATGAAATCCTCCCAGAAAGCCAGACGTGACATATTTTAAAGTGGAAGGCTCCAAGGAGCCTTCTGAAAATCTTGTCCCTTTCAGATCTTAATCCTTACAATAAAATAGATCCATCTAAAATTATTTTTAAATTCATAATTACTACATACTAATATGGGCAACAAGACTATTCAGCACTATCCTAAGTAATGACAATATTAATTCTTGCTAGTTAACTCAAGCCAAATCATCTTTGCCAGAGCCAACTATTTAAGGAACTGTTTCCTTACTCATTTAAAAAAAACCCAAACAACAAAACAACAAATAACTAAATACTAGATTTAACAACTTTGCTGACAAGGGACCTTAAGTTTGGTCCACTGTCTCAGCTCCTACATAATCCTATGAAATAATATGCCAAGTCAAGAATTTTCACACTCTCCCTTACAAGTGGCTGTTACTGAAAACAAAAAAATCTTGGTCTATCTTTTCAGACTGCATTCTTTCTTTCTTTCTTTTGTACTGCAGGCCATGCCTTTAGGCACAACAGAAGAATCAAAGACAATCCATCAAGAGAGAAGATGGCAAGCAAGAGAAATAGTAGAAAGAACGGCAAAAATGCAAGCAGTCTTTATTTCAGATTGCTCAGAGTCACTGGATTTTCCCTGGGGAAACCTCTCACACACAGATGTATTCAAACAACAATTTTGTTTTCAAAACAGCATCATTCCTTCAAAATTTAAACTCATTGGCTATAAAGTTCAAGACTGATTTTGATTTTTGCACACAGTACAGATTATGATGCTATTCAGCTGTTTGGTGTTTCATCTAAACTACTGTTAGCCTTGTTCAGAAGAATACCACGCAGGATGAACCAATGCTTTCTCTTCCGCTACCATAAACGTGGCCTTCTCTAAGTTTTCCTCGGATGAAGCAGAAGAACTGCTGCCAACACTGGGCTACATCATTTCATTCAGAATTGCACGGCCCTGGCTGGAGCTGTGGCTGCTTTAGAGGTAGGTGTAACCTAGATTCCTTGCAAAAGTATCTTTGGTACAGTTATGAAAGCTGGGAGCTTCAACCTTTACCAGCAACTTCCTTCTTCTATATGAACTCCTTATCCTCTTACGCAGAGTTTGAAAAATAAGTAAGCACACACTGCAACAGTGTCAGCACCAAAAATTTCCTGGTAAGGGGGTATTCCCCATCAAAAATTTTTGCTCTGCTTAGCACAAGTACTTTTAGACATATGGAATATGCCTGCTTTAAAGAGTTAGCCGGATTTTCATAAAAACAGTGAACTTGGATAACGAAATCATCATATTTACAAGCACCAATAGCAAACAGGAGACTGACACAAACAAGGAATGTGCCCACTCAGATCACATAAGAAACTGAAATACACTGAAAAATACTGTAGGTATCAAATAATATTTACTTTTTATTTTCAAGAAACGCATGCACCTGTATTTTGAGCTGAATCAACCATTACCTTTTTCCTCTTCTGAAAGCTCCTCTATGGGCTCCAGCATATGCACCAAGGGTGCCTGCTCTAATAATGAGGAAGAACAGGAACACCAGACAAACAGGACAGAAGAAGGTCAAGGTCCAGAGTGGGAAAGTTAAGCAAAAAAAACACACTGAAGTCAACTTTCCTGATTGCTGACAACCTGCGTAACAATCACAAGCCCAATGCAACATGACTCTTCACTGCCTTAGGTGGTACTTTTTGTAGAGGAGACCCTAATACAATAGTCACTTGAGGAGCAGTAGTTGCCCAAACATGGGTGTCTAGTGTCATCTCAGATACAAAAGAATTTTAAGCCATCAGCACAGGGCCGGCTGATAGGTCACACAACTATAAAAAAACCTGTGCCCTTCTGGAAAGGCACCCAGAGGCCAGGTGGGATGTTTTTAGGAATCTACAATGACAAGGCCACCTAGGATTAAGTAAATGAATACTGTCATAAATTTTTCCTAAGAAGCGCTTTAATTTTAGAATTTATTTCAAAAAATTGTTTATGTGCGATTTGATACTAGAAGTTTACAAGAGGCAAGTGAAATGGACAGACACAGAAATCCTCAAAAATATATGGAAAAAATAAATCAACTCATTATTCCAGAGAATTATTAAGTACTGAGATCATAAGTGGGAGACACAGAAAAATTTTATAAATATATAATAATTTCCAATAAAACCTATTTTAAAAAAACATTCACTCATTCCAATATAGTGAGATTAAGTATTATCATGTGCTTTAAAGAAATCTTTGAAATGTCCTCTGCTGAAAACAGCTTCCTAACCACATTGAAATTATCATTCTTTAGGCTGTCAGGTACAATTTACTTTATATCAATGAAGCCAGAGTACAGTTAATTTACAACTTGATAGACTTCAAATATAAGGGATGCATGAAGACTTGTATGAAGACTAATAAAAATTCAGTGGTTTATAATGTTAATGTTCAAATTATATATAAATAAATAGAATTAATTTATTCCAATGAAAACTAGAACTTGAGTTTCTTCTAGGGTTTAAAAGGCAGAGATGTGCAAATTATACTTTCAGCATTCATCTACTGGCAGTATAGGAGAAAAACCAATTTATTGGCCAACGTTTTGGGCCAGCATACATTTGCCCAGCCTCACAAGAAACCTTTGGCACTACAAGTGGTTGCTACACTGTATGGGTAGAAGGGGAGGAAGTGACGCTGTAGTAAAGATGCCTGCTCTTCAGCACCTCTCATGCAATTAGGTACAAACATGGATGCACTGTGATGGGTAATCACAACAAAATGAGCACATGGAACTAAGTGACACTTACTGTCACATCTCCAATATTCCCCATGTGAAGGGAACTAAAGCTGGCGGTGTAAATACTTAGGTGTGGTAGCAGCTCTCTCTGTGCTGTCCATACTTGTGGTTATATTCAGCCTCTCACCTGCTCTTCCAAGCAGGTTACCAGACTAAAGATTTGCTTCTATATAACCTGCACTAAATAAGTAGTTGTAAAAAAATGCTTCTTACACCATCACAAGATGCTAACAAGATGCAAATTTCAGTGTGTTTTATGGAAATGCTTCAAAGCAAAACTCTGAGAGACAAAGTCTTCTGGTCTTTCAGTCTCTAAGGTGGTAAAATTTAACAGTGGCCAGAGCATTCCTGGGCATCGGAACATGATCCACCATGCTACTGATCCTGGAACACTGTTGCCCTACACCAACTAACATTCTCCAAAACAATGTTCAGGCACAGCTTGGGATCATTCCCAAAAGCCTGCAGTAGGCCTGTTTTGGAGGACAGAGCCTGAAGCACAGATGAGATGTTCTGGGAGGATTTAATCTAGCTGCACAGGCATTGAGGCCTCCGAGTTTCTTGGCTGGACCTACTAGACAGCCAGTTACTGTGTAATTGGATTTACACCATAATTGTTTTACCTGTACTTCACTCAAATGCAATCTGCTTAAAGGAGCTGACTCATCTCTGCACAAGCCTTTGTCAAGTAACTTAACAGGCAAAGCCCAGTCCCCAGAACTCAGACTTGAAAAGAGTCTGCTGATCTGGCATAAAGGTACATGCTTCTCTTCCTCAGTATACTAGAAACAGAGGAAGTTAAAAATCAGTAAAAGAACAATGCCATGAGCAAAACCAAACTGTATTATTGTTAGTGTAACATTGTTGTTCACTGCATGACAACAGAGGAGATCAAATGCTAAGACATAGGGGAGTGCAACATCTGGAAGCACCAACTTCTCCAATGTAAGCAAGCTTTTTCTTTCTCTTTACTGTAAACATATTCTAAGAGATATTTATTAAATATCACATTGGAATCAAATATAAGCAGTGGCTTGGTTCACCACTCCTCTGGTTTATTGACAGATGTGTAGATCACCCTGCTTAAGGAGCCCTCTCCTTACGTTTAGCAGAAATATACTTCTGGCCATCTGATCAGACCTCTCAGCTCTTGCCTTAGTACGCATCCTTGAAATCAGCAGCAACTAAATATCATCAAGAATATTTCCAGGAATCATTTAAATCTGACTACCCAACCAGACCACAAGTCTGTACAATGCAGTTTTTGCTTAACTTAAAATCTAAATGCAGTTTTTGCTTAACTTAAAATCTAAAACAATGCTGCTGACGCAGATTGAAATCCTAACTACTCTGAATTACTGTAACCTTCTCTATTTTATCTGATCTTTTTGCCCAAAATCTCACCAAGCCACAATCCAAGCCTTAAACAAGTAGTCGCTGCTTCTGATTTAAGTAGAGCCAGTTACCTTATCAGCCCTAAATCTAGTTCAGCTGATCCTAGCCGATGCTGTTCTACACCAACATCTTCAATGTCAGACCTTGCTGGCCCAGATCTTATTCCTACCTTTCATTCAAGCCTGAGTGGTGAACTTACACATACTGCTTACCTCAGGTTTTGGACTCACACCTACAAATAAATCACTTGCTCCTGATCACTTCTCAGGTCCCCACTCCAGCCGAACAGCCATTCTGTGTCCTTGTCTTACTGGAAATGGATCCCAGAAGGCTGAAGCAAGGCCAGAGGCTGCTTGTGCTCCAGCAGATCACCTGCTTTGGACTTCCAGATTACATCAGTTTTCAGCTCAGATGCAACACCAATTATACTTCGTTCATTGTCACAGTTTGAACCCTGGCTCTTATCTCCACCCCTTTCTTAGCTATAAAATAAATTTCAACTCCATACTTAAACCTATTCAGTCAGGCTCTGCTGATGCTTAACTTGACCATAACTCTCTTTTTCAATCAATGTCTGTCTGAGCCTAACCCTAACCCTAACCCAAGCTCAGCGATCCCTGTAAAACCTTGGTTCAGCAATAACCAGATGTCTCTGGGTAATACCAGCCTTTTGCAGACCCTGCCATAAACCAACTTCTGCTGCTGGCATGAAACCCCTTAACTCCAATCCTAATTCATTTGGTCCTCCCCAACAGCCCCCACACCTGACCCTAACCAAACAATATTATTGCTAAATCTTATACCTAGCCCAGTGGCAAATTCTAGATGCATCCCCCCCATATGTCATCAGCCAGCCTCAGTCCCAAACATAGCCCTACCTTTTTCCTCTGAAGAACAGCTCCTGTCAGCCTTAGGCCTGAACCTATCCAAATGGCAGCTTCCAACACCAGTCTTAACGCATGATGACTGTACCCATATCTCACTGGCCTGAACCCAGTTATATTAATTCTAGCCATCATTAAGACCAGCAACCTTAAGATGACCTCCACAATGATGTATCTGCTGTCCTACATCTCCCAGAGTATCTCTTCTGCCTGCTAATATGTGTGGAGAAATAGATGAGATGTATGAAAAGTACAGGTTGCCTTAATTTCTTCAGTGGATAATTATACTGTTGAAAAATTATGTGCCTGGCATACTTTGACAAATCATTAAATATCTGTTTTAAATAATATTTGAAGGTAATTTCTATGCAGCTAGAATAGGAGAATATTTTTAATAATAATGAAGAATTCAGGCTGTGTATATTTCAAGCGTATCATATATTATTTGTTCTTAACTACTAGTTCAAAAAACCCCAATATTCTGACAGTCCTGCTGGCAAAGCAGTCTTTGGCCAACATTTAAAGGAGAAATCTTGTCTATTTTCTCTGAAATATGAAATGCTAAAGAACTTTTAGCCTGAACAGAAGTATTATAATTATCTATAGTGGAGCATCGCCTACAGTGAGCACTCTGCACTTGCAATATGAAAACCCAGGATAAAATGTACCACTTATTTGCTGTAAACTGCTTCACTTCTTAAAGATGTAAGGAGCGTAAGCCATGGCTATAGTCATTATATAAGCCTTTATTTAATTTATACTCTGATTTTACATCCAAAGAGCTGCCAGACTTAATTGTGACACCTGTAATTTTGAGAGTCATCCTTGAATCAACGCACTTCATATGTTTTTCTCTTAACTAATCAATGGGAAGCCATACTGCATATAAGCAGCACAAATATTAATTTTAAACCAATATTCTTAAATATGATGAATTTTTTACACTTACCTGAGGCCTCTAAGTTAGGAGCCTAGTCATCTCAGACTCCTTCTACAGTCAACGCAGAGACACAGGCAACTTAAAAGAGCAATTCAGATCTTAGTTCAGCTGAACCAAACTCTGAAGGTGCCCCTTTTCTCTGTTCATTGTCTAGGAAGACTACTTTGACTAAATTTTCCTCAAATGCTTCAGCTACATCCCTAATGATAGCTGAGCCTTAGTCCATACCATGTTGGAAGACTGAGACATAGGTTTTAATGGACAATCTAATATCTTTGCTTCTAAATTTGCTTTTTTTCCCCTTATCTAATATTATTGACCTAACAAAGATTAAATACGGAACAAGTATCAACATTTTAAGAGTAATATAGGAGCCAAAGCCTGATTTTAAAATACAATTTTTAAAAACAATTGTAATTACTCTGTTGCCTTTTTGAGAGACTGAAGTAATCTTTGAAAATAAGACTGAAGTTTTATCAGCACAAAACCCTACAGCTAGCTACGAAGTAGAAGAATGGCCAGCCAGGACAGCATTCAAGGCACACTATTAGCTCTCACAAGAAATAAGGAAGGTTAACACAAAAGCACCAGGCTAACACAGTTATTCCACTGCTTTACACCTAAGATACCCAAATTACAAATGAGGTATCTTTTCATAACATAGATTTAAGGTGTGCAGAATGAAAACTAGGATGTAGAAGTTTCCAAGCAACTTTGAAAAATGTACTGAGGTTCACATTACAGAGCCTTTTCCAGAATTAATTTTCTTTCAGAGAAAAAAAAAAAAAAAAAAGGAAGATATTCCATACGCAGGCAATTTCTTGGTAGCAAAACTACAGCTCTTGTGATTTCAGACATGCTCTGTGCTACATAAATTTGTGTATAGGAGTTACCAGCAAGTGCTTTCATTTTCATAATGGCACGAGATGCAGCCATGATGTCTTAATTCAGTATGTAAGTCATTCCATTGAGGAGCCCTGAAAATCTTGGGAAACACGCTATAACTTCTGCTAACCTTTATATCCAGAAATTAGGTAGGGTAAGTTTAAAAAAATCCAGAAGGGAAGAAAAGGGACAGACAGAGAGACCTGCAGAGATAAATAAAATAATCATCAGCAAAGGAATCCGAAGGAAAGACCTTCTTTGAGGTTTCATAATAAACTGATAGTGAATCTTTTGTATATCAATAGCAGGAACAGCCTTTTCTATCTTGAGAAGTTTCACGAAGTGTCACAGATTTCATATTTGAAGCAGCAGGACATCAGAAAAGATCTGAATGAGCTGATTTATATTGTCAAGAGTATAGAAAATACTAATGTTCACAGAACTCCCTTCTTCCTCAGTACAAATGAAAGTAAATGCACTAAGAAAGCAATGCTTGGCAAGCTTGGCATGTAAGCACTTAGCAGTAATGATCTTCATAAAACTAATTTCTTAAATTCAGGGCAATAGTTAAGCTACTTGCTGTGAGATCTCTTAGCCAGAAACGGCACTACTGTGTTGGTGCAATGAAGCTGGTTTGAATGAAAAAGAATTGGATTATTTAAAACACTATTACTAATAATCTATACTTAATATATCATTACTTTTCTCTGCGCAATATTTCATCTATATAGCTTCACTTAAAAAGCTTCAAGCAATGAACTACTAACCTTACATAGGTTAGAAAGAAACCTCTGTATTATTCAAATAATGTTACCATGTAATAAATAAACTCTTTGTTTCCTTCATTTAATAATTCCTGTAATAACAAATATTTTGAAATCAGCATATTTCAATATGAGGAAATCAGCAAAAAAATATGAGGAATATTTTTCATTCCTCATTAAGTTACTGAAAGCTTCTGTTGTATACTGCCCCTTCTCCTCATATGCCTTTTCAGAACTTTTTTAATTTGTTGAAAAAGAAAAATTCTGTACAATTTTCTTAGACAAATTCAATTTTGTCTTCCTTTGGCAGGTTTTAAAACTGAGAGAAATAATAATAACCCCCCACTATTTAATTAGAATTCAATAATTCAAATAAACTGGTTTTTAACATTTAAATATTTTACTTGCTCAAAGTTCATTTTTCATTATTTTCCTACTTAAAATGAAAATAAAGAATTAATTGATTGCAGAATATTGGCATAGTAACAATACTCACCATTACTTTGCATACTGAGAACAAAAAAGAACTATTTTCACAAAGTACAAAACAATGTAAACAGAGGTTCATCCCTTCCTCCCACTTCTAAACAGTATCACAAGATGACAAGTTAAATCCTAAGTAATGATCTATATGTAACTACAGATACAGAAGAACTATCTAGATGGAATGACTCTACTTTGATTACTTCTGTATTTTTTCCTCCTTGCCATTTGAAGTCACATGGAAACTACAGTATTTCGAGACTTATAAACAAACATCTCCCCATATTTCCCTATATAAATTCCAGTAAATGCATATACCTATCCAGAACATGCATATACCAGGTAAGAATATTTTCTATAAGAAAACAAATTTTATTTCCTCAATTAGTTTCATTTACCTTAAAGTGCTTCAATACTATACATGTGTTAGGAAATATTCTCTAATTATTTTCCTTTGGTTTTCATGTATTCTTTTCAATAGTCATCTTTACAATTACTTGACAGAAATTCTCAATGCTGACATCCAGCAAAGCAATTCAAATTATGTTCTTTCAATATAACTGCTGTTACAGCTATGATGTGACAAACAACACATCTGAGAAGACAGAGTGTAAGATTTAAAAGTGCTGGATCTGGACCTATCGAAAAAGCTTACCATGCATCACTGGTAGACTTGGTTTAGATTCTTCAAGAGGCTCTACAGTAGTGCTCACTAAAGTAGCATAAAAGTAAAAAATAAGTATATGTATTATACTAAACAGTAACAGACATACAGATTCTTAAATGTAGCAATATTTAATCATATTTATAAATAATGTAATTTTTTGCTTTAATGGCAAAAAAATTTAAACAAATCATTTACAAAGTAAAAAATGGTCCTTCACAACATAAAAGTACATCTCTACGTATGTTTAAGATTTTTAATACTTCTAGAATCAGGAAAAGAAACTAGTAACTACAACATCACTGAACTGGAATGTGATCATCTCTGGTCACATCTGTATGCCAGTTTTGTGTCCCAGGGAAGAATCCTTGGCCCAAAGCTACTTAGTTAGGTCTACCCTGACCAAGGCTTGCATTCCCTTGCATTTCCCAAAGAGGATCTGCTGCATTTGCACTTCACATCATTTAAAGAGCACAGCCTTGGAGTGAATTATCACTTCAATTCTACGTTATTCAGATCAGCTTGGGGCCTAGGATCAAATTTGCTTGTGTGCCATGGTCTTACATTTGTCTGTGCTTCAGTGTGGCTGAACATGACCAGCTCCAGTCAAAAAGTCATGCAGCCATACCATTACTTTGCACTCCCCTGTTAAGATTAACCTGCTCTCCACTGTTAAGATTCAGTTCAAGCCAAAGTCTTGCTAAGAGCAAGATGGTTTCCAAAGTGGGATTAGAATAAATTCAGCTGTCATGATCTACTGCAATAAATTTATTTCAAGTCACTGCAACTGCAGCATCAACTATATGGGTGTTTGTGGTGCAAGACTGCATCCTAAAACCCTATTATCAAGTTTAGCTATTTGTAATGGACATCAGATGTTAAAGCACTGCACAAACAAAAACACTGGAGTACTTAAAATTCTTTGAACACTTGTGTCGTAACTGACAAACTAATAAATTTTGTCTACTCTTTCAGTATTTTCCCTTTTGTGAGTTCTGCAGTCTAAGGACAGTCACTCATGAAAAAACAATTGAAATTACACTTCATAAAGCAAAGCTAAAAGTTGTTTACATAATACAAAATAGAGTTGCTGTATTTCACAACTCTTCACTATTCAAGCAATCAACTTTTCCCATTAGAAGCCCGTACAGCTGCAAAACATGAACTTTGCAAACCACGACACAGAAACAGGTAGGTACCCTGTGAAACACAAATACATCACCAATGCTGATTTGATTTCAATATTTAGTTAGCAAAGTTGATGTCTGTATTTTTCAATGAACCATAACATTTGTTTTGGCCAAGCTGCTGAAATCAGAAACAAAACCTGCTTTTTCTTACAGTTTGTACCTACCGTCATGTGGTTTAATGCTTGCAACTGATCTTGTGGACAATTCCTTTATCTAAAAGGGAAAAAGCATACGTGAATAGTTAAAAATGTAAATGATCAATATCTAGAAATGAACATTTAGTACAAAATACCTGGCTTCAGTACTATTCCATAAGAGAAATTATTGTTTATGATTTGGGGAGAAAAATACTACTTTTGCGGAACTCTGCTCTACTGCTACTGCCTAATGTGTATTCCATTTATGCTTAGTCAATGCTGAAGCTTTACTTCTGTTTGTTGTCTTACATGAACTTACGCTTTGTACAGCCTGTTATTGCAAGCTATAAAGAGAAACAAGAGCAGGCCTATGAGCCACTTCAGCACTTACAGTTTCAATACTTTCTGCTACAGCAATTCATGTTCAATTTTGCAAGTTTAGCTTCACTCCAGGGAAACACTTTACACATTGATTTTAAATGTATGAACAGTTCTCCTGTCTGCTCTACAGTTTTGTGTATTTGACGCCAAAGACATGCACTGAACAAAACTGAGATGGCAGAGGAAAGAAGCTGGCTATGATCTGATCTGAAGAAAACAGGAAACTTGTGAATCATCCTGTACCATTAAAACAATGGTGTTCTGCACTCCCGTTCCCCAAACAGAAGCTAAACCCAAACCATACAGACACACAGTCAATGTCAGCTGGAGCTAGCACAAGATACTGGACCCTGGTCCTCTTTCATTTATCAGTTTTGCTACAGCCAGTAGTGCCTCAATTCACTGCCCATCCAGTTCAGATTCTACAAAAGTGTTAGCTATTTCTCAAGCCCTTCCAGTTTCCACAGACTGAGAACATAGATCTTCACAACTATACTTCACGAACACCAGACTCGGATCCCTCCAAATCCACTTCACGTCTGTCACCATACTGTTCTGTTTTAAAAGGTGACCTTACTGTAAGAAATCTGTCTAGGATTAAGTCCTCTATTGCTCTAGCTATTGAATTTGTTAAGGTGGAGATGTAAAAACTATTATTTGTCTTTCCAGTTCTTTAAGCACTTAAGTAAAGGTTTAACATTAATCTCAAGAAAAATGTGTAAAATCAGGCGTTGGTTTGTAAAGAATGCATTCTGTAAAAGAGCAATAGGTTCTAAGGACAATGTAATCACGCCGTAGTGTAAACTGCAGACCACCCAGATCTTCACCCACCCTTCACCTCAAAAAAATCTATAGTTATTTTTGAACAGAAGCATATTTTAAAGAAAAAACAATTAAATTCCAAACAAACAATTTCACAGAAGCATACACTATTTCAGGTTGGAAGGGACCCCTAGGATCATGGAGTCCAAGTCCCTGCTCCTTGCAGGACTACCTAAAAGTAAACCATACGACTAAGAGTGTCACCCAGATGCTCCTTGAACTCTTGACAGGCTTGGTGCCATGACCTGGGGAGGCTGTTCCAGAGACCGACCACCCTCTCGATGAAGAATCTTTTCCTAAGATCCCATGTGAACTTGACACAGCTTCATTCCATTTCCTGTCATTGGACACCAGAGGGAGGAGATCAGCACCTCCCCTTCCAGTGCCCCCCTTGAGGAAGCTGTGACTTCGATGAGGTCAGCTCAGCCTTCTCTTCTCCAAGCTGAACAAGCCAAGTGATCTCAGCTGCTACTCCTAAGCCTTGTCGCCCTCCTCTGGACACACTCTAATGTTTGATGGCCATCTTGTACCGAGGCACACAGTACTTGGGGTGGAGCCACGCCAGCGCAGTGCAGATCAACCCCCTCGACAGGCTAGCTATGCTGTGCCTGATGCATCCCAGGACACAGCTGGCCCTTCTGGCTGCCAGGGCACACTGCTGGCTCACTCAACTTATTTGCTTTTTTAATTTTTAATGACATTAAGCCAAACGCCCACACCTCTTCCCACCGGGCTACGCTCTAACCTCATCCCCCAGTTTGTACGTGTAAACAGGATTACCTCATCCCAAGTGGAGAACTGGGCACTTATTCTTGTTAAATTTCGTATGGTAATAATTCAATTAATTTTCACAATACTAAATATGATACTTTATTTTTAGTGGGAAAAGTCATGTATTACTTTCATCATATACACTACGTCTCATTATGATTATTTTGTGGCAGATTAAATCCCGTTCACCATCAGAAATTTTTCATCTGTAGACATTTTTTGGTGACTGCGCCCTATTAATACTTTAACTCTGTGTTGAACTTATTAAAAACATTTGGGTTTTTTAAGCCTTTCCTTCTAATTGTGTTTTAATTCATGGTTTATATTCCTGTATCTCTTCTCCAGGTCTGTAATTTATCAACATAGTTTTTAAAGTGTAACCAAAATACTACAAATTGGGAATATTCAATATGCAACCATAGATGTATCACAGACCAATTGCTAGTAAAATGTTTCTGTGTCCTATGCTCTCTGAAACACAGTGTTTCACAAAACAGACCTGCTTCTTCTGAGTAATAATCAGATCATTCTGCTCCTGAAGCCTCTGTCCCAATTCTTCTATCCTCCTCTTATAAAATGTATTATTTTTATTCAGGTCTTCTCTCACTGATGATTTAAGCTTATCAATCTGTGACAGTAGCTAGAAAGCAAGAAGAAAAGTAACTTCACATTAACAGTATATAAAACATTTTAATACTCTAAGTTTAAACAAGCGTCATGCTTAAATCACTTTTTATTTACACCACGAAGACTACCTAAATCTCAATACAAAGAAAGGGACATACAAACACATTGCTGAGATTGCCTACAAATAAAAGCATACAACTCTATAAAAATGTTTTGGTTATAAACAGCGCCAAATAATGATATTTTAAGGAGATGAGGTATGAATTTGCATGATGAACCTAATATGTTAGTTAGCTCTGAATGTAGAAGAAAGGGAACAATATTTTAGGAGCATTATCCCAAAAGTAATACTTACATTACTCCTCCCTTATTCTATTCTTGCATTGTATGTGCGTGTATCATTAACTACATCCTTTTGGGGGAATGTTCCATGGTTCCTCCCCACTGCTTTCTTGCCAGAGGAGGAGAAGCATTGGTCAGACCACTATGATCTGCTCAGTTCTTACATGGTCACGCAGATGAAAGGAAAATGAAAGGAAAAGAAGCAAGAGAAACAAAGCAGGAAAGAGATTAAAAAGAAATGCAGACACAAAAAAAAAATCTGAGGAATAAAGCTTTGTATAGTAAAATATATAAACTGATGCAAAATAAAATGCCATGGTGTTTTTTCCCTGGAAAAGCTGAACAGATTCTGCATTAGAAAGCTACAACAGAAAAAGCAGCAGAGAAGTGACAGAAAAGAGATAAAAAGATTGAGACATGTGCCATAGGTCCATGGTAACAGAAGGTACAAGGTAGATGAAAGCTACATGTTGGTAAAGTTATATCTCAACTATCCAGCATATCCAAGTAATACAGAAAACACTGCGTAATACAGTGCTCACAGAATTAGTTGTAAACTCTCAAAAGAAAGATGCAGTTTCAGGTGTCTGTCAGATTCTTAAATGACAAATTCTGTTTCAGCCTTGGCCTTAACTGAAACATCAAGATCCTAGCATATCAGAAATACAGAGACAATAAATACATCTAAGAGGAAACACTCTTATAAACTCTTGATATCTAGGCTTTCTAATCCAACAGATGTATTATAGCACATCAAGAACTACTGAAAGGGTACGAACACAAGGAAAAAAATGTCTCCTTTTAGTTTAAGTGGTTTGCTGTGCCTCTTACCAGGGACTTTTCTGTCTCATGGTCATGATGAAGGGCTTGTATTCTAGATGTCCACTTACTTTCCTGCATAGAAGAAAGCAATACTAATTCCTGTTAACAACACATTAACATTTAGTTTGATATATGCAGCTTTATTTCTTGTTAATAACATATTAGCATTTAGTTAAATATATGCAGCTTTATTTTTCTAAAAAAGCATAAACGCTGAAAAGATTATTGATGATATGAAACATGTGTAACCCCATACTTAAGACCTAGAACAGTTATTAGCAAGTTTCATACATCCAAGTATGGTTTTCTTACCAATCACTCTAGAAGCTATATTTTTGTTCCTTGATTTATATATATAGTGACTGTGAGTTAGAAATACACAAGTATTTTGATATATCTCTGTGTATTAACAATAACAGTAGTAAGAGCAGGTTTTTTCCCCCCAAAATAATGTCATTTCAAGCACTCATTAACAATTTATTTTGTGTAATGATGATAAAGAAAACAGTACTAATATATGAGTTTGAGAGTGAACTGAATTTTCTTTGATGAAATAAAATAACATAAAGTAAAACTAAATTTTCCACATCTTTGAGCAGATGTGACCAAACTTCTAGGTGATACCAGCAGTATGCAAAGATCTTCACACCCCAAGAACCACAAAATATATAATGTGTGTCTCAAAGTGTAAAAACAAAACCCACAAAATACAAAACAAAAAAAGAGAGAGAGAGGAGAGTAAAAAGGTTTGCAGGTATTTCCAAAGGCCTCACAACTCATTTTTTTTAGAGGAACAACCTAGACATGCAAGTGAGTCTCAGAGCAACGCAAGGACCTTGGCCTCAGTGGTCCTTCCTAGCTCAATCTTTCCTGCAGGTGGGACTTCGGATTGTCCAACAGATTTGAACTAGCACAAGCATCTGTGCTGGTCAGATGACACAGTCCTAGTACAGAAGTTGCATCTGACAAGCTCAAGTGCTTCATATGGCTCAAAAGCCACAGGCTGACAAATCCTGTCAGAAAGTTAACTTTTTTTTCATTTTGGAAAATAGAAAATTCCAATTTTTCCATAAGTGGCCTCAGAGATCAGCAGACATAAATGGTTTATCAGAGCCTTCTGCAACTGAACTGCAACAGTATCTGGTAAAGCTAGATATCAATAAATAAATAACAATTAATTGATTTCTAAAGAATAAGGGAAATAATTCCTTGATTTCTGTTATAAAGATTGTACTAAATACTAGTAAATCTTTAAAAACAGCTATTTTAGGCATTGAGAGGGATGAGAATTTTATTTATGGATTTAAAATCCTACTCAGAGATGTACAAAAATAAAAAGACCAATAGTCTATCAAAAGCAATACATTAAGTTACAATGTTACCTGTTTTTCAAGAAGCTTAAGCACACTGTGATAATCCTGAGAACTCTGAGGCTTCTCTTCTGTAAATTCTTGGCTGTCTTTCAGCGTCCCTAGATTGGATTTTTGTTGCATATTGGACTTTTGTAATTCTAACAATTGCTAAAAGGATGAGCGGAGGGAAATTAAGAACGTGTATAGAGATTTTGTTAACTGTCATTTAATACAAAATGTACTGTAAACATAACTATCCAGAGACTGCATCAGATACATTTGAAGTATTTCACATTTCTCATGAGTTCAGCATTTATCAAATTTCATGTAATTAATATATACATGTAGCAAAAATATGTCTTGCAAATGTGCACAGGACCTAGCAGCTACAAAATATAAGCTGCTCTGGTAATGCTGTGCATACTTGTTTTCTGACCCACCTATACTTTTACAATTCTCTTTCTAGTGAAAACTCTGAAAAGCATTTCCAAAGCACATATTGAAAACACATGCAGTTCTACTGTCAGGACTATAATGCAGAGGTTAGTCCCCTCCGTGCCAGTTATGAGAATATTAATATAAGGATACCCAATAGTCAGCAATAACAGTATCTACTAATCTATAAACAGGCATTCAAATGTTGAGAAGTAAGGAGAAAAAAAAAAAGACAGTTACTGAATGCATAATTCATTCATCCAAGACTATGCTATTAAAAAAGAACTGAAATTATGTTAATAAAGTACCAGTATAAAAAGATACAATTATGGCTAGCATTCAACCATTATTTTTTGAGTTTTGTAAGACAACCTCTACGATAACTACATCACATTTCAAATACGTGAAGTTCACTGCCATATATTGTAAGGGATTCATGCTTTAAAATGTTGGAAAATATAAATCACTTACATTTTCTAATGTTGAATTTCTTGAAGATAACTCCTTAAGTTCTTTCATAAACATCTCTTTCACTTTCTCTATTTTATCGGCTAATTTCTCTTTTTCATCCTCTTTCCATTTATGAAATGATTGTAGAATTTCTTCTTCTTTTGATTTTTGCTGTTCGCATTCCTGAAATTATTTTAAAAACTTTATTTGTTATTTTTCCCCACATGCAATAGTACTTCTAGTACCCAAACTATGTGTGGGAAGCAGTCACTTTCAATGGAAAATACCATGACATCAAAAAACATAAACCCCACCAGTTTCTGAAGAACTGTGAGTAGCAAACTATACATTTTGTTAGCAAAACAAGTACACCTCAAGAAGTTTTGGTCATTCATCATTTTTCATTGACTAACACATGAATGACCTTATTTGGTCATATCAAAGATCCATCTAGTTCAGCATCCTGTTTCTCACAGAGGCCATAAGCACATAGGTGAGAAAGGGTAATATCAGGGCAAGCAAACATGTGTGTTCTCCTTTGTAATCTCCAAGCTGCCAACTGTTTTCAGCTCAGAGGACCTCCTCAGCCTGATATAGTTTGGCAAACTTAGTAACCTTCCATACATTTATCCTCATATACTTTTGCAGTCATCCCTTGTGGCTGCATCAGCTTTTAACAACTGCAACATCTTTTGCCAGCGAGCTCCACAAGCTGCAGGAAGAGCCAAGTACTTTTTTTCTCATCTGAATCTGGCTCCTGCTAGGTTCATTTGATGGATGCTAAGTCCTGAACCGAAAAAAGAGAGTGAATCATTGATACCTATTCACTCTATGTAAACTCATGACTTCGCAGACATCATTATCTCACCCTCCATCTCCACCAAGCTGTTGTCTTTTTCAGACTGACAATTCTTAGCATGCTCAGTCATTCTAAATAATGACTGATCACCTCTGTAGCCCATCTTCGTAACTTTAATAATTCTATCACATCCTTTTTGAGATGAAGGGACCAGACCTACACACAGTATTTAGGCTGTGGCTTGCTTAGTGATTTTTCAGAATAATTTGTAATACTTGGTTTTCTTTGCTGGCTGCTACTAGCCAGTGTCTACACTTCCCTGGAAGTATGTATCACAACCTTAAGATCTCACCCTTCTTCAGTAATAACACTCAGCTCAGAACGCGTCATTTTGTAGATGAATTTAGAATTATCTTTTTTACTCGATTTTATGTTAAAATTCCTTTTACCATTCCATTACCTAGTCAGTCATTTTTGTGTAGTCCTCAACTTGTTGAAAGTCCTGCATTTCACCGCCCAGAATAGACACTTTTTAGGCAACCCCTACCTCTTTCCACCACAGCATTCACTCTGAATTTGTTCTCCAACTACAACAAACAATCATTGTACATTTACAAAGAATGGGATCTTCCGTATCATTTCACCTCGAAGGAGCAGAAGGAACCAAGAATGCGAAGCATGACAGTTTTTATCCACGTTCCCTACAGCAGTGGTTCTCCTAACAAAAAGCACAGGCGAAAGATCTTCCACTCTTTCAGTCAAAAGATACCAATACATAACAATACCTGAATTGACAGTGGATGTCAGTCATGGCAGACAAACTGCAACTAGTCATGCTTCACATTTCTATCTTCCCTGACATCCCAGAAAAACACAGAAGCTTTGAAAGCTTCTTGTTGTGCAACACTGCAGGCTGCAGCTTCAGGACATTTCAGGCAGTCCCCTTGTAGTTAGGAGACTCAGCTTCGACAAGTGACTTCAAAATAGGCCCCTAAGGCACAAAAAGTCTACACTGCACTGTTATGACTGCTCCAAGTTCCATCTCGTAGGAAAAATAATGCTTAAAGGGCAGAAGAAGTATGTTATAGATGTACTCCCAAAAATAAGGCACAGATGAATGAGTACAATACCTAGCACATGTTCACGCAGGGCCAAAGCCCGTTATTCTGCCAGTGCTTGCACTCCTAAGTGAAACTCTACGCACACTCTTCATTTGGTCATGCATTACTTTTGAAAATGGAAAAAAACCCAGGAAATTGAATGGTCCTGAGAAAAGGGGAACAAGAGGACTGAAGAAAGGAAAGTCTGAAGCTGTGCTCAGGGAAAGAAACACTGTGTCTTACAGAAGATCAGTCTTTCCTCTGAAAACAAGGAAGAAAATTAATGATAGCCATGTTTTATTTATTCCCTTTAAATTCAAAATGTAGTGTTTCTTCCAAAAGGTAATGGTTGGTTTTGTTTGAAGGTCCTCCAACTCCACTAGGAAAGCCATTTATAAGTTCTGAATATTGGAGGAAGGAAGGTTGTCACACGTTATGTTAACAAGCACAAAACACTGCTTTTCAATGTGATACACAGCAAACTGCAACTGCAATATAAAGATCAGTGTTTAATTCAATCATGTGAACTATCTTGTCCCTTATGCCAAAAATGTGCTCCTCAAATTGAAGTGCAAAGACCCTCTCCTATTAAAAAAATTTCCATCCCTATTTCTATAATTATCTGATTGCATTTACTTAAACAGAAATGAAAACTGTGAGATTATCTGAAATTATCAAGCTTTAAAGAAAATAATAAATTAAACAGCATACTTACAAGATTCAGTATCATCCTAAACAAAGCCTTCCATGTGATTACAAACAGATGATTACTGCTTTTAAAGTATTCTGCTCTAAAGTCTTTTTATTCACATAGAAACAGTTAAGACTACTTTCTGCTTTTGCTCTCTGGTCAGCCCAAACCCTAAGCACCTAAAGACCAACATGCAAGACCTAGACTGTTTTGGTTTTTCTCAGTCTCTCTTCCTTGAACTGCTTTACTCCTGTTAGACAGTAAAGTCCTCCACAGGAAAGAATAAATCCTACTCAGTTTATAAAGCCACATGTAAAATCATAGCCATATCTAAGAAACAATCATCACAAAATATCATTATGTCAAAAATAGCTTGTATTTCACCACAGTGACACAATTTTATCTGCTTCAATAACAGACCACATCTTATGGACTGGCAAGTGCTAACAAAGTGTCATCTCAAGCATTCTTTTCAATTATGTCTAAAACAAAAGTAAGGAGAAAGTGGATGTTCAGTATTATGGGAGGCAAGGGAGCGCTATGCTCTAATGCCCAAGCACCATCGCTGATGGACAGGCAAGCTGTAGATGCATTTTTGTCCTATTCCAGTTACAAAAGAGGGAACACATTCCAAAGTACTAATTCTTTTGAGACGTTCACATTACTTAGCACGTATTACCTTAGAAAACCTGGCCATATTAGCCTGTTGTTCAGCCTCTAACTGGGACTTTGTCAGCTGCAACTGTTCCTTCAATTTATCAATCTCATCCTGCAATTTGTCCGTCTTTGCTTGCCTCTTCTGTTCTGTTTGAAACAAACACAGACAGAAAAAACATTTGTTGTAATTTCTGGAAATATGATAGTTACTGCAAATGCATTTCTATAGTGTTTCAGTAACATCTTCATGAAGTGTGACTCTCTTAGACCACTTACCCTCACACTACAATGATTCTCTAAAGATACTTTTAAATACGTATGTTCTCTGGACTGCTAACTTATCCCCAAAGACTGAAAAATACCAGTATTACTGACATGTGAAATAGTTTATGAAATATTTACGACAAAAAGTATTCTATAATCTAATTTCAAATGAATCTAAGCAGCACAGGCTCAAAAAAGGATGTATGAAGGACAAAGTGAAACTCCATTATGCAATTCTGTTAGGTTTAATTTATTCTACATAACTTTTGTAAGGAGTACATTTGGAATACAACTCATTATTTACCTGGAATGAGTCAGGGGAATGTCACTGTAAAAAAACCCACGTTAAAATATGCAAAAATGCTAACAATCTTTAACGTTGAAACATTTTATCAATTTACGAAGGATTTACCAGCCCATCACCTGGGAATCTGAGCACAATGCAGAATATTATTTCAGAAATAACTGCATGGAGTATTTCCCTCATACAGCCATTTCAGACTAATTCTTTGCATGATTAGTTTAGCTGTTTCTGCAGCATCTTCCACTATGATTTTAATCAACTGTAAAGTGCACAGGAGCTTCTTTCTTATTCCAAAATATGAATGCTTCCTCAGACCCCTCTCACTGTTCCTGCTGTTTATTTGCCTGACAAGCTACAGTTCAGACTTTGCTGGATTCTTCCCACTCTTTCTCCTCCCAAATGCTCTTTTTACCTGACTCATTTCTTATCACTGCCATTTGTCAATACTTGTTAGTCTTTACCAATAAATCACAAGCATGCAGCCTAACAGGAAGGAGAGACTTTAAGAGATGGGTGAAACAAATTTTGAGAGCCTTGTTTTTCAAACTAAACCTTTTTCAATGAAGAGAGACAAAAGTACGTAAATTAACGGTATAGCAAGATTATGATAGATACATGAAGTCAAGAGTAATCTTGACAGTTTATTTTTCTTACTATATTTTACAGTCAATTTAGTTCAGGAAAGCCTAATTCTATTCAAACTGATTTCAGGTGAGCTGGATTATTTCTGTACTGGTAATTCATACATACCCACAAAATGAATTTTCCTTAGCACAACTTGTTCATTTAACCCACACCTTCCTAACATGCATGCCTAAAGAGAAACTGTGCTCAGAACTCTGCTACAGACTAAAGTACTCAGCGGGATCACTAGTTTGAAAAGGTACTGTAAATATGGCATACAATTTTTTGTTAATTATCTTCCAGAGACTGAAATATAGGGTGCCCAATACATTTTGTCAGTCAGTGTTCCTTGCATTCACACAAATTGGTATCTGCCACTTAAAAATGGAACATGAAAATCATTCTTCCCAGTTACACAAAATCATGGACTGCACATTCTCACTATATTTACACTTTTCTAAACTGTTTACCTTAATATTTTTTATAACATTAAAGTACATACCCATCTGAGATTCTTCTGGATGACGCCTTTGCATGTGACTTTGTAAAAAGGAATAGTTCATAAAAGCCTTTTCACAAAACTGACACTACAAAAACCAGATAAAAATATTTTAGTTATTATTAGTAACATCTGTTTGGTAAGTATAGTTGTTACGGTTTTTAACAGGTTACATCTTATCCATACCTCAAAAGAAGGTAACTTTAATAAATTCCATCTCACAAGAATAATGACTAAAATTTTCATGATACCAGATTTCTGCTAAGTTATTAATATATTTGTGTTATGTAAGGTCTTTCAGTGATGGTCACGGGCAAGAATCTCATTGTGCTAGGCAGTGTACAAACTCTGAACAAAAGACTCCAGCCAAGCAAGTTCAAATTCAGATATAAACCACAGATTAGAGATGAATATAGGTAGGTAGAGAACTGTAAGGGAAAAGTAAGACAACACTATTCAGCAAAATACACACTGACTCCAGCCAACTAGTAGGTCAGGTATTAAGATTCTTGTATCACAGGAAAGGACAGCACCACACAGCTAGGAAGAAACAATAAATGTCAGTTGTAAGATGACAGTATTAGAAAGACCATAGATATGTAAAAAGCACAGACATTTCAATCAGAATAAGGTAACAGTACACAATTTTGCAAGAAGTACATACACACATTAGTATGCTACCTAGCATCCTTCCAAAGCGTAAAGCCATTTCAATTACCATGCCTATAATTTACTTATTAGTTTTGATTTTCAATTTAAAATCATATTTTCAGGCAATTTTTTCATGTTCAAAGTACATTCCACTAATGTTCAGAATAGTAAAAAGAGATGGGTAGTACAAGGACAGAAGCTACACCTACAGATTTTACAACATACTGGTATGATTACGAATCAGAACCCCTAATCGCTTTAGGCAGCACTGCTCTTCATCTCTCTCATACTTTTTTTCCCCATAAATATATTTTAACAAACCACAAATACTCAGCTGAGTCCTCTTCCCTTATCAGTGTGATATGACTGTAAGAGATTGACTTAACAGATTCAAGATCTTCTCACCGTAATCAAATTCCCAGACTTCATCTAATATTTAAAATACTGCCACTGAGAGTCAGGTATCCTATTAAATACATCTTTGAGCAAACACTAAAGCCATTAATTATTGAGACGAATTTTGTTGTACAAACATAAAAAAAGGTGCTAACATAAAACCAAAGTAGAGATATAGTATGGCAGCAAAGCATTACTGCCAACCAAGAGGGAGCTTACAGTGCAACAGATTGCACATGATTTATGGAATTAAATTGGCTGTGAAATAATGTTATCCATTCAAGCACAAACTTCACGTCAGTTTGACTTGTTAGTAGTGAAAGAAAGCTCTTACTGCAGGAGACAGGACTAACACAGGGAATATTTAGGTTTTGAATTATGTAACATTATTCTTGCAACTACTTTTCACAGTGTTAGACACAATGTGCGCTTTCAACCTACATCATGAATGAGGATATAAAGTTTCTGAACAAAGTATCAAAAAAGTGAAAAATGATTGTATAAAATTAAATTTGTATTACTCTGATGAAGGTATTGACCAGCAAGTATTAAATTTATGACCTGTAGGCACTAGTACCATTTTACAGTAGTATTTGGTAATACCTAGCTGACAATCACAGTCTGAGAATTATTTAGGTTTACACATAAAATGATGCATGCAAATAGTTTTCTTTTGCAACACAGGACAAACTGTTCTTTAAGTTGCCTAAAGGCTTTTTAAAATTATACCACATCAGCAGCTTGGCCTTAAGACTAACACTCAAATGCACTGAAACAAGGTTCCCATGAAATCTACCATATGTATAGCTCTGCTCTTGGAGCATGAAGTATTTTTTCCCTTACAGAAACACTTGAATCAACTTAGCTGATGTCTTAAAAAACTAAACTTTGCCAGCCTGCTGAAATTGGTATCATACCATGGGATAAGATTGTACGTTCTTAAGAAAACTTGCATTGGTTCTGTACTGCAACTATTCCACTGTTAAGGAGAATTTCAACAATCAGGATTGCTAGTATCCCAAGAATTAAAAAAAAAAATAAAAAGAAAACTATAACTGCAAACATAGGTACAAAGAGCTAGCCTGAAATCATGTCAAGTCTGTGTCCAGTGTACTCTCCAGACTTCAGACTACAACTGAAGATGCAATCTGCATTCCTGAAACCTGCTGAAAAATGCTGAAGCTGAAAAATATTTAAATCATACTATTACACCCAGAACACAAAAACCTCTCCCTCAAAAAATGAGTGCCGTGACACAGAGTCAGAACAGCAACGTACTAAGGCTCTTAAGGAAGAACCTTAAGGAACAGATTGTTGTGGAGTTAAAGATGAGCTACCTCACTGGGGCTCTTTAACATCATGCCTGAGTCACTTCTGAGTCATGCACACAAGCAGAAACTTGGTGCCTGGAGAACATTACTGCAGGAAAGTTTTGATGTGCTTGCCCTGTGTGTTTTCTGACCAAGTCGTTGATTGACAAGGAAAGACAGCAACAGAAAGCAGTAGCATATTTATCACAGGTTTTGTATGCGTGTGTTTGTGACACTTCAGATGCATCAAAAGCGAATCCAAAAATAAAAAGCAATTATTAGTAAAAAGAGGATTTGTTAATATGATGTGGCACTCTCCCAAATGTCTGTGAAACACAGACGGGAAGCGAAGCACCCTACTCCCTTTTCCTAAGGTCACCGGTCCCTCAGCTCCAGCCTTCCACCCCGCAGGTGACCGCACCGCAGCAGAGCGGGTCTGTTCTGCCACCTGTCCCCAGACCGGCTCGGAGCTGGCAAGGTGTGGGTGTGCCGGGGCTGCCAGGGCCTCTCCTCTCACCTGGTGGTAGCTGGCTCGGGCCTCCAGCATCATCTGCTGGGTGCTGATCATCTTCTTCCTCCGCCGGCACTCCTCCTTGAGCCCCTTGATCTCCTGCGAGTGATGGGCCACCTCCTTGCCCAGCTGGTCGCGCTGGGCCTGCGCCGCTCGCAGGGCCTGCTCCAGGCTGCCGAGCTGGGCGCTGAGGTACTCCTGGGAGTGCAGCAGGTACTCGGTGCACAGCTGGGACAGGCGCAGCAGCTTCAGCAGCAGCGGGTCGGCGGGGCCCTGGCAGTGGGGACAGCGCTCCCGCTCGGCGCTGCAGAAGGTGACGTGCTCCAGGTGCTCCTGCAGGGCCGCCACGTCCCCCTCCCGCGACACCCGGCCCACGTCCACGGCGCTCAGCCGCCGCCAGTCCGGGCTCTCATGGCGGCCGCGGAACTGGAAGGCGGGAAACGGCGCCTGCCCCGCGCCGCCCCCGGCTCCCCCCGCCGCCGGCGGGTAGTAGGCGCGCTCGGTGAAGGGCTGCGGGGAGAGAGACACGGCTCAGCCCGGGCCGGCACCCACCCCACCCCGCCCCCCGCCCGCCCTCCCGGCGCTCACCATGGCCGAGCTCCGTCCCTCGGGCTCCGCTCGGCGCCGGCGTCCTCCGCGTCGCTATAGCAGCCTCGGCCTGCGCGGGTGGGAGGCGGGAGTCAGGCCCGGCCGCACCGCCTCCCGCCCGCCCCGGGCCCGGCACGCCGCCCCCCGCCCCGCCGCCCTCCGCCCCGCCGCGGGGGCTCGGCTCCGCGACCGGCACAAACCCCGTCCCCTTCCCCGTCCCGTCCCGCTCCATCCCGCGGTGCCAGCGCGCTCTCCTGGCAGCGCCGTGCCGCCACCCTGCTCCCGCGGGTCCCCGCACTGCTCCTGCCCTGCACACCCCGCGTGCGTGCCATCTTCACGCACTACTCACACCCAACACATACGTATCCTCAGCCACACCGTTACCTGCACGGACCCTTACCACAGCTACACAGCACGTGTTTTCTCTCTCCACATTCCTTTCACTTCTAGGAAGCCCTTACGTGGCGCCCTACAGACACATTTCACTTCACTGCATCGACGTGCCACCCCACCCACCACCCTGTCCCTCCTCCCTGCTGCTCCTGACTCATAAACTTTTCACACTCTATGACAACGTTACACGCCTCCACCCCTGTGCCGTCCTATGCCCTTCTCCAGCCTCACCTACTCACCTCCCCGAAGGGGTGACACCTGTCACCTGCCCACCATCAGCACATGGTACGTATGCCATTTCTCTCTACATCGACTTCACGCTGCTGCACTCTCATGTGCCTCAGCTGGTAGCTCCATGCAGTCTCTTCAGTGCAGTTCCATACCCTCCCAATGCCTGCACAGCAGCCTCCTGCCAGGTGCTTCCATGCACCTCCCTCACCCTAACACAGTCACACACCTTTTGCATGCTGCTTCCACATGCTCTCCTCACTCGTCACACCAGCACACCTCTGCCTGGTACCACCAGACCTCCTCTTGCAACCACATAACCCTACAGCCTCACCACATAGGCCCATCATTCCTGCCTCATGCTACCAATCCCAAACACTTCATCCCCAAGAAGCACCTGGTGGGTTGTGTATATTGCCTACTTCATCATCCATGCTCAAATAATTTTCTTCAAGGCAACCAACACCTGCTGCCTATATCCCTGTCTCACCACAATTCCCAGTATGCCCCAGCTTAGTGTTCCCATTTCCTGCTCCTGCTCAGTCACTTCAAACACTGTCCCCAGGCAGGAGCATCCCTCTCCTGCATCACACAAAATTACCCTATAGCCTTGCTCATCCTTACTACTGTCCTCCAAAAGCCTGCTGTTCCTGTTAACACTTCTTAATATTTCAGTCCCCTATGCTACCTCGGCCTTACTGTCACATTCCATGTTTATACCTACCTGACTTTTCAGTTCCTTCCACACATGCTCTAGTTTCTCATCCCCCTAGTCCCTCCTAGATACGTACCTCTCCAAGAACATTCACACAACATATACTTAATCATACATTCACACGACGTATACTTAATCATACATTCACACGACGTATACTTAATCATACACTCCGTTCCACAGGTTCCTCTACATCATGGTTCACTGAGTCACATAAATGTTGTTCACAAGGGATCTCTGGTGATCATCACCTAGTCCAACTTTCAATGCAGGGCTGTCACCAACACTAGTTCACATCACGTTTGGCATTTAAGATGAATGAATGGTCCATGACCTCTCTGGGCAACCTGGTGTATGGCTGTGCTCTCTTCTTCGTGAAAACATTTTCCCTAGTATCTCATTGAGAATCTGCTACTACCAAGAAAAACATGGTTCTGATATTTTTGCAACTATTCTTAAGTAACTGTAGGCCACTATTAGAGTGCCCCCTTTGCCTTCTCTTCCCCACACTAAACAAGCCCAGCTCCCTCAACCTCTTCTTGCAGAAGTAGTGCTGTAACCCTAACCATCTTGCTAGCCCTCCTCTGCCCCTTTCAGCTTCTCCCCATCCCTCAGACTTCCCCTTAACATTTTCCTCCATTCACCTCCTAGGAACGTGCAATGAACCTCATGTCTCATCTGCACTTTTAACATTACCCTTTCCAATATAAATGGTCACATGTCTACCATTAACCACAACATACATCTACTTCTATGCAAATACCAACAATGCCGTTACATGCACTGATGCAAGGTCTCACAAATTACAAGCTCTTAGGTTTATCTAGGTTTTTATATTGGTTGTACCAAAAATCTTGTTTGCTTTTCCCACATATAAGAATTGATATAAAAAAAAATACACCTGGACTAATTTAATTCCCCTATCTTAGCAGATATAGATTGAACAGAATAGAACAGAACAGACTATTTCAGTTGGATGTACAGCGATCATCTAGTCCAGCTGCCTGACCGATTCAGGGCTGACTGAAAGTGAAAGCATGTCATTAAGGGCATTGTCCAAATGCCTCATGAACACTGACTGGCTTGGGGCATCGACCACCTCTCGAGGAGGCCTGTTCCAGTGATCGACCACCCTCTTGGTAAAGAAATGCTTCCTGATGTCCAGTCTAAACCTCCCCTGGTGCAGATTTGAACCCTTCCCACACGTCTTACCACTGGATCCCAGGGAGAAGAGATCATCATCTCCCTCCCCACTTCCCCTCCTGGGAACCTGCAGAGAGCAACGAGGTTGCCACTTGGCCTCCTCCTCTCCAAACTAGACAATCCCAAAGTCCTCAGCTGCTCCTGACAGGACATGCCTTCCAGCCCTGGCACCAGCTTTGTTGCCCTCCTCTGGACACATTCACATGAACATCCTGCTTCAGTTGTGGGGCCCAGGACTGCAGACACTACTCAAGGTGAGGCTGCGCCAGCGCTGAATACAGCAGGACGGTCGCCTCTTTTGACCGGCTGGTTATGCTGTGTTTGAAGCACCTGAAGCACAGGGACAGCTGCTCTGTGGTGCCCCTCCATGAACTCTGCTCTCCATATGGACATTGGCAACACTCTGGCTCGGCCTCAGGAGGTGAGCAGGCTGAGCATCGCCATTCCTCCTAAAGGAAACCTGGGCACACAGCAAACTCACACTCCAAAAAGATGGACTTCTGCCTGGGAAAAATGAGGGTCTGGTACTGAACACCTGCAGCAGAAGTGTCTTCCTTGCAGTCAACACACCCAGCATGCATCCCAGAACCACGACCATGGGATACACCTCTGCTTCACAGTACAGACCCACACATTTGCTCCAGTGCTCAGCTACCAAAACCTAGACCCAGATCAGTCTCAGTGACGGTCAGACACTCACTTCAGCAACCCAGGGTCCAACTCTTTATCAGCCTCTCCCATTCTTCACACTGACATCTACCCCTGCACAAAGGCAAAGAAGGAGGAGATTTCTTTTCATACCCACAGAGAACCAGGAGGACTTCTCTCTTGTTTTATCCGCATACTGAAAAGTTACACCCTTCTCTCTTCCCCATTTTTATAAAAAGCTTGAAATCAACCTTTCCAAGAACATATCTAGGCCCAGCACAAGGCTTCATTAATCTACAAAATTAATTTCAATGTATGGACATTGGAACTGGGAAGTTAAAAACATGAACGCAGTACTGTGGGCCCTCCTGCCTGTTGGCTCAAGCCACCCTGGAAGGCAATCTTCCAAAATACTTAGCACTACAACTTCCTTTTTGGACCTTTAACCTCAAGTCTACTGGCTACGCTTTACTGCAATGCCGGAGGTTCCATACATCCCTCATTCACATTCTTCCAGCACTCACCACTTTTTTTTTAATTTAGAAAGATACTGTGTGGTGTTCATAACATTGCCATCTTCTCCTGCAAGGATGACATTTTTGCCACCCCGTTGTCCATGAACAGGGCCTCCAGCAATTCCTACCTTTAAAGAAATCTATTTAACATTTTTTATTTATATCACATATAGATCTGCCTGGTTTACTGCTGAACTTTGCACTGCTCTGACTCCCTAAGTAGTAAGAAAATATACTGCTAATCTCCTTTAAAGCTATTTCTAGTACACTGCAGAATCACTTCCATTTACAGTGTATAAATACGCTTCTATTTGTAAGCAGCTAGATTTTTAAAAAATGCTCAACTACCCACTACTGTCCAAAATGTTCATGCCTCAAATTCCTTAAAGCACCTTGAAAACTTGTATTTGGATATTTTTCCTAGGCAAAGGAACTGTTAAGCTGTACATAACAGAATTTATCTCCCAAAGATCTGAGCCTAGCACATGCTCTATCTATTTGACATAGGAGAAACTTCTTCACATAAGAAAACATGCAAACTACCAATTTCTGTGTCAAGCAGAAGGAGCCTGAAAAAGCACACATGCAACAAGGGTCTTTAACTCACAGATGCATGGATTTAATAAAAAAAAAAATTAAAGACTGCAAAGTTAAACCAAACCCGTGGCCATGCTTATTCTCCTCGGCCAACGTGTTTAGTCAGGAATATACATATGGAGTTTCATGCTGCTGCAGCTAAACTCGCTTTAACTGAACGTGACCTCACAGCGATGCATCACGAAGCTGCGGGGAGGCACAAGCTGCCCAGGTACATCCATGGAGGCAGAAACAGTACGTACAGGCTGAGACAGACCTTTTCCATCTTTCTTTCTGTCAGATTTACTCCATCATTGGAGCTGTGCCCATGCAGGTCAGGGCTATCACCCACCCGCCGGGCCCCCTCCGCTGGGGGTGGCACCGCCGTAGGGTGGCGGACGGCGGAGGAGGCCTGGCTCCCCCAGACACCCCCTCCCCCGGGGTGGGCGGCACAGGGGAGAAGCGGCTTTTCACCCCGGCCGTGCCCACAGGCCAGGCCCGGCCCCGGCCCGGCGGGCGGGCAGCGGGGCGCACGGCGGGGTGCGGCGGGAGGCGCCCGAGCAGGGCCGGGCCTGCGGGAGGCCCAAGCTGGGCTCCATCTCCCAGCCGAAACCTCAGGCTCCCGCCCCGCTCCCTCCCGCTCCCTGCCGCCTTCCCCTGAGGAGAGGCCCCGCCGCGCGGTTCCCTCCCCTCACCCCCCGCGCCCCAGCGGCTGCCCGGCCCCGGGGCGCGGGGCGAGCCCCCCGCTCACCTCAGGCTGCAGCTCCGCGGCGGCCCGGCCCGGCCCGGCGGTGCGCGGCTCCCCGCCGCCGGGCGCGGAGGGGTGGCGGGGCTGCGGCCGCTCCCCGCCCCCGACCCGGGCGGTTACTGGTGCATGCCGCAGGGGGAGGCAGCTCCCCTCCTCCTCCTCCTCCTTCTCCTTGTCCTCGCCTCCCCCGTCCCCCTGCGCCTCCCGCTGCCCCGAGGCGGCGGAGGATGAGCCGGGGCTGCGGCAGGGGGGAGCGGCGGCGGGGGGCTGGGGCCGGCGCTGCAGGCGCAGGCGGGGACCCCCACGCTGCTCGCCGACTCTCGGCTCTTGACAGTCGCCCGGCAGATGTTTGTGCCCAGGCGGGGTGTCCTTTGTCCTGGTCCTAGCCCAGGAGCGGGTCCCGAGCCTCTTCGGCCAGGGGCAGTTTGCTTTTTTGTTTGGGGGGGGTTTTGTGGTTTTTTTGGGAGGGTTTTTGTTGGTGGTTTGTTTTTTTTTTTTTTTCAATACACGGGAAGTTATAAGAAGCTTTTGCAATTACTTGCCACGCAGTCACTGAAGACGAGACATTTAAACCGGCGAAGCGGCGCGCTCCTCAGCGGGCAGCCCCGGGCAGCGCAGCGCAGCCCCGCAGCGGGCGGAGGCGGGACCCCGCCTGCCCGCGGGGCTGGAGCGGGGACCTGGGGGGCTGCCGGGGGCTGCCGGGGGCGCACTGTTAACTCCCGTGGGCGGGGGTGGTCCTGCGCGTTTTCTGAAGTGTGCAGGAGGACACCAAGTTCCAGTGGGAGGGTAAGGCGGCGGTATGCTGTCCTGAAGGTATCTTAAGTAATGTCAGGTGGAGAGACTGGGTTCAGTGAAAACAGGTGTAATATGTATAATATGGAATGGAAAATATAAACGAAAATATGTATAATAATATGTATCATGCAGGTAAGATCATTCCAACGGCTACAGATTACATCAGATCCTCCTAATTTTCCTCCTCTTCCCTGTAAGGTTTTGAATCGTGGTTTTTTTTCCAGAATAAATGCTGTGCAGCCTTTGTGGCAAGGAGGAAATTTTCAAACAGTTTGTATTTAATATAAACTACACCAGCAAATTCAGCGGAGGGGATGACCACCACATATTTACAACACCTAGTCTTCACTGAGGAGTTCTGTTTGGCCAGAGAGACACCATTTTTTTTCCAAAGTACATAAGCAATAAATTCTGGAAAACTTTTGGCTCTCAACACACACGCTGAGACTTTGCAGGACACCAGCTTTCCTTGCTGAACCATGAAATTCTGCTGTGACAGTGTTGATGTGGGCACATATGCTGCATACACCAGCTTTAAGAAAATAAGTAATCATTTGGATGCTTCAGTTTTAATGTCCTAAGAGTACCTCAGCATGCTCCCATCACTAATGGGTGTTCAATCCACAGGATCAGGCTGGAGCTAGTCTGAAGGAAAACCCAAACATGTATAAGATGTGGACCTCAGGTCCTCAGTACTGACTTTTGCTTCTGTAGATTGCTTTTGTTGGGTCACTAAAGCAGGTGTTGTCAGACAAAGATGCTGATATTGAGGCTTTAGTGTGGTAAACCTTAGTTAACACTAATAATGAAGAGATAACTTTGAAAACTAGCAATGCAACGGTCACTGCCTCTAAGGGCCAGGCCTAGAGGCAAACAGTTGATGAGCACATTATGTGAATGGCTGGAGCACCCACTTAGTAAGCACGATGTGCAAAGGCAGTCCCTTCTGTGCCCAAGAAGTTTTGTCCAGTGCCCTTCTTAAAATGCCCTAATGGCAACACCATAGTTTGTTCAGCATGCTTTCTAAGGATCTCTTGCCGAAGCCGTTTGTTGCATCAAAGTAAATGCTAACTGGGTGAGAAAATGTTGATGATTCTGGTCAGTTGGTAAAGGAAGGTGTGTAGGAGGTGTGCAGAAACTCTTGGGTCTTGGTCACTTATTCTAGGATCTGCTTAATATAAAATATACAAGCAGCCCTTAGAATGAGAGCTAGAACCAAGTTTCCTGTTCTGTGAGGGGAGGGCCATTACCCTGTCTGCTACACAGAGTCTCATTCTTTCCCTCTTACTTCTTTCCTGAGGTTGATTAATCTTTAATTACTTGCTGTAAGTGGTACAGCCTCACTTGGCAAGAGCAGGTATTCTTTAACCCACATTAGTGCCTGGTTCCTCCCCTCCTCATATCGTATAGCTTGGTGACAAAAGTACTCTCCTAAAACGTGCATGGATTTACTAGGAGAAGACCAAGAACGTTATAACTTTTCCCAGTCAGCATGACTTGATGCAGGAGGTTTAGGACAGCCAGCAGTCTGGCTGGAGCAGGCAGGCGCTTACTGCTCATGCACAAACAGGCAGTGGTGTGCAATCACCATAAATCCAACATGCACCTACATCTGCCAAGAAGGTTCCAGCTCATACCCAGCTGCACAGTGGATGTACCCCATGGACTGCTGCCTTGAGAGATGATAAACACTCTCTGTTGGCCTGCTTCTGAAGTTCAGTCACCATCACATTTAACAGCTGTATTGTGAGAACACATGAGATTTGCTCCTCTGGTGAACTAGCTTAAGTTATGCCCAGCTTATGCACACCATGAAGCACTGAAAAAGACCCTTGGCAGCTTGTTTCTCAAAGACATGGTGCTTTGAGCATTTTCAGGCAGAATGGTGCATTTTTTTCTTTAGGTCCCTAGAGGACAGTGAAATACCAGCTTCTCCAGGCAGATGCCGACCTTTTTTCACATGTCCTGGTTTCAGCTGGAATAGAGTTAGTTTTGTTCTTAGTAGTGGGTGCAGTGCTGTGTTTTGGATTTGGGGTGAGAGCAATGTGGATAGCACACTGATGGTTTTAGTTGTCGCTGGGTAATGTTTATACTGAGTCAAGGACTTTTCCAATTTCTCAGGCCCTGCCAGCGAGAAGCTGGAGGGGTACAAGAAACTGGGAGGGGACACAGTTGGGACAGCTGACCTGAACTAGCCAAAGAGGTATTCCATACCATGGGACGTCATGCTGAGTATATAAACTGGGGGGAGCTGGCTGGGGCGGCCGATCGCTGCTTGGGGACTGGCTGGGCATCGGTCAGCGGGTGGTGAGCGGTTGTGGTGTGCATCACTTGGTTTCTTTCCTCCCTTCCCTTTGGATATCATTCCTCTCCCCTTCTCCCTCCTTTTCATTATAACTGTTTATTATTGTTATTATTATTATTAGTTTTGTTTTATTTTATTTCAGTTATTAAATTGTTCTTATCTCAACCTTTCAGTTTTACATTCCTTCCCTATTTTCCTCCCCATCCGTCTGGGTGAGGGGGAGTGAGCGAGCGGCTGTGTGGGGCTTAGTTACCAGCTGGGTTAAACCACAACAGCCCTTTTTGGCACCCAAGTGGGGCTCAAAGGATTGAGATAACGATGGGTCTTATCAGGCTGTGTTAGAAAAAACCTGTTGTTTGTATTCATTGTATTGGTTTAATATTCACTGGCCACTTATGCTGATTTCTCTGCTCTTAAAGTTGCTAATGGTCTTAGGGTTGCGTTATCTACTTCGCTTGAAGTATGTGCTTCCTGTTGTGCTGTTTGTTGTCCTTGGGACCTGGGCTAAAGTTATCATAGTGCTGTAGTATATAGTACTGGTTTACGACATGATGCACTCGCTGGTTGTAAAGCTAATCTGGTCTGTATATGTGGTGTTGTTGCCCCTGTGCATCGGGTGGTCCCTGGTGGGGAATGACAACAACTGTATTGAGGGCTTTGATTTTCTGGAGGGCCAGCCTGTGGGTGGGGTCCACACACACCCCTTCTCCCCAGGGCTAATGACTGAGGAATTTAAGATTTTTGGAAATTCTGAGTATCTTTGGACTGTTGGAACCACTATAGCACAGGTCCTGATCTTATTGCTAGGAATAGTGAATACGGTTTTCACCTCCTGGACCTAGTGGACAATTAAGCAACTAATTGTACCTGCTCTAGCCTCCTTGGCAGAAAGAACAGCTGCTCCAGCCCCTGTGGTGGGCACTGCAGCTACCTCAGCCCCTGCAACGAGTGATACAGAAGACCAACCCATGTCAGTATCCGTTGCCCCTATGCAGAAGAAGAAATGGAAATGGAAAGCAGCTCGTTTAGTAAAGAAGGATGAAGCAGGCCATCAAGGAAGAGATACAACATATAGATGGGCCCAGGATCAAGGGGTGGGCCTAGCCATGGATACTACTGCACAGGTAATCCATGAATGTGAAATGCGCACTGCGAATAAGCAAGCCAAGTGGTCAAAGTCTCTTTGGTATGGAGGACGATGGCTAAAATATAAATCTGGGGAGGCCTGGCAGATTGACTATATTACTCTCCCACAGACCCGCCACGGCCAGCACCATGTGCTTACAGTGGAGGAAGCAACCACTGGATGGCTGGAAACATACCCCATGCCCCGTGCCACTGTCTGAAACACTATCCTGGGCCTTGAAAGACAGGTCTTGTGGCGACATGGCACCCCAGAAAGAATTGAATCAGACAGTGGAACTCAGTTCCGAAACAACCTCCTAGACACTTGGGCCAAAGAGCGTGGCATTGAGTGGGCGTATCGCATCCCCTATCATGCACCAGCCTCTGGGAAAATTGAATGATGTAACAGGCTGTTAAAGACTACACTGAGACCAATGGGTGGTGGAACTTTCAAACATTGGGATACACGCCTAGCAAAGGCTACTTGGTTAGTCAACACCAGAGGATCTGCCAGCTGACCGAGCTCTGCCCAAACAACCCTTTTACATACTGTAGAAGTGGATAAAGTTCCTGTTGTGCACCTTAAAAATATGCATGGGAAAACAGTCTGGGTCATTCCTGCCTCAGGCAAAGGCAAACCCATTTGTGGGATTGCTTTTGCTCAAGAACTCAGGAGCACTTGGTGGGTAATGTGGGAGGATGGGGAAGTTCGATGTGTGCCTTAAGGGAATTTGATTTTGGTTGAAAATAGCCAGTGAATTGTGGGATGTTAATTGTTACATAATATCGTGTATTGTCACTTCTATATGCCTATTAGTACACTGGGTGCCTTGTGGCACCCATCTCTACCACTTTGGATTTGACGATGTGAACCTGACTCTCAATTGCCACACCAATGAAGAATGACTTTGGTGTAGCCAGATCAGCGCAGCCGTAGCAGAATCAGAACTGGCTTCAAGATGCAATGATTCAACACCTTGTACCATCTTCCATGCCCTGAAAGATTGTTATAACATCTGGAGCCCAACATCACGGACTAAATGAACTCAACAGACTTTAGAAGGATGGTCCATAGACTAAGGGAATGATATCTCCATATTCATGTTAAAAGACAGGAAAGGTGGTGACGTATTGGAAAATAAAGCATGACGTAAATGGTATGGAGTAAGGGTGGATACTGTCCTGGTTTCAGCTGGAATAGAGTTAGTTATGTTCTTAGTAGCTGGTACAGTGCTGTGTTTTGGATTTGGGGTGAGAGCAATGTGGATAGCACACTGATGGTTTTAGTTGTCGCTAGGTAATGTTTATACTAAGTCAAGGACATTTTTAGTTTCTTCAGCCCTGCCAGCAAGAGAGCTGGAGGGGCACAAGAAACTGGGAAGGGATACAACTAGCCAAAGAGGTATTCCATACCATGGGACGTCATGCTGAGTATATAAACTGGGAGGAGCTGGCTGGGGCGGCCGATCGCTGCTTGGGGACTGGCTGGGCATCGGTCAGTGGGTGGTGAGCAGTTGTGGTGTGCATCACTTGGTTTCTTTCCTCCCTTCCCTTTGGATTTCATTCCTCTCCCCTTCTCCCTCTTTTCATTATAACTGTTTATTATTGTTGTTATTAATTTTTTTCTGTTTTATTTTATTTCATTTATTAAATTGTTCTTATCTCAACCCTCGAGTTTTACATTCCTTTCCAATTCTCCTCCCCATCCCTTTCGGTAGAGCCAGGAGTGTGCAAGCGGCTGCGTGGGGCTTAGTTACCAGATGGGGTCAAACCATGACATTACAGTAACAGATGATAGCTGGATGGGTATTTTAGGAATCTAAATTTGCATTGAGGCACTTAAGGCTTTTTATAGTCCTAACTCAAAGCCTTTTCTTCCACTTGTATTGTTTTATTCCCAGCTTCTTTTACCCAGTCACACTTCGAATTTTATACACTTTTCTTTTTCTAACCTGTACATCTCATCATTGTGCACTAACGCATTGTTTTCCACATAACAGCCTACTGCAGGGAATGGCTTAAATAAAGATCATTCCCAGTTTGTGATCCAAGTTTATCAAATAATGTCAAGTCTATGTTGCTACTTAAGTCCTGCACATTAAGTAGAGGACTCTGGCAATTAACAGAGTCCTCTAGACGTAGTTTGTGCATGTGATGGTTTTATGAAACCATTATGAAACTACGATCTGTTGTTCTAGGACAATTAACCGTGTTCTGTTGACACAGTGCAATGATGAATATGGGGGGTTTTTTTGGTAGAATTCAGGAAAAATGAGTAGGGGAGAACTGAGGTTTGTAAATAGAAAGATTTTTATGGAAAGCTGGTGAGAAGAGCTAAAGAAGAATTAAGATGGGATGAGGAAAGTGAGTTAATGTGCAAGAAGTAAACCTAGGGTACTGATTTGTGAGGCTTACAGAGGGTATCTGCAACTGGAGAAAACCCGAGAGATTATTCTGATTGCGGAGTGAAATATGATGGCTTTTTGGGAAACACCATGGGTAGCAGGGGTGTCAAGGCACAGTGTGGGCTGGCTGCTCCCCATGGAGTGTCAGGGCAGGGACCCGGCAGCCCGGGCCCATCCTACCCCCTAGCCAGGAGCAGGGCAGCCAGCGGGGGGTGGAGGCGCTGGGGCAGCCCCATCCGTAGGCATCGGGCACCGCCATGGGGACAGGGCTGGGCTGGGGCTCAGTGGGGCCCATGGCTGGGCCGGGCAGGGCTGTGGGGAGCTGGAGGCTGGCTCTGCTGCAGCATCCCTGGGGCAGGGGCTGACAGCCCTGGGGGGCTGACAGGGGGTTCCGGGCCCGGGGCAGGTGTGGGGAGGCTGGGTGAGGACAGGCAGGCCTGGTGGTGCCCTCAGGGCCCTGATGCAATGCCTTAAGTGAAAAAAAATATCTGTGTGCTTTGCAGAATGGAGGGAGGATACCATACATGTTCTACAAGATGTTTTAATTTGAGAGGGCAGGTGGGAAAAGTGTCTTGGGAACTGAGAAACAGACTCTTCAGTAATCTTTCTTCTACAGCACACTCAGAGTGACACATACCAGTAATCATTAACTCTGGTGGAAAGTTGACTTGAGTAGCATGGTACAGGTATAATGATGAGTCTAGCCAGATTCTCAGATTATTTAATCTTTTCCTCCCTACCAACTACCCTCATAGCACATTTTTCAATTTCAATGCCTACAATACTTCTGTCCATTCAATTTTTCCATCACTTAGTTTACCTGATGAAATCATTTAAATATATATTTTTATCATGGGAGAACAAAGCATTTAAAAGAAAAGAAAGGTAGGATGAGCCGCTCTCCTGTCTCCTCTGTGCCACCTCCTTTGTTCCAACACACACCACCAGCTGTGGTTAAGCAGTTTGAAGAGATACAGCCCCATGGATTTTAACGAAGTTTATTTTCAAGTTTGGGCACTTCAGACTCTTCTCTGACTAAATCTTCTTTTCTTCAAGTAAGCCAGTTTCTTTTAAAGGTTAGTCTTCATGTAACAAGTCTAGCTGGATTTATGAAGATGGCCACACAGTTAATTTATCTCCCTTCCTCCCTAACAGAATTCAACTCTAAAGAAATGTCTGCAAACACAGTGATTGTGAATTTCATCTGCTTTATATGAGTATTATTGTAATAGCAAGCTGCCTGTCTTATTTGTGGTGAACACCTCAGTCATACACCAAGAAGAGCATTGTGAAACTTACTCACTTGGGCGAGTGTAACCTGAAATTGCTGTCTCATTTCTGACGACTTTTTGCCTTCTCATTAAGTTCTTTCCCAGTATGTGAACAATAAGGTAATTGCAGGTACCATAGTTTCAGCACAGGGATACTTTCCTAACTTGTCATAATTTACACGTGGCCAAGAGTCTCCGGGCACACACTACATACCTCTGCGTGATGAGGAGAGGGAAGGCTGCAGGCAGGACCTCAGGTAGGATGACTGTAATTCCTCTTGGCTCCAGCCATTCCTTTGCCAAACGCAGTTTGACCAGAAGCCTCTGTAGATACTCAGCAGAGCAACTAAAGTGATGTCAGCCTCAGCCTGGCTTGCTCTCTGTTCTAACTAAATGGTCCACATTCCCCAGAGCCCTGTTGTTGAAGCTGGGACACAACACTGAAGCGGGAATCATATCTGCACTGCTTCCAGGTGGTTTGCAGCTCTGGGCAAGGTAGATTCCCTCTTCCAACCCATGGGGTTCACCCACTGAGCTCCACTCATCCAAGCTCAGGTTTGCACTCAGAAAAACATCCACTGTCCATGATCTGACATGTGGTATTTCTTTATTTAGAAACTGTTGATATAATTGGAACAATAGGAAGATCACTGAACACTGAAACTGAATCAAGGACTTAGTTTTTAACTAACACTTAGCAACCTCTAGAAGAATTCTTAATGGCATACATTAGATATTTGTTCTTTTTTTAGCAACTACATTGCACTTTTGCACCAACTGGGACACAGTCATTTTTGTGGGCAAGAGAAAAACTGTATGAAAAAGGAAAATGAACGCTATCTCTCAGAAGCTCAGTTACAAAGCATACAAGGGCAATCTGTTTCCTCTTTCCTTTTTTTTCCCCAAATATTGTCAATCCTGATACTAAAAATTTAAGGGCATGCCTTAAGACTTTGTGCCCCTTCAGGACTTCCCAGAATCCTGGATTCTGCAAAACTCTTTCTGAAAACAAGGAAACGAAGATTTAATGTACCGGCCACTCTGCAGGATGCAGGGGAGCTCTTTGTTGTCTTCCTTCTTTGTTGAGGTTGCACTCATCTGCAGGGTGCTGTACTGAATGGCAAGAAGGATTAGCTGGAGAAAACCTGTGAGTGTGAGGAGAGGCAATGTATTTATATATAGATGATCTCTGCTTGGTGTCTGGTCATAAAAGAGATGCAAGATGCCTCCGTTCCTCAGGCCATCACTGATGTACCAGCAAGGTGAATACGGCTGCTTTTTTGACTGTGAGCAGTTAGAGGATAAATGAAGTCTGTTGATTTGGAGGTGGGTGCATAAAAGAGTATGTTAGATGGCATCACTTGCCAATAGCTTACATGCTTGTAAAAATGTGTATGAGGGGTATTCTGTTGCTGAATGCCTTGAATAATTGCTTAAGAGATGCTGGAAACTTCTGCTTAGGAAGGAAGATTACAAAGGTGTCTGCTAGAGCAGGCAGAGGTAAGGTTGCACACACAGACACTTAACTTCTAAATTCTCAGATGTGAGATTTTCTGACCTTGGGTTTTGGTAGGACGTAAGATAGGAATGAATACCTGCAGTGACAGCACTGTACTTTGTCAATTATATTTTTCACAGTTTTTAACATCAAGTGAGAAACAAACAGCTTGCAGTTATCATGTAGGTTTGAAATTTGGGAGCTGAGAAAAATATTTGTAATGAATGATAGGTAAACTAAAAACAGTTTCAGGGAAATCAAAACTAGATGAATTTCATAAATTGCTTCAATCAAAAAAAGAGGAGAGTTCATTAATGTTAAAATTTTCCATGTATTTTCAAACCAGAATGCTTTACTTCAGAAATATAACGGTATTTTAATGTTTGAAGCAAAGTTTTTTGACTTTCAGAGTAGCATTCTAATTGGAAAATGTTCTATGCCTTAATAATTAAAATAAATGTTTTAAAAGGGGTGTGTTTTCATAATAAACGAAACATTTTGCTTTCTATCAAGACTCCTCCCTGAGGAGGAATGAAGGCAGGTTAATTAACATTGATAATATACAGCTGTGGGCTGGCTGCAGGGGCAGCAGGCTGGCTGATGTGGATAACATGCAGCTGTGGCTGGTTCCTGCTAAGTAGTTAAATAGCTGTAAGGACTGTATGAAGAGGAGCACTGGATGAAGAGAGACTTGGAAGAAGCAAGAGGGTGGAGGAAGAGTGCCCTAGATGTAGGAGAGACAGGGTGAAGGCAGCAGAAGGACTGGCCTGAAGAGTATGAAGAAACAGCATGAACCTTTGATGTTCATGATGATGGACCTTTGAGACCTTGTGGGGCATTGGTGGCTGTGCTGGGGCAAGATGCAGGGACTATTTATTGAAGTTAATTTGGTGTGTGATGGTAGAGACCTTGCTGCAGCTGGCTAGTTTTGATAGTGCTGCAACACCCACCCCCCCAAATGAACAAAAGTGAATTATATTAAATCACAATACTTGAAAAAAATACTGGTTGGGTTGCATTGTTTCAAATTGAAGTTAGGTTTTAATCTGAATTATTTCTAGACTTTTTCTGGTCCAAGCAACAACAAAAAACCCCCACCAAATTATCTGCTAACTAATTGGGACACTAAAATGTCAAGGTCAAGTGTAAAACTGGGTTCCAAATACTGCCTTCCCTTTGACACTACATTATATCAGAAAGTTAAAGTTAGGCAGCAGATAGTGGATGCATTTTGAGATGTTTGGAGTTTGTTGTTGCTACTGTGACTAGTGAGAAAAGTTGCAGACATAATTCCCCTGCTTAAAATAAATTTTAAATAAATTTGTGTAAAGAAACACTGATGTCTAATTTCCCTTTTCCAATTTCTGTCCTACATATAATGCAGCCCTGTTGATAAATTAATCAGTGATATAGCTTAGTGAATAAAACAGACTTTAGGACGTATATTACAAGAAGCTTAAAATAAATGAGACCAAATGGGCTATGTAAAGCATATTTATAGCAGTATACATAGGAGGTAGTAGCTAGTATTTTTATATAGCATCTACAGTCAAGGCCACAATACAGAAGGCTAAATAATTCCACACCAGAAATGTACCTCTCCCATCAGAGATATGACAGACATATGTGCAGAATTTTGTTAGGACATACAGAGGGGAAAGTGTTAAGAGAGGCTAGCCTTGCCTTAAACAAGCCTGGTCCCTCACACTCCCTTTCAAGTCCATGCATAAACACCAGCTTTTAGGAGCCCTTCTGCTTCCATTTATTGCAAAAGGAGCCCAGAAAAAGGAATTTCCCTTAAAGTCCTCTCCTATGAACACCAACCAAATGTGAAATTACCAAAATATGTGGTTATATAAACAGTAATCCCATGTTAACCGGAAGTACACTACTATTTAATTTAGTTCCAACACAACCAAGTTTCTGATAGGGATGCACATAAGTGAACATAAAAACAAGGTGTAAGGTCTGAGAGATCTTTTACAAGAAGAAGCCCTGAGAATAGTATCTCTGTGTTATCATCCTCTCTTGCCTCTTCCTTTATTTTCATACTTGACTGTGCAGGCAACATAACAGCCTGCTATATTGCTTCTTTTCTTGTATCAGGAAACTTTGTTTTGTTTGGGTGGTTGTGGAATCAAGATTATTAATTAAAATGTATTGCCAAGCATACAAGGGTCCTTCCAGGACCCTGTGTATTGTCACATCTAATACAGACTTCTTACTGTATTATATCTGAGAAGGTTTCTCGGTTAATAAATAGAAGCTACAGATTTAACTCCCCACCACAGATCACCTTATTCAGTTCACTGTCTCTATTAGAAGCAGTCATTCCTTGCTAACTGCTGCCTCCTGCTGTTACTGTATATATTACCAGCAGTAATTCGGAGAAAATTCCTTGGTTTTCCTCTTTTGAGCACTTTGAACATCAGTGTAGTATTTATCCACCCTTTCACTCCAAAACTCAAGACTGCTGAAGAAACTTGTTTCTGATACTAGCCTAATTTTGGTGAAACCCTTTGAAAATCTTTTTGCACTGCGGCTGTATTGCTATTTTTCAAATTCTAAAATACAATGTTGGCATGTCATATGCTTTTGTTCTTTCGGTTTTTCTCCTCTTCTGTTTCTGAAATTGCACAAGGGAATATGATGTTAAAGAACTTTTTCTCCCAGGTCTATACTTAATATCTAAATAATGTATGATCAATGACACCAAGGTGTGTGCTGTGATCAACACACTGGAGGGAAGGGATGCCATCCAGAGGCACTGACAGGCTTGAGGGGTGGGCCCGAGCTCATGGAATTCAACAAGGTACAAGGTCCTGTACCTGGGTCAGGGCAACCCCCAGTATCAATACAGGCTGGGCAGAGAATGGATTGAGAGCAGCTCTGTTGAGAAAGATTTTGGTGTGTTGTTGAACACACCAACAAGAAGCTCAACATGAGCTGGCAAAGTGCACTTGAAGCCCAGAAAGCCAACTGAACCCTGGGCTGCATCAAAAGAAGCGAGGCCAGCAGGTTGAGGGAGGCAATTGTCCCCTCTACTCTGCTCTTGTGAGATCCCACCTGGAGTCCTGCCTTCAGCTCCAGAGCCCCCAACATAAAAAGGACATGGACCTGTTGGAGCGAGTCCAGAGGAGGGCCACAAAGATGATCAGGGGGCTGGAGCACCTCTCCTGTGAAGACAGGCTGAGAGAGTTGGGGTTGTGCAGCCTGGAGAAGAGAAGGCTCCAGGGAGACCTTATAGCACCTTCCAGTAGCTAAAGGGGGCCTACAAGAAAGCTGGAGAGGGACTTTTTACAAGGGCTTGTAGCGACAGAACAAGGGGTGATGGCTTTAAACTGAGAGAGGGTAGATTTAAATTAGATCTGAGGAAGAAATTCCTCACTGTGAGGGTGGTGAGGCACTGGAACAGGTTGCCCAGAGAAGCTGTGGATGCCCCATCCCTGGAAGTGTTGGGGCCCAGGTTGGATGGAGCTCTGAACAGCCTGGTCTAGTGGCAGATGTCCCGGCCCATGGCAGGGGATTGAAACTAAATGATCTTTAAGATTCCTTGGAACCCAAACCATTCTATGAATTTATGTTTGGTGATCTATGATTATCAAGAATTGTCCTTCATGGTTTATGGTCTCTTTCAAGAATTACTGTGCAATTCTGTGTACCTGGTGGCACTTCTAGCACAGAGCGACAATGATAAATGCTTTCTCTTTGAGCAGATCATTATGTAGTGTTCGCATTACCGTTTTTTACACTACTGTCAGCCTGTAATGCTGACCTTGGCTCAGTATTTCAGCGACAAGGTCAAGGACCAAGGGTTTGTTAAGCATCTACTCAAAATGACAGTTGGATCCTTTAGCCATACTACATTCATCTTGCTTTCAGGGATTTGATGTCTGAATCTTTATGCTTAGTGTTCCAGTATGAGGTCCCGAGTTTTCTCCAGATTGTTTTATCCTTATCTTGTTATTAAGGACCCATTAATTATTTCATCATCTCTAGTATTATCTTCAGTTATCTTAGGGGGCTGGAGGTGTAAATTCTTCTTTCATATTCAGTTTATCTGGCTTTGGTCTAATACTTTTTCCCTCCGATAAATCAAATGAATTAATTAACTCTAATAGTGACTGCATTCTGCTCGGTTCAGTTTTAGGCTTTCATATTTTGTCTTATCCATAGTGCTATAGAGTTGTCATGTTCTTCTTCATGCTGATATCTTTAGAACATCATCAATTATTCATTTCACATCTATCACTTCTTATATTACTTCAAGTTCTTAATTCTGCGCGTCTTCTGCAGGTCAGATTTTAAGGTGTTAACTTTGAAGCGTCATCTTTGAAATGAAACATTGAAAAGGGGTAACTTCATTTTCTTTTTTTTAGCCTGATCTTTCAAGAAAGCTTATAAATTATACCATCTATGGTGAGAAGGGTAATGTGACTATACCTGCTAAATGAAAAGAAATTTCTGTGGTTGCCAAATCAGACTTCAGGTCTCAAGTTTTTTACTTTCTTGGCACATTCCCTGCCTCCCCGAGAACATGACTCTTATTTAACACTGATGGGGTATAACACAGAATATGCCCCTGGTGTAGGTTGTATATCCAACACTACCAGTCAGGTAATTTGAAACAATGAACAACTAGGTGCATACAGAGTTAAGTTTTTCTGTGGTATACTGTATTTTCATTATGAAAAGAAGGAAAAGATCTCCAAAAATACACATTAGATTACAGGCTATCTAACATAGGCTTTGCTTTCAGTTTACAGATCCGGTACAAACTTTTAGCATGAAAACACTGTGCTGTGTTGAATCACATCACTAGTTTTTCTGCAGGCTGGTAAATTCCTTTATACTTGTCATGCCTGGAAGTCTGCACATGGTTAAGGCCACACTGACTATGTTGCCTTTGCTCTCAGTGGAAAACAGGATAATGTCCTGGGGACAACTGGGCACAGCTCGCAATGGTACTTGCCTTCCCCTGCTCGCTGGCTAGGTCAAACACAGCAGTGAATAACCAGTATCAACTTACTCGTGGCTACTGCCCCATTTTTCTACAATTTGGGCATTCCAGATATACTGTCTTCGAAAAATGAAGGATAACAGCAACATCACACCCCAAGAGGTGGCCCTTCACATCAGGAGTGTTAAGCGCATAAGCCCCGCCGCCAGCCCTTTCGGCCCCCGTCCTTCCCCAGGCCTGCCACTCCCTGCACAGCCCCCTCACACAGGCTGAACGCAGGCCTGGAACGAAGCCCTGTCCTTCCCCAGGCCTGCCACTCCCTGCACAGCCCCCTCACACAGGCTGAACGCAGGCCTGGAACGAAGCCCTCCTGGCCTCAGGAGAAGCCCGGGCGCTGGAGGAGGGGCTGGCAAGGAGACGCGACATAAAACGCGGCGGCAGACGAGCACACGCCGGGTTTCCCCACCCGCTGGAGGCCTGGAGCCCAGCGCCCGACCCGGGTCGCCAGCCCGCGCCGCCATTTCCCGTCAGGGAAGCGCGCTCCGCCTGCCTGCGCACGCGCGGCAGCGGGACCCCGCCCATGCGCGCAGGCGCAGTAGCGGCCCCGGACCGGCCCCGCGGCGCGCAGGCGCGGAGCGCGCCCCGCCCTGCCCCGCCCCGCTCCGCCCCCCCGCCGCTCAGGGCGGTGTTCGGCCAGCGCGAGGGGCGGGCGCGCGCGGCGTGGCCAATCAGGGGCGCCCACGACCCACCCCGGAGAAGTTGGAGCCGTTGGCCCGGGGCGCTGCCACTGTCGCCGCAGGCGTCGGGGGGGCGGCGGCGATGGTGTCTCCCGCGGCCTCCGCCGGCCGCCTGGGCTCCGCGCTGCCCTTACTGCTCGTGCTTTTCGACCTGCAGTACCAGGGTGAGGGCCGGCGGGTGTGCCCGCCCCTCCAGGGGGTGCCGTGCTGTTGGGGCCGTGCGTGGGGTTGGTGAGGGGGGGCGCGGCGGGCTGCGGGCCGGCTCGGGGGTGTGTGGGGGCGGGGGCGGTGGCCGCGGTGCTCCGCGGCCCGTCGGGGTGTGAGGCGAGTGAGCCTGAGGCGGGGGCTGCCGTCGGGCCCGCAGCGGTGCCTGACCAGGGCGAGTCGGTGCCTGGCCGTCCTCCCTCCTGCCGTGCTCTCGTCGGCGGTCGCGCCGCTGAGGGTGTTGGGGTGGCCGCCTGGGCCGTGGGGCAGCCGGCGTGGCCGGGCCGAGGTGCCAGTGGAGAGCGGAGCGCAGCCGGCGGGGCTGCGGCCTGCCCGCGGGGAGCCGGCGGCCTGAGCCGGCCGGGCCGGGCCGGGGGGAGGCCCCAGTGCCGCCAGCGCCATGGCGGCGGGGCAGCTCCCGCCGGACGGCCTGAGCGGGGCAGTATTTCTGGCAAGGGTGTGAAGGGGCTAGGAGCCGCCGCCTCATTGAGGCTGTTGCGAAACGTGCGTAATGAGGGCACCGTCGCCGCTTGTAACCTGTTTGGTTTTACCTGAATTCCTGGCGGTGCTGTTGGAGGTGGCTTGGTGTGTGCTTAGTTTTCCCTGGCCTTCTGATAGGGTGCCAGCTGCTGTGAAGTCTTGAAAATGTGGTGGCATCCTCCAGTGCACCTGTGTGACGGCATTGGCCAGTTCTGTACTGGCCTTGGAGTTCCTCACTTCTGTATGAATTCTGTGCGGTTCCCGATTTTAAAGGCTTTTTCAGTGGTCTTCTTCAGCCACAGACATTATTAGTGCCAAACCTTCAAATTCACTAAGGCTTTTGACAGTTGTGTTGCATTTGTTTTTGTTTTGTTCTGGTGGGTTTTTTTTGTTTTAGTCGGTTTTTTTTCCTCACCGTTAGTATTTGAAGTTCAGCAGAGAAGTTTATCTGCACTTTGTGTGGTGTGTTTACTTTCAGAGTACACTGTCAGCAACACCTGTATGACCAAACTTGTATTCACAGGCTCCTGTTAAATTTGTATCTTGGTTATACGGTTGCACATGTAGTCAGAGTTTCACCTGAGGAACGTTCTGTAACTAGCAGTGGCAGTGTGAAGTGGAACTGAAGCTGTCAGTAATCAAAGTCTGTAGACTTCAGACTGACCTGAGCTTGACATTAGAAATTCAGTTGCACTAAACTAGCGAATACTCCAGCTGGCCAAGTGGCAACAGGAACATACTGTGGCAAAGATGCTGTGTAGAGTAAAAATACATACTGTGGTGTGGAATTGCTTTTTGGATGTGTATTCTGGTAGTGTTAGAGGAAAAATAATAATTGTGGTCAAAGTATACTTCCTCCTCCTTCCCCCCCCCCCCCCCCCCCCCCAGCCCCAAGATTGTGGCAGTGATGTTCCTGATGAGGTTTCTTTATTTGGAGTTGCCAGCCTATTTCAAGTATATGGTTTAATGGACATGTGGACTTACCAAAGCCACATTCCTATTTTAGGGTATATTTACTTGATTTCAGTTCACAAAGATGCAATCACACATTAAAGCAAAACCCAAACCTGTTTAAAAGTAACAGCAAGTATAACTTATTAGGCTAAACATAGGGTCATTCTGATAAAAAAAATGCTCCCAAAGCAGGATCTGACACTCAGGTGACAAGACAATCATCAAGCTCTATTGTGTTTTTGTGTGTTTAAAAAAACAAAAAAAGTTCACATAACTGATTAAGATTAGTGACATACATGTTTCTTTTGTAATTGAAACAACTCTGTTTCTGGTACGCAGAACTAATTCTATTTATTTTCATGGTCCTGACACCCATCTTGGGAACAAGATTTAAAAAAAAAAAGTTGGTGGAAATTCTGCAGGGGAAAAAGAGGAGCCTGTAGACAAATGTAAAATCATGAAAGTATTCTGAAGTTGGAGGGCTTTCTTAAGCTTTTTACACTGTGGATGTGATTGGTTATTTGAGGATATAGTTTAAGTTTGTATACTTAAGTACCCACATATTAGCACCAGTGTTTCTAATAAAACAAAATTCCTACCAGGAAGTTACAATTTTTGACGTGAGTGTATTTAACTGGAAAAACAGGTTAGCTGCACCTGCTAATCTTTCCCGTGCCTTCTGGCTGGCTTTGAGTTGTCAGGGCTGATACCAGTTCTTACTTATGAGTAGTTTGGGTGTTTTGGTTTGTTTGGTTAGTTTTTCTGACTCTTCCACTCTTGCACCAGTGCTAGGACTACACACTCTGAATTTATCCAGAATATCTGACTTTATTTGATAGCTGAGGCTCTTATGTGTGGTTGTCTGAGGTCCTTGGTGAAGAGATAACAATTAGGCAGGCTTTAGAAATAATACTCAAATTAAAATACTTGGAAGTTTTAAAAATGGAGAGTATACTTGTGTATCTCTGGCATAAATATAGTTTCTTGCTGGAGCATACAAAGCTTCTTCAGCTGTAGTGCTGGGCCTTTGGCATCCAGTTCACTAATGACTGTGGGAAGGAGCTCTGTGGGGTTGGTTTGGTTTTTCCTCTGGTTAAAATTGAATCCTTGTGTTCATTCCCAGACCAGAGAGTGAATAGATACCCAAAAAAGTTACATAGAATTTGGGTCCTTAGACTCCTGTGAGTACGTTAATGGTTTTTAGATGTTTACTGTGGCATGGTTTATTTAGAGCAATTGTTTGCCTACAGCCAGAAAATGAATAAGCAATAGATCTGTATGAATAAATAGCCCAACTATCAGGTCAGAGTCTAGTGTTCCTGAGTAGTTACAGTGAATGTCGCTTTTCATCAGGGTTACCCTGACTATATAGGCTGCTTCTGGAGGTTCCCGCGTCAATTTATGATGTTCAGCAGCATGCAGAGCCAAGTTTTAAAATATGTCTGGTATAATTAGTCTTGTTCTGCAGGGAACCTACAGTCCTTCACAGCTTGCCTTATTTCTCTATCTTTGTTGCTTCTGCTCTTATTACTTACTTGTTTACTACTACTGGTCACCTTTCTAATTTCCTTTATTTTCATTATTTTCAAGGAAAAAGATGGCTCTCCTGCCTAGAGTATTGTGTAACTTTAAAACTGTGCTGAACAATATGTATGAAAGACACTGAATTGTATAGACACACCTTACTGTGAAAAATCCATTCTTGAAGTTATCCTGATGTGACTAAACTGTGAAACAAGGACACTCCTTCAGATGCATGAGACTGAAAATTGAATGCCACATTTAGGTGGATGGAAGGTTCATCAAAGAGTAATTTGCAGCCCACTTCTAGGATGCCATTTCAAACTGACAAGTTTTGAAAGATTTCATATATTGATATGTGGGGAGAGACAGAAGGGATGAAGCTTAGGAGTTTTTTGTTTGTTTTACCTCACCTTAAATACTTCATTCTGTTTATGGTTTGATACCTGATTTGTTGCTAGTATACATACTTCCAAAGCCAGGGAAATTTGTCATGTGTTTTCCAGTTTTGCGTTGGTTTTTTGTTGTGTTGTGTTGTTGGTTTGGTTGTTTGGTTTTTTTTTTCCCAATGCTTGCTTTGTTATTTTAGAGGACATTGGACTACACAGTGATCAAAGCTTTAAGCTAGAGAAGAAACAAAATGGTAAAGAACATCCATTTTTTGGAAAGCTGGACATTCACATAAAAGCCATCTTGAAGTAGAATACTGCTTGTGAAAAAAAAAATTACTGTCAAGAAAACTTTTCCACTACAGTGGAGCTATTTATATTTTATTCAGAGCTGTACATGCCTAGAATGGATTTTGAAATTCACAGTTTAGTAAGATTTCCAAGTTGACTATATGATAAGTAATTACTATTTTAACTTCATCTACTTAAACAAAAAAATTACTGACTGGAAATTTGAAGCTTATTTTATAGTAATTTTTGTAATTAAAGGAATTTGTTTGCTGTCATCGTTATAAAGAAATTGAATTGCAGCCCAGTTTGATGAATTATTGTCAAACTTTTAGCAGGTGGAGCTTGGTTTCCAGTGGATACAGAGGGCATTTTGTTCATTTTAGTATAGACAGCTCAATGATTTTCTTACAATGTGGAATTAAAAGAATTGTGAACTATATTACTGCATAGGAAAGGAAAATTAAATTAAGATCCCAGGTGCTGAGAGGTCCTAGTTCTAAAATCTTGATGACCTGGTGATCAGAAATTACTGTTCTTTCATTACAAACTCTGTTATTTAATCACCTTTCAGTGCCTATCTGAATTAGCTCAATACAAAACCTAAGTGGAAGAAATTGATTCTGAGTAATTGTAGTTCATTGTTTTCTAAACAATGTAATTTACCTTGTATATTGCCTTGCTTAAATTTGTGCATGGGGTATGCTTGTAGTGAAAGAAAACTGGTTATAGCGTGGAAGTTTGAACAGTTATAAACTGGTAAGTTGTAGGGAAATTCTGTCCTGATTTGAAGAATGCCAGAAGCAGTACAAATGAAAAACCTCTGTGGCTAAATTAATAGATGTACAGCATGTACTTGCACACAGCTGCTCATTTCCTCTCAACAATAGTCTTTCCCTGTTGGTTGACCAGCAGCAATTTATTAGCTTTAAACTACAACTGGCACTTTGAAAGCATACCACTTTAGTATGATTTTCATGCTACTGGTTAAATGACAAGGGAGTGAGAATTTTAATTATTTATGTCAAAATAAATGTGCTTAAGAAACATTTTGCCGTGGAAGTTATAAAGATGAGACAAAAGTGCAGTAGATCAGAAGCCAATCTCTGAAGTACCTAACAGCTCTCAATTGAGTCCTAAGTTACCAGTAGGGTAATGAAATTTAACTTAGAGCCTTTTTATATTTGCTGTGTGTGCATTAGGAGTGTTTTTCCAGATTCTTTTGAAATTGAAAGCCCACTTAAATGTATTTTGTCAAACTGTGTTTATAATTGATGTATAAGGCTTGATGTGCAAAGGTATGTTACTGAATATATAGACAGGAATAGAAATGCATGTTTGGTGCCGCCTTGCAATGTGGTGCTTTACAGTGTTTATTTATTTTGACTTCTTTTTGGAACAGGGCAGATGTGTCTTGTGTTAGGCCTTAGGTTGTTTTAGTACAGGAAGATGTGACTTCTGCCTCTACATCAAGAACTGTGTGATACATGTATTATGACTGTATGCATTTAGTATAATCAAACTTGTCATTCAGAACCTTGATCTTTTTGTTTTTCTTTAAGGAGCTGAATGTGGAATAAATGCAGAAGTGGAAAAACAACTTGAAATGGGAAAGAAGTTACTGGCTGCTGGACAGCTAGCAGATGCTTTGTCTCACTTTCATGCGGCTATAGGTATGTATCTCAGGAAGACGACTCTCGTGCTGAAATACCTTTGGGTGGGGTTTTTTTTTCCCCTACTATTTGCTTCATAATTAACCCATTTTCTTGTAAATTGTGTTCCATGAGTCACAGAAGTTGGGGCACCTTTATACAGCAGTTTGGACAGGACCCAGCAGAGATGCAGTAGAATATTTATGCTTTGGTTTTGATAAAAGAAACTGTAGGTCCACAAAGTCATTGCTGTTCAGCAAGCTAGCTGTAGCCAGCTATATCAAAGCAATTATATTTGACTGTGGTGTCATTTGAGGTATTCCCTGTAGCTAATCCCATCAAGATTAGATTTCATCTTTATAAACTTTTTTGAAGTATGTCTTTGAAAGGTTGATTTATCCAGCGTGGATAAAAAAATTCAACATTTAAAATAGTCTCTTTTTTTATTTATTTATTAAATCTTGAAATGGGTGATACCTCAGTGAAACTGATGCTACAGGTTTGAGATACTAAACTGGTAGTGAAGAGCATATTAACTGTCCCTCTCTTACAGTCAGCTAGTGAGTGAGGTTTTGTTTTGGTGTTCTGCATTTTCAACAAACAGAGGAGTTAAATGTCTATAAATTTTAAAGCAACTTTGCAGGTTAAAATCCTTTAATTGAAATGTGGAGACAGCCCCACCCAAGAGCAATGTCCATTAACACTACAGTTTCTCAATTGCATGGGTTTTTTTTTTGTTTTTTAAGTTGTTGTACTCTGTTATAGTGTGTATAAGTGCATAATTTCCTCTGTGAGAAGAATACTACCCAGGTGTTACATGTTAATGAGTCATACTATTGCGACTTTTCATGCCTTGGTCTCATAGTGATATGTAAGTGAAATATCTGCTGATTCAGAGTTCATATTTTCTGTAAGATCAGGTTCCTTTATGTAAAAGGGAGTGGAGGGAGGAACTTCCTTTTTTATCTGTGCTATGGAAACTCATCATTCCACCAAGAGGTGGTCTGTTACTCCTTTTGCCTTGTGTGTTACTGCCAAAGCATTCCTGTGGGATCTCAGCAAGTTGGCAAGCTTTAATTTGGGTTTGGTGAAAAGTCCAGTTCAGTCTGTGGCCATGAGAATGCTGCTGGTGGTGCAAAGGCAGCAGTGGTGTGAGGTGACATGAGCAGTGCCTGCATGGGGTGAAACCCTGTGCTTTGCCAGCAGTGCTCAAGCAGCTGGTAGAAGTGCAGTGTGACTGGCTTTGTTGTGACCTTGATGGGATTCTTAGTTGGACGTTGATTTGAGCCTGATTGCCTCAGCTTCCATCAGACCTTCTTCGTATTTTGCTTCTTTGAAAAGATTTTAAGCACAATTTGCCTACTGTGTTTGTAGAGGAGGGGAGATGAAATTTCTCTAATCCTTTTTTGCCTGTACTGCATCATTACAGATCCTCTTGTCTTGCCTCAGCAGGCCTATTTTTCTCTTTCGCAAACTTCTAAAATAGAAGAAAGTTACTGTCCTTTTTCTCTCTCTTCATTGAAAGAATTTTCAATTCAATCTCATTAAGTTGCTGGCTTATGCAGTCTCTCTGGGTAAATGTCAATTGCTGTTCACTACTGTTACAAGGGAGCTGACGCAAAACCATACTCTCTGTCAGAAAGATTGTTATCTGGTGGTGGAATGTGTGTTTTGGGGTTAGCTCTTTTGTATCTTTCATCTTTTGTGTATTAATAAAGTTCCTTAATTTCAGCTGTTGATTTGTGCTTACTCTACACGTTTAAGTTGTATGCAGTAGGACTTAATACTTGTTAAAGATAGTAACATTTGAATTTACTTGATGCCTATAATGCTGGCATACAAGGTGGCATACAGCATGGGAGTTACTATTAAATTTCAGTTATGGACATTAGCATTTCCACAGCCAAAGCATTTTAGAGGAAGAGTGTGGATACCTTTTCTAGTGAGAACTGAACTAGTCTTTTGGTAATGGAGGTTGCTAGCTATGAAGCTTGATTACTGATCATAAGATTTTTGGCATTGCTATTTGTTCCATTTATTTTAAAGTTCTACTTTAACATCAGATGAAGTGAGAATGAGAAATACTTGTTTTGTTTCTCAGATATACTTGTCTACAAATTCTGAATAGATGATTTTTAATTTTTTTTTCTTATTAGCACAGTAAAAAACTTAGCCACATGCAGTAGAAGACAGTGTTTTGATGGTCTGAGTTTCTTTTGCTTGAGAGCTCACAGTAACTGTCATCAGTTTCTTTGAAATACTGCATAGAGAAGAATATTAAGAAAATTCTTCTTAGTTTCAGAGACTACTTACTGTAAGGGTGTACATATATGTGCTAGCCTAGAGAGTGTTAAAATTTCTGGATCTTGGAAGTTTGACCAGCAGACAACATGGAATGTGTGGGCCTTAGCCTTCAGGTTTTTATAATGTACGTGCATTTGTCTGCTGTTGAGAGGGGGATGTTGGTGCCCACTTTAAAGAAAGAAGTTGCTGCTATTTCAGTGGATGATGTAAAGTGTTTATGTGTCTGTGATGACATTGGAATAACACATTGGTCATTTTGGGATTATTTGCTTGCATACTGTATGATGGATGGGATGGAGAATGACGAATTGGCATGTTTTCAAATATAGGCTTGCAGCTGGAGGTAAAGCTCTAGTATGTAGTGGCTGTTTTCCGGTACAAAGCTGAAAAACATGTACATATTTCGCCTTCAGTACTCTTTAATTATTTGGCATTTACATAGTTTCTGTAATCTTTATTGTTAAATACTCAAACTGCATAGAAAATACTGCTTGAATAATGTTACAAATATTATGTTTGATAAACATCATTTTTCCCAGTGCCTTAAAAGTCAGGTAATATATTTTTAGTCATTACAGTGTCGCTGTACCCAAAGTTTCAATTACCTTGAGATAGTATTCTGATCATTGTTTGTTCACTTGCAGAGGGAGACTCTGATAACTACATTGCTTATTACAGAAGAGCCACAGTGTACTTAGCCATGGGCAAATCTAAAGCAGCAATTCGTGATTTAAGTAAAGTGGTTGAATTAAAGCAGGACTTCACATCAGTAAGTATTACTGGAATTGAAAATTGTTCAAGCATAAAAAAATACCCTGTTTCAAACTGTAAAAGACTTTGCTCAATAGAAATAGAAAGTATGATATCACTCAGGCTTTAAATAGGGTAAAATAATAGCAATAGTGTATGTGTGTGAATTAGCAACTATGCTGAGGACAGTCTATAATCAGTTACTCTAGCAACTAATAGTAGTTTTATTAAGTTCACGTTCCTCATGGATTTGTGCTAAACACTTTCCTTCTCTTGCTTGTGACTTCTTTCAGTCACCAAGGCTATGCCCTCTGAGAGAGGCTGGGGGAAGAGAGTGCGCAGATGTCTCTGTTTTTCTTCTGTCTTAATTGGTATTTGATTTGAGGCATCTCTTCTCCGCGGGAACTGTCCTAATCTCACTACCTTCCTATAGGATTGTTGGAAGTTCTGATTTACTTACCCCTTTCTCACTTCTGTGTACTATGTGTGGGGACTGCATCGCTAGTTGGGAGACTGGTGCTGGAGTCTTCTCTTGTCTCCCTTTTCCATGGACAGTGGCACATCCTTTATAGCTTAGAATGAAGGAGCAACTGTTAAATTCATGGTTGTATGAAAACATTCTTATAATAAATTCTTCTAAATCATTAACTTGTTTACATAGCTTTTATTCTGAAAGTTCAGTGGAAGAATTATATGTGGATATGGTTATTGTTTGTTTCTGCTAATTTCTTAAAATCTATAAGCAGTTACAGTCAGGAAAATGGTGTAAGTTTAACACTCAGTTTGTGCAACTCTTCAAATGAGTTCTTTCTATGAGTTGCAGCTGCTAATAAAAACTGTGGCTGCTTCTTGCCCCTTATTTCTGGTGCAGAGTGATCCTTTACCATCAAAAAGCCCTCATAAGAACATTGTCAGTTTGAGAAGATAAGAACAGGTGTTGTGTTCTGTGTTTCAGCTTGTTAGCTGTAGTAAAATGAAATTTTTTTCCTGTGAAAGAAAACTGAACCTTGTGTTCATACTTTGCTGGATTGCAATTTGTATCAAAAGAAATCATATTATGTTTCATTTCAGGCCAGATTACAGAGAGGACACTTACTGCTGAAGCAAGGAAAATTTGATGAAGCAGAGGATGACTTTAAAAATGTGGTACGTTGGAGGCCTAAGCTGAACTACATCACTGCTTTTAAGGTTGAGTTCTGAGCCAAGGTCTCATCCTGACTCTGATGCTCTAGAGTAAATGTGTATGTCTTTCCTGTTCTTTAAAGGTATGGTAGCCAAGCTACCTTGTATGAATAAATGACTAATAAAGTGGCAGTGCAGTGCAGAAGATGAAATCAGAAGGTGTTGCATGAAGTAGCATAGCACTTCAGAATTTTTTTTTTGTGTGTGCCTGGCACTTCATGATCTCTGCTTGATGGCGCCTACACTAGGGAACAGTCTTCATTCAGAAAGAAAGGATAAGTGACAAGGGACTCAGATTACACAATTGAATGCTGCTTTACATCAATATATTCTGGTCACCCTGGGAAATCACTAGGGGCCTCATGGATCAACCTTCGAAGGTTCCTGTCTCTCTTCACTGATTGCAAAAGGATCCTGGGCTCTGAATTTAGTCACTGGGCTGTTAAAATCGGTGTGTGTCAGTGGCATGCATCTGTATGTCTTCTCACCTGCAGAGTTCTCCATCTTTCACGAATGCATTGACAATACTTTCTCTCTGTGTTCTGCAAGTGCCCACAGTTTCTTTACAAACACAGTTGGATGTTAACAACCTAAAACTCGCTTGGGTTGTTTTTTTGTTTGCTGGGTATTTTGTCCATTTCAGCTGTGCTGCAAAAATACACTAATCTAACCCCAGAATTCTGTTCTGGGAGAGAATATGTGAAACTACTCCCTCTCTTTTGCACAAAACTTCTGTAAGCATGAAAACAAAGAAGATCCTTTCTTATTCTTGCTTACTTTTAAAAGTTGCTAGTTTGAACAGCTTGCATGTTCCTTATGCCAAAATAAATAGAATTTGCAAGTGTAACTGATGGTGTCTTACTGGCTTTCTTTGAAGAGTGTGATGGAAAAAACAGTTCTGCCTTGCAGGTCACAGATGTTTAATGGAAATCTTACTAGCGAGTATGTATGTCAGAGAGCAGTTACATTGTACACTCTGCAGGACAGTTGAGAGGAACAGCTCTTGCAGGTGTAAATGCACCGAGCAGTCTTTGTGCTTGTAGTAAAGCTGCAGTAGCTTATTCTGAAATCCATATAGGCATGGCTTCTCTGGCTGCTGCTGCTTCCTAAGTCTTTTAGGAGTGTGTTCTGCTGTTGCACGTCTGATGGCAATGCAGCCCTGCTGTTTGCAAATGTGGGAGAATGTCGTTCAGGTCTGATTAACTCAGGACATAGTTGCTGCAATAGCAATTAATGTGATGTCAGTGTTGATTCTGACTTTGTGTGTGTATCTCTTTGCAGTTAAGTCTTTGTTGAAGTATTGCTTAATGCTTCATATGGATGGAGAAGCATTTCTAGTCAACTGTCCAGTAGCTTGCCCTTTTTTCAAACCAGCTGCAAAAATTTAGATTGCTGCCTATTTCAGTCAAGTTCTAAATCTGAGGTGGAATAATGTTTCTTCTCAGAAGCTTATTTATGAAGATACAATATTGGTCCTAATTCTTAATTCCAGTTTCCTTGATTCTGTGAACGTTATTGCTCATGTACTTAAAGAATATGGCAAGCAGTCTGTTTTGAAGAGCACAATTTTCACTTGTGTAGTATATTCAAAGAAACAATCCAATATTAAAGTAATACTTTGTAATAGGTTAACTTATTCAAACAGGGGAGGGATTAAGTTATCTTACATACCTTAAATCTTTTAAGTAGAATACATATTTCTTTGAGAGATCTCCCTTGTTTTCTTCAAAGTCTTTCAGATAGTCAATGTGAGTATTGTACCGGTTCTCTGTGTGTCTAAAATACCTGTATTTTAGTATACTCTGGCAGTATGTTTGTGTTAAGTATAGTCACAATACTGTGAAATGTATTAATAGTCTGTGTTTCTTTGGGTTTTTTTTTTTTTGGTAAATGAGAGGGGACAAGAGGAGGAGGAAGGCTATTAGGGATTTAATAGCTTTCTAGATGATTTCAAGACTTTTACATCCAGAGCCTATCTTTGCTGCCAGAAGTGGTAGGAGCAAGGTAAATAGTAGGTACCAGGAAGCTTTGACTCATATTTTAAGTTGGGGGTCAAGAAGACAAGAGGAACCAGTTGTATCTTGAAATGAAAGTGCCTTCTGCTACTAGGGCAGATAATGATGCAAAGAAATTCCAGTAGCATCTCAGTAACTTTTAGACTAGAATGTAGCTGTGGACTTGAATACCTAAAATTGTGTGCTTTACATGTGATCAGAGTAACGTATGTAATCTAAGATTCTGCTCTTTAGCTGAGAAAACATGAATCAGGATCTGAACAGCCCTCTAGCATCTTTTGTTGGCTGGGTCAGCTAACTAGAATGCTGTCATACTGGGTAAGCATGTAGCATATCAGTAAACTTTGATGTCCAGATCTGGAGCTAAACTGGAGAAAAACTCGGGACATCCAGCATTAATAGTGCATAGACTAAATCTGCAAACAGTCACTGTAAGTCAGTAGGCATGCAGCAGCTTGGTCATATGTTTGAGCCTCCAGAAACTGAGTATCATGGAAGGATGGGGTGGAAATACTGTATTAAAAAAAACAAACCCCAACAACCACAACCCAAACCAAAAACAAACCTCTGCCCCACCCATCCTTCACTGAAAGGGTAGTCTTAATTTGAAGAAAATTAATATACTTTGTTTACTCTGCAGGGTTTCAGGATGTTACCTAGAATAGGTGGTCCTGAAGAAGTCATATGCTTACAGAAATTAATTGTGGCATGTTACATGTGAGAATTTTTATCTTCGGTGTTAATTTTTTTTTTTTCCTGAGGAAGTAGTTGTGTAGATGAGGTAGGCTTTCTTCTGGTAAAGCCAGTTTTCTTTGAAGTAGATTATATCCCCTTGAATAATAGTAGATGTGTTTCTCTGTGTGATTTAACACAAGATCATTTGTCTATTTGGGTCAGGTGTTGACTTCATGGGAGTAGTTTGTAGTTTAAAATATCCCCCGCTTTTGAGTTGGAGAAATCAGATCAGGGTGTGAAAACTAAGGAGAATAATTTTACTTGGACTGTCCAAGGAGAGACATGCAGGGGTGAGATGGTTTGTGAATCCCAGTGGAGACTCTGAAAAGCTTTGCTTTTTTTTTTTATTTTTTTATTTATTTCCTACTTCCCATCCTTCCTCTTGGAGTCATGCCCCTTTAAAAGGGATCTCAACAGTTTAGGAGATGCAGTCATTTTTGAGGAAAAGAAAAGGGTAAGAAAAATCCAGCTCATCTAGAGGAGAGGATGACAAACTTTCCTAGTTTGTAACAGCAGTTTGTTTTGTCTAGAGCTTAAAAGAATCATTGAAACTTTTTTCTTTTCTTTGTCTACAATAATAAAACCCACTGTTCAGCATATACTTGTGAAAAGAAAAAAAAGTCGTACCCTTAATTTCTTTCTACATGGTTTTTATAGTATGTAGGAAAAGTTTCATGAAGACCCTAAACCTCTTGAAGGTTATATGATTGCTAAGCAGAGTTGTTCCTATGTTTGGATGTTTCTACCCCCTGTGGCATATCTGTGCTGGCTGTGTTGTGAGGCAATGCCAGTATAAGAGCAGGCAGTGGGAATGCCTAATTGGAAAGGGTGAGTGTACTCCTTCCAGGAGCAGAGCCTCTTGACACCCCGGCCTTCACAAGGCAATCTAAAAATAACATGTTTTTTTCTACTCTGTACTTCCCTGTTGGCCAGAATTAATCACGAGGTTTGGGTAGAGGGTGTGATTCAAACTTATGCCTTGACATGTTAAGAAATAAGACGTTTCTGGAAACATCTCCTTTTGGCCAGCAGATGCACCAAGTTGACAAGGTTCCTTACATGGGCCAGTTCTTGTTTTGTTTTTCCCCTGTCTAGCAATACAGAATCACAACTCATTAGTCTTTAGAAGCTCTTTAGCTTTTTCCTTGGCTGCTCAGCTACCAGTTTGGAAGTACAGGATCTAAGGAGTACTAAAACTTGCAACAGGTGTCAGCAGAGGGGTCTGGTTCTTGTGTCCAGAGTGCCCAGGATGGAACAGGGATTAAGCAGAAGTCCTTAGGTGACTTCAGAAAGTTGTTGCTCACAGTATATAAATAGTATTTATTTCTCTGCTCCAACTTTGGTTGAGTGTTCATATGCTTTAATACAAGTTTCTTCTGTTTTGGTTAGTATTTTCTGAATGATAGAAGTCAACAGGACAGATCTGTGGGCACATCAGTGCTCATATCTAAGGCCTCAATTCATGAAAGCCCAGGAATATTTATTTGATCTTTTAAGCATGTGATTTTTAGTGAAAATGGAAGGAATATTGGTATATTTTGGTTGATAGAAGGCCTTTTGAAAATTTGACAAGAGCAACGCAAGTCCTGACAGCCCTTTGTGTATGCCTTGTAATATTGTCAGTGACCCTGCTTGTGTTTTAGAGAAAATGACACGTTTTGGAAAGGACCAAGTTATGATATTATTTTAAATTGTCTCCATTTTTTTAATTATTTATTTTAGACTGACTGTAATAGTCACAGTTGCAGTTTGTTGCAATAAATACTGTAAATTGAGGTGTCCTAAATAGACAGTACTGTCTCCCTTGGAAGCATCAACACTTAAAAGCTGGAAACTGAAGATGCTGCTTCCAGCTCCACTAGATGTCAGCCACGACCAGGCAACTGAACACTGTACATCTGCAAATGCTTTTCTCATCTAGAGAAGCCCTTGTCTGTTTCAAAATACACTGGGTAATAGTTTTGCATGGTTGGTTGGTATGTGTAATGACACTATTTTGGGTGTGGGTGGAGACCATCTTATGGCACTATAAGTTAACCTGATTTGAGTAAGTTATTAGGCAGTCTTGGTTTGGGTAGTTGAAGCACTCCTAACCAGATCAAAGCAACGTTAGATTGTTTCCAAATACTTTTCTCTGTGGTACTGTGATCGTCTGTAGCTTCATGGTTAAAGAATGAAAGGTATTTAAATATTTCCTTGCTTTTTTTCTATCTAACATCATAGCTGCATTACCTAATATATTGCTCTGCCAATGTGGAGCTTTCCTTTGTGCACTCTTCTTGAGTGCATGGATATCTTGATCTTGGATAACACAAACCATGGAGGCTACTTCAGTTCCCCACAGAATGTTTTTCGCAAGCCTAATCAATTTCTTTTCATTGTGTATTTACCAGTTTGAAAAGCAAGAAAATAAACCAGCTTTAGAATGTGCAGGTGTATGCCTACATTAGTTCACTGGACCACTGTAAGAAAGGTATAGAAACAGTGAGTCTATAACGTTTTGGGTGTTTTAACAGTATTTTGTTTTTTAAACAACGGTATTTAAGAGTGTTCCAAGTTGTAGTGTCTGTTTATAATACATACTAAGATACTCAGATGCAACGCATTCACCAGTAGCAGCATGCTTGTTGAGCAGAACTGAGTAGAGCATGGCTTCTGACTTTGTGCTTTGAGGCCATTGGTGAAGCATGTAGAGGAGTGTTAGGTTTGCCTTAGACCTCTATTAAATTAAGCTGAAGGGTTTTCTTAATACTTTGCTCCTTTCTTGGAAATCTTGCACACGCTTTTTGCAAGCATTTGTTCTGAGTTGTCACCCCCAAGCTTACTGCCCCACAGGAAAAGGAGAAAGTAATTGAAATGTGATTTGTTATTGATAGTGATGTGACAGTCCTCTGATCATAAGGCAAAGGACAGAAAAAAATAGGAAAGCAAACCAAAATGAGTATCAAACAACTGTATCACATTTCCAGCTTTTTTTCTGGAAGCTGAATGAATAGTCTTCTTTTTGCTTTAGTTAACATTACTGATTAAAACATGGCAATAAGCTAACTATTTAAAAGCTTCTGAGTTTGTTTTCATCATACTGTGGCACACAAAGGCCTGATGTGTAATTTGCATGATAGCTTGAAAAGTTGCCCTTTGTTTAACTGGACAGTTTGTACTACCCAGAATTTTCTAGGATGTTTCACTCAAATGGTATTTATTACTATTGGAATTGTCTGTGTGATTGTAATGTTGCTTTTCATACCCCACTGACGTTTTGCTCCAAATAAATTACAAGAAACATACTGTGTGTCTAAGGAGCGCAGTGTTATCATGAGATGTTTAGGTGGAAGTGTAAAGCTTGTCCATAGGAAATGCTCTTAATTTTTAAGAGAGGAGAATGCTGAGAATTTGAGGGAAAAATTAAGCAAGGCAGCTGGAAATTCAGAGAATATTGTAGTCTTGGAACTTTTAAAATTAAAAGTGCAGAAATTTACCTCTACTACAAGCTCCAGATTTAGGGGAGAAAGAGGATGCACAGCATCAGGGTTAATAGGCAGAGTTTCTCTTCTAACCAGAAGAAAAGGTTTTTGAGATTTCTATTAGGAATTGGCCTGCAAAGAAGAAAACTGATCACATTCCTCTCTTCTTGCTGAAAGACGGTGCAGGGGATAAAGGAGAATTATCAGGTCGAAGTACAACTTGATTTTTGCCAGACTAAAAATGAAACAACTGCATAAGGTTCAAAAAGACTTAACATGAAGAATCTAAGGCAGAGGTGGGACTTGTGCGTGCTTTTGATGTTGCATTTAAGCTTTTTCCTTTTATATACTTAAGTGTTAGAACCAGGGAGAATTTTGTTAAAGGAGTTCTGAGGGCTGGTGTTGAGTTACCTTAGAGGTTTAAACACAAAGTATGAATGTTTGCAGAACTTGCCTCTTCCCTTTTCCTCATCAGTTTACTTTAAAGGAGGGAAGAAAGTACTGGATGACTTTGAAGACTTTATCTTTTGTCAGCACTCTGTGCCTAAAATGCAACATAGTGCAAGTTTTTATTTTACAACAAGCAAAATTTTAAAAAAATTCAAGTCCTGCTGATCTGTTTCTTTTAAAACTTTGGAAGTCAGTGATCACATGTGAAGGCAGTGCCTTACTCAAACTACGCTGATTTTACAAATTGCTTCCTGGTTTTGCAGGAGAATGGTTGAGATTCCTCTTGGTCCATATTTGTCTTCCTGGGTGGTAGAGGAGTTGCCTGTGGGATTTTTTTTGGGGGTTGTTTTTTGATTCCCTTTGAACATACAAAGCTGCCTAAACAAGTGAAGGCAAGTACAATGTAACCCCTTCTGCTTGCTCAGAGGGGTTTGAGAAATGGGAGCCTTTGTAGACAAAACTTTAGGCTTGTTTAAAACTACATATGAAGCAAAGTGCATGAATTCCCAGCTGAGGCTTTCCCTCATCTGTAGCATCTTAACTTGCTCCAGTAGCCACTCTTTCTGCGGAAAATGTAAGCACCACAGCTTCACTTCAAGACTGTCTGTGACACATTGCATATGTTTCTGCCATGAATTTCTAAATGTGTATTGTGCTTAAAGTGAGATATGTGATTATGCCATGTAGATATATTTCCTACTGATGCTGAGGAATCCAGTGTTTAATAACTGCAGAAAGATGATTTAGCTAGACTAAAATTGAGAGGTCTGTGATTTCCACCAGGTGATAGGGGGACAACTGTTATGTATGATGTGTGTCCGATGGTAAATGATCAGTCGTGGTAGGGGCAAAAATTAGGTTTCTGTGACTTCTGACAATCTGTATTGAAGCTAAAAATGTCTTTCGTTTTTCTGAAGTTTGGAATTGGAAACATTTCCAGTGGAATTTTGCTTTATTTGCAGCTTTAATCAGTTCTCCATTATATGATTGTTAGTGGGATAAAAAAAATCCTTGAACAAGCATTTCAGTCTCTCCTTGTTAATCTTTGCAGCTCAAATCTAATCCTAGCAATAATGAGGAAAAAGAAGCCCAGACTCAACTGACAAAATCTGATGAGCTACAGCGCCTGCATTCACAAGCATTAGCTGCCTACCGGCAAGAGGATTACGAAGCTGCTATTTCTCTCCTTGATGAAATCTTGGCAGTAAGTGTTAAGTAAAATGGTACTGTGAAAGGGAAGTAAGAGTTCCTGTCTGACATCTGTGTGTTTTTGTTTAATAACTTCTTCACTGGTGTGAAAACAACTGGTGTAACTGGCTCAGTTTTGCTGCGTACTGTGAGTCCATAATGAAGTTGGAGAGTGGAGAATGCTGAGCACTAGCTGCAAAAAAGTCAAAGTAATAGGTTGTAGTTTGGGTTAAAGATACAACTTCAGCCAAGCTTCTGCTACAGATAACTTTCTTGATTATACTTTCCTGTTTTTCCAGAGTTTAATATTCTTGAGGAAGATAGTAAAAAAAGTTGTTCTCCAACAATGAAGTTTTGGTAAATATAGGAGGTGTAAGGTTTTTTTTATCTAGATTTTTCATTGCCTGTATGCAGGCAATTCTTGTCTTGAGTAAATGAAGTAACAAAAGATACAAAAAAAATCACAAAGTTTAAGTACAGAGCTATCTGGATTTTCAGCTCGTTCTTTATATATCTGTATTTGTTGAATCATCATCAGTATAGGTAGTCTGATAGTAGAAGTGTAAATAAATCAATTGTGGGCATTTGGCGTGTCATATAAAAATATATATTAAAAGACAATTAACTGCTATCACTTCACATACAAATTAACATTGTTGACTTGGATTTTACAATGTTCTGACTTTTGGTGAAGAAACTGCCAAAGCATGGGAGTTTGTTTATGGGGAGGGAACATGGAAAAGCAGAAAACCCTTATTTTCTAAAATGATGGTTTACAAACAAATGAACCAATTGCACAATCACACAGGATGGTCAGGGTTGGAAGGGACCTCTAGACATCTAGTCTGACCCCCCGCTACAGCAGATTCACCTAGAGCAGGTTGCACAGGATCACATCCAGGTGGGTTTTGATTACCTCCAGAAAAGGAGACTGCACAACCTCTCTGAGCAGCCTGTTCCAGTGCCAGTGATGATAGGCAGTTCCTTTTAAGTAGTTAATTCTTGCCATAGTGTGACATTGTTGCTTCCGTATATTGATCTTTAAAATCTGGATACTAAGGTCAGTTCTTGCGTAGCTGAATCTTACCCACAGGCTTCTTTCTAGAGGATAACTGACACCTTGGTCCTTGCTGTTCCCTACCCCTATTCTTTTGGGAAGATACAATAATTTATTATTCTGATATCCTTCCCTGGAGGCTCAACAGACCGTCCCAGTTTAAGCAGTGCCATTAGATTTAATTCATCTCCCTGCGTGATGTCATTGAATCATTTACAAATTTTTCATCCCTTTGATTTCTGTTGGGCAGGTGCATCACAGCATCCACCAGGAAGCAGAGATGCTAATTTCATGTGCTCTGCATGCAGCTTGAACCTTATGCTGTTGCATTTGGCAAAGTGAAATTAAACGGGATTTTTTGTTTGTTGGGGAGGAAAAGTGAAGTGTTACGGACCAAAAACAACCTTTATTTTTGATTTGTCGAGGTTTGTGTTTGGGATGCAGAGCTACGGGAGCTTCGAGCTGAGTGTTATATAAAGGAAGGAGAGCCAAGCAAAGCTATTAGCGACTTGAAAGCTGCTGCTAAATTAAAGAACGATAACACTGAAGCCTTCTATAAAATCAGCAGAATATATTATCAGCTGGGGGACCATGAATTATCACTCAGGTAATTTTACTGTTAGTGGTAATCATTATAATTGAGACAGAAGATGTGATGGGGTAGGTCATAAACTGTGAAATACCCATGTTGTTTTGTTTTTGGATGGAGTGGCAACTCTGGTCTAGATCCGATAAAGGAATCTGCCTTCCAGAAGTTACGAACTGGTGGAGAAGACACCATGTTTATTCTTGGCCGACCAGCCATTGATGGCTCCTAGCATCTGGTTTACTTAGACCTGCGCTATATGGCTTCTATTGATCAGAGCTGCTTACGTTGACTGTCTTTATTGTATTTTTCTATACTAGAAGAACATGCTTCTCTAAAACTTGCTTTGGTGTGGACCCTTTGACCTTGAACCTCCATCCAAGGGAAGATTACAATGCAAACAACAGAAGTATACATTGAGTCTTAAGGCTACATTTTTATTTTCAAGAGTGGAAACAAAAGATTACAAGCTTAAGAATAAATTAAGAGTACAGGAACATCCAAGTATGAGGAGCTGGGGATCCAGAGCTGTCAATCTTTCATTCCTGCAGACAGTGTCCAGTATTTTGGGTGTATTTTTGATAACTCCCTACCCTTTTATTCATACTGAATCAAGTTTAAAGTGCTATTCCCATATGTCCGTAGTCAGTCCTGCGCATTACTGCCCTTGCCCAACCCAGGCTGTAAACTTCATGCTCTGTGTCTAGCTGGACAGATTGTATAATCCTTTCTGCACATGAGTGGTTTCTGTGCAGCTCATCATCTCAGTTGTGTTAACTTCTTCTCCAGGCTCCTTCCGATAGATTTTCTGCCCCAGAACCTCTTCAGTAAGAGGTGAAGGGAACTAAAAAAGCCTGAGTTTTGTTTCTTGGCTGGTGGATGGAAACTGCATGTGATGATAATAGCAAAAATTAATTTTATAGCTGGGTAAAAGTAAACACCAAATAACTAATTGGTTTGCATTGGGAATCGCCTTTCCAGCATATACTTAATCTCTGGAGCTCATAGGTCATGTCTGTGGTGACTTTTGGTAGCTGGTCATTATTTGCCTAGTGATTTCAAGAACAGATGTGGTGGATTTTTGGTTTTTTCTTTTCTCTGAAATCCACACATGAACTTCCTCTTTAATAACCAAATCCTAAGATTTTGAAAAGTACAGTTGAGAAGGCTCTTGAAGAACAGAATGGTATCAGAATGAAGAGATAAGCCTCTCCTTTATTCTTCTCTGATACTATTTTTTTATTATTATTTGCTTAAGATACAAAGAGTTCTGTAGCTCTTGGACTTGCTGGGTGATTAATCTTGTCCTACCCTTAGTTTTTCTCTTACCTTTACAGGCCTAATGATTTTAAAATAATAGATATTTTTGTCTTTGCTTAGGAGTGAAGTAAGATTCTGTGATCTCTTTATGGAAACAACACCTTGGTTGTGCTGTAATGACTCTGTATGATACAAAACTCTTACCCTCCGGAGTGCAATCATATGAAGGAGGTTTTTTTTAAAGACTTTTGACTATTTTAAGAGGTATCTACCCTAATCAATCTGATTAAACAGGCTTTGTGGTGAAAAGTCAGGCGCAGGCTTGGTTAAGATTCCATCATGAGGATGTTTGGGTCTTAGCTGAGCTTTATCTGTTTCAGACAGCATAAAATATATTTCTACGTGGGTATTTTGTAATATAGCAGAATTAAATATACGGGAGAATTACAATTAATTGTATCTGGTAACTGCTAAATGTAATTTCTTTCCAAGGGTATATCTATCTTCTGCTGTTTAGTCAGTTATTAATATAATACTCAGTCTTTACATATTTGGCAATGCAAAATTATTTAAACAAAAAACCAGGCAAATACCTGTGTAATATGCTAGAAGACTTTTTCTTTTTTTTTGTGTGTGTGTCTCACTTTGAATTCGTTTTTGGATGAAGGGAGAGATTCTGTAAAATAGTCAACTGTTCTGGACAGCTTACAGATGCTGCATCGTGTCTCTAGGTGAAATTTCATAATGTATGGTGATGTCTTTGTGTTTTGGTGGGTTTTTTTTTCTCTTTTTCCCCCCTCCCCATCTCCCTGTGAAAAGTGAAGTCCGGGAGTGTCTAAAACTGGACCAAGACCATAAGCAATGCTTCTCCCTCTACAAGCAAGTAAAGAAACTCAATAAGCAGATCGAGTCAGCAGAGGAATTCATCAGAGAAGGCAGGTAAGTGTTCACTGCTATGTTAAAAAAAAAAAAAAGAAATTGCTACTGAGGGTGCAAACTGATTATTGATTGAGGAGTTGATTAAGTGATGCTTTTTGCGTCTGTCAGTTGAAGTGGATAGCTGAGCACAGCTCTCAAATTACAATTAAAATAAATATTGACTCACACAGTGACAATCCTGTTCTGATTCATTCTGGTGCCACTGTCTTCTCTTTGCATACTTAACATCTTTGGTGAGCAGGTAGTAAGACCAAGATAAGGATGATAATTTTCAGCTCTCATATATATTATTACTCGGCAGTGATGAGGTCACACCTGGAATGCTGGGCTTCCCAGTACAATAGAGCTCACAGAATCACAGAATGGTTGGGGTTGGAGGGGTCCTCTGGAGATTATCTAGTCTAACCCCCTGCTAGAGCAGGTTCACCTACAGCAGGTTGCACAGGTTTGCATCCAGGCTGGTTTTGAATGCCTCCAGAGAAGGAGGCTCCACAACCTCTCTGGGCAGCCTGTGCCAGTGCTCTGTCGCTGGAAGAAGATGAAGATACTGAGAGAGAAAGTCCAGCGAAGTGCTACTAAGACAGTGGAGGGGGTGGAGCATCCCTCTCCTGTGAGGAGAGGCTGAGATAGCTGAGACTGTTCCCCTCAAACCTTCTCTGCTACAGGGTGATCTCATATATGTATATAAATATCTGAAGGGAGAATGCAGAGAGGGGAGAGCCAGGCTCCTTTCAGTGGTGCCTAGTGACAGGACCAGGGCAGTGGACACAAACTGAAATAGGAAATTCCATTTGAAGATAAGGAAATGCTTCCCAGTATCCCCTTGTTTTTACTGGTGCAGGGTGCCCAGAGAGGTTGTGGAGTCTGCCCACTTTGGAGATACTCAAAATCTCTCTGGTCGTGGGCAGCCTGCTCTAGGTGGCCCTGCTTGAGCAGGGGCTTTGGACCAGATGGCCTTCAAGAAGTGCCTTCCAACCTCAAAAGTTCTGTGATTAAAAGACTGCATCTTTAGACTGAAATCACCTAGTAACTGTAGTGCCTTGTTAAATGATAGACAGTACCTCTGTATTCTTCAGCTTCTTGCTTTATTTCAGTTTCACGTGTTCCTGAGCACACGACATCCAACTGAAAGGATCCATAACAAGTGATCAAATGTTGTCAAGGTGGCTTTTTAAAATGAAGTACAACAGGAATGTAAATCAGGACAACTGAAGACAAATCTTATTGTCAGGAGTCTGTTTGGACTTTTTTCACTTTAGTCTTCTATTTAATCCAGTATTAGCACACTTACAGGGAGTCTTCTGAGAGCTTGAATCTCTGGTTCATAGAAACCCATAGGTTCAATTGCACACTTGCACTTCCAGGTGAATCTTCTAATCTGTTTCTTACTCAAACCATAGAACTTTAGCATCTTTGAAACCTTCACAGTAAAAACACGTTTTACTTCGTGACTTGCAGAGAAGGAAGGGAGAAAACAACTGCCTGATTCAAGCTGGCATAAAGAACTTTTTCTTTTTGTACCAAGAAATGCAAATAGTACAGTGCTGACGGCAAGACACCAGATTTAGTCCATCTTTAGTCCATCAGAGAGGGAGATGCTTTTTTCCAAGTGCAGAGTGGTGTGTTGGACAGGAGGCAAATCTAGAGACTGTTGGCTGTGCGCAGTGAGGGATGGTAGGAGTTATCTTTCACAAAAGCCTACCAGACATAGTGTCTGCTCTTCTGTCTCATAGCACAGAAAAGGGAACAAGGATATAATTCTTGAATTGGCTGAAAGTTTTCTTCATGCAGTTGGCTCACACCACGTCTTTAAGCCTATTGAAGTTAAGGCAGTTGCTAGAAGGATGTGAAAATCTGTGAATTTTAAAATTACAACACCCTGAAATAGTTACTATGTGTCATAATACTATGCTTATTTTTATGATTTAAACAGGTATGAAGATGCTATCAGTAAATACGATTCTGTAATGAAAACTGAACCAGGAGTCCCGATTTATGCTACTCGTGCCAAAGAAAGGATCTGCCACTGCTTATCAAAGGTAATTTCATTTATTTCCATCTCTAAAGTTCTTTAGAACACCACCGCCCACCCCAAAACAAAAAAAACCCCACACCAAACCCCACAGCTAATGATTTTTTGTTTTACTTTCTCCCCTTTAGAATCAGCAGGCTACAGAAGCAATAGAAGTTTGTACAGAAGTTCTGCGACTGGAACCAACCAATGTGAATGCCCTGAAAGACAGAGCAGAAGCTTATTTGCTGGAAGACCTGTATGAAGAAGGTAAAGTTGTATTGCAGTTTGCACATACTTCTTTGTGGGCATTTAAAATGCAGTCAGTGTTGCAAATTTTTTAACATGCACTTTCATTCTACGCTATGTTGTTATCTCTAATCAGCACTGGTAGTTGCAGATTTACAAAAATACCTGCTGGTAATTTTGTCTTGATTAGCTAAAGTGGAATATACTTGTTTTATCTACAACGGAGTTGTCTTTACAACAGTGGGCTACGTTCAGGATGTTTTATGAGACTGTACCGTTTACTCAACTTAAACACAATTTTATATGATCAGCAGTGTCAGACAATTGCATTCAGAGATAAAAGGTAATACTTGGGTGATGTAAATGCATTTTAGAAACTCCATTTTAATGTCTTTAGATGGCAGCGTGAAACAATACTGTTCTATCCCCTAGCATGTGTTCAAGGGCAGAGGAAGATAACAGCTGTTGCTTCACCTCCATGGGTCTCTAGGGCTGCTAAGAGCAGTAACCTGATTCTACTCCTGAGGCTGCATTTTCCGTACAGGGTTTCCATAAAATGCATATTGTTGCATAGAATCTTAGAATCGTTTAGGTTGGAAAAGACCCTTAAGATCATAGAGTCCAACTGCTAACCCAGCATTGCCAAGTCGACCACTAAATATGTCCCCAAGTGCTCGCTGCATCAGTAGATCTTTTTAAATACCTCCAGGGACTTAACTCTTACAAGTCAGAGGAAAAAAAAGTTTTGTAACAAGATCCTGTACAGATGCACAGAGCCGGCTTTGTTGTGTGCTGGAGCAAATGCCTCCCTTATTATGGAATATAAGGAAGCGCAGAGAGGACACACCTGGGATCTAGGATTGCTTATTTCTTGGGCTGGAGCCTGCTGGGCTTGGCCTAGCCTGGTTCTGAATGCACAACCATGCTACAGTGGAACTGTACTCCTGCAAATCCCTGTTTAGCATATCCCCTGCCTTCCTCCTGCCCTTGACAGTAGTAAGATGGTTGTAGTTAAACTCTGCCTTCCAGCAGAGCCTCCATAAACAGTATTATAGTTCATTAATGTTAGTCTGCCTGAAGGTGTCTTCATTTATCCTTTGGTTTTAACTGCTATAAAGCGATGGCTGATTTCTAGCTGCTGCAGAGAACGGTAGAGCAATTAAAATCGTAGTCTCATATTTAAAGGGGCAAGCTGATTCTCATTCTTTCCTCAAGAAAATTTCAAGCTGGAGGTACCTATTTTCCTGTTTAAAGACGGGAAATTCTGAAGTACTTGTAATTCAGGACTTTGAAGGTGATTATTGTTAAATGTTCAAGATGCACTTCAGTATGTATTGCTGAGTTCTGATTCCCATCAAATGGTTTTAATTATTTTATAATCACATGAGATCCAGCACTTGTCTACAGAGACAGATGTGTAATGACTCCCTTTCTGGCTTACCTCATAAGTACAGGAGTCTATCTGTCTAAAGCGTACAGCGCAAGTTTTGTTAAAGAAGAAAAAAACCCCAAACCATTGCTATTTCAAAATCTGTGAGGACATCCTTTTTCTCGCCCCCACCCCACCGTAGAGGAAACAGTCCCGATGTCAGTAAGAGCATAATGAGTTCAGTTATTCCTCTGACAGAGTTGGCATGGACATAGATTGTCTGCAGTTACTTGTCTTTGATAGGGGATTAGTTATGCATATGGAATAATGGCCAGTCTTGGTCACTCTGTTTGAAAGATGCAGGCAAAATGGGAAAGCCTGAGCTAAGGTGTTTAGAGATCCAATGTGATTGCTATCTGAGAGATGGTGAAAACTCTTGTATTGAAAGAAGGAGAGTTAGATTTGACTAAAGTATTTAAATTGAAAGTGATACTGGGAGTGGGTTGTTCCTTTCCTGTTGTGGGACAGGGTGAAAGGAAGAAAGGATGCTTTTTGAAATAGCAGGCCAGGAATACTCAGCAGTGATTCTTGCGTCTGTTTGTGAGGTACTAGTTCTTTTAGAAATAGTGACTGAAAGGAATTGATTAAGTATCTCACTTGACATACCATGAATTAATAATAAGTCTCCTGGTTTCATAGCAAACTTATTGTGGTCAGGAAGCTGTCATCCTACTTCCAACCCTCACCCCTCAGGTGGGGAGAGCAATTAGCTCGCTGAAAGAGGGAAATTGCTACACTGGAGAGTACATCAAAATTTGAAGTCTCCTCCAGTTGAGAAGACATGTTAAATGTACTTGCCGTCAGGTGTGCTGGGCACATTCCCTCTGCAGTGTGCAGCACTAAAAAACGCACCTTCCCATATGCTTAATACTTGCAGCCTTTAAATAAGGGAGTCCGTTTAAAAAGAGAAATCTAGTACTGTCATTACAAATACTTGACCCTGAACAGCTTGGTTTCCAGCAACGGTGCGTGCTGTAGATGATGTGGTGCTCAGTGAAGTTGAGCAATCTGATCTGCATTTGGCAGGGTGTTGTGATGGGACCTGCTATTATTATATCAAGCAGGTGAAGTATGCTGGTGCTTAAAATTGTTAGAGTGTTAAAGGAGCATAATATCCCTGCACTTACATGCTGTTGAAACTGATAAAAATAATGAATTGGGCACACACATTGGTGTACGCTCCTGTTCGGGATGTTTTCAAGGACTGGACAAATTACTAAAAATGTCAGCAGAAAGAAAATGCTTTTTTCAAGCAGCAAATGACAGTGTCCAGTGACGTGCAAATGAACAGAAATTTTGTTTTGTTCATAATAGCGTATGAAATTGGTGGGGCACTAGAAATACTTTCTGGAATTTTTTTTTTTAAATAAGCAAAACCAGATTGCAGGGGTATCGGATGTCTGGGTAATACAAATTCATTAACACTTCCTGCTGTCTTGCTCAGAAACAGTGAAAAACAAATGTAACACCTGCTGAGAAATAGCATCTGCTTGGAAATAATCTGATGCAAGTACTTTGTCTAACTTGAGAAACCTAGGAGACTGGGATCTGCAAATGAGGCTTTGAGGTTTATAACAGTGAAAGAAGAGCAGCCTCATTAAAGACTTCAGCAGTTGCTTCCCCTGATAAATCTTGATATCAAAGAATATTTAAACTTGGTGTTTTCAGCATTCAGTTACCATTTATGATAATATAGTTCACTTCAGGAAAAAAAATCTAGACCTGGAATTTCTTAGAAATTCATGAATACCTTACAGCACCGCTCTTGCTTTCATTCCTGAGAAATGCAGCTCTTGAAATAAAGGCAAGAACATGCCTCTAGGGAAAAAAAACCCTTAAAATACAACTGCATATTATGCAGAGGTGTAAAAAGCAAATATTTGTATTTCACGGACTGTGAATTTACTGGTAAACTGGAATCCATCTTTATTGTCGCTAAAGAGGAAGAGGCTTTGTCATGTTGGAGTGCAGGTGGTGGGAGAAGAAGCAGTGTTAATTTAAAGGCTCTGTATAATGCATCCTTCTGTTGAACAGCAGTGTGGGACTAACCTTGTGCAGTGGGCTCTTCAGATACTAGTCGCTAAAACTTGCTTCTTGACTTCTGTTTTGTCCCAGTCCTAGATGCTTGTTACTGTCATCCGTGTGGCTAATATAACATCTAGAGGGTGTTCTGACCTGCCTCTCCTCTTTCCTTTCCAAAAAGTGTGATGAACCTGAAGAAAGGAAACTTACCTAATTAGTATGTGAAAATTAATCTCTTCTACACCAAGGTTTTCTAATTTGGAAAAAAAAACCCATCATGGCAAGTTGAAATAAAGGTTTTGCTGTTTATATATGGGAATAGCAAAACTTCAGTTTTGGTGAGTGGTTGAGTTCTTTAAATTGAATTTGTAAAGAGTTGTGTAATCTTTTTTTTTCATTCACTTTGTTTATAAAAGCTATTAAAGACTATGAGACTGCTCAAGCCAATAGTGAAAATGACCAGCAGATTCGGGAGGGGCTAGAACGTGCCCAGAGGATGCTGAAGCAATCACAGAAGAGGGATTACTATAAAATCTTAGGAGTAAAAAGGTGAGATTAATATCTGAGATGATGATGACGACGTGAAAGTTGGTTAAACCAGTACATCTAAGGCTGATCACTTGAATTTGTTCTTCTGAGTATTAGTTTTTTTCCTGTATCTTATCTTCACTTTCCTACTATACTAGTTTAGCAGTGTTTAGCTCTTAAGTAGCATTTGTTTACAATTAATTTAGAAAGAATAAAAAACCCCAACATTCAGAAGGAAAGAAATCCCTTGGCAAGAAATTCTTGGTATAGGTGATCAAGAGCTGGTTGAATGAATTGAGAAAGAAATGAAGACTTGAAAGAATTACTGAAAGCAACAAAAAATAAAATTATGGCAGATAGTGTGATAGATTGGAAGAGTTTGAAAGGACTAACTGAAAGGTATCCAAGATATCTGTGGCATTAACCTTGAGAAACTAACGACTTCTCTTTCTAATAAGGACCAAACAAATGTCCAATTCTGAGTTAGTATTGGTCATCTTTCCAATAATGAACTAATTTGATATCTACTTTTTGTGCTTTTTGTTACTTACCTGATTGTAAACTCTTTGTACTGGGAACTGTAGTCTGCATAGTAGCTGGCAGTAGCATCTTTCCATTGAAAGTAAATTGGTGGTGAAGGAAAGAGCGAGTAATCCTTGTATAAAGTTGCAAACTGCTTCCTCCGTTTTTTGCGTAAAGAATCTTCAGTACCACCTACAGAAGGTTAAATAGCACCTCAAAATTTTCCTGATGCCCTTAATTACTGTCTCAGTGTTTAAAATAAGTGTCAATTCACTAGTGTGGCATATGAACAATTTGAAAATTTTAAGTCATCTGTAATTTTATGCATCCAGAAATGCCCGAAAGCAGGAAATCATAAAAGCTTACAGAAAGCTGGCATCCCAATGGCATCCTGATAACTTCCAGAGTGAGGAAGAAAAGAAGAAAGCAGAGAAAAAATTCATTGATATAGCAGCTGCTAAAGAAGTCCTCACTGACCCAGGTAATGATTGTTCTTATGCAGTGACTTCATTTCTTTTAATTACTTTTTTTAACAACAATGTAAAAATGCAGCAACTGTAAGCTGTAACAAGCATTACAGCTTCCCTTTCTCCCCTCATCCATCTTTGGATGCAATTATTAGTGCATTGCTTTCCCATCTGTTGCATGAAGTCAGGTGTAAATCTGCAATTATTTATTGAGTGTCAGTGACTTTTGTTTAAAGTAAATAATTATTTCAAAGATCTCTTCTTAGGATATCATCTTGCAGAGATTTCCAGGATCGATTAACTCTGGAGATGCTTACTTCAACGATATGGGTGTCTCCTTCTGTTTAAAGTTCCATTGCAGACAAGGTTTAGACGACAACAGCACTTGAAGTGCTTCAGAGAAGCCCTTAGAATTGGCCGTGGTGTGCGTCAAAGCCTAGATGTATTGCACCAACAGATGCTCTGCAAACAAAGCGTTCCTCCGAGGGCAGGGATGGGGCTCTCGGCTCTGTCAGCCTGAGGGAGAGGATGCCCTCCTTGCTGGTGTGTGGCCAGTCTCCTGGGGCCAGCCCGGTCCCTAGGAGCAAGGAGCCCTGGCAGGTGTGACAGTGTCTGCTGGGCGGGGGGCAAAAAGAGCAGAGTGCAGTCACTCTCCTGGGAGACCCTGTGGTGTGGCGACCAGGAGATCTGATGTCTCTCACCAAGAGATGAACAGAAGGGGTTGGACCGCTCAGTCTTGAGAATGTAATAAAAAAAGGGGTGGTGGTGATATTTCACCTCCTTTAAAAAAAAAAAAAAAACCCACAAACAAAACAACCCAAATAAAGAAACAAAAAAAACCCCCCACCACCAAAACCCCCCACCCAACAATGCTCAACCAGAGCCATCTGGTAAGTTCTTGTCTCTAAGCTGTTCATGTATGGTCACTGAAAAGAGAGAAGCATGTCAAAGATGTAGGTATTTGGAGCGTTTTATCTTGAGCTCTCCAGGATCATCAAAGTGATAATTAGGGAGATGGGCTCAGACTTTCTTGGAGGAAGGAAGGATCAGAGAGTGGTGAACTGCATTACAAACACTTCTGGTCAGAAAACCTTTTTCTGTGTTAACGTGATTTTTGATCATGATTTTGAACAAATTAAGAGACTGACACACTGGAAGCATTTGAGATGCTGTTTGCCCTATCAGTGTCTCTAGCACCTACTTTCTCCTTGGCACTGTTCTTTATGTCATGTTTACCATTCCTGTAAAACCAGCTGGGCGAGAAAAGCTACACTGGTTGTATCTGGCTTTTGTAGTGCCATCTGCATTGTGTTCCCTCTCTAAATGCAGGACATCCTCGCCTTTCAACCAGATATTTTTCTCAAGTCATTTTCTGTCTTTATTGACCACGTTGGTTATGTAAAGAAAAACTGCGAAGCCTGTGGACCTCTGAATCTCTGAGCTTTGATGTGCAAGCCTGTTATCGTAGGGCTGTGGCGTATTCTGAGGCCACCTTCCACGTTCCTCCCCTAGCCAGTGTCACGAGTCCCCCTTTAACTCCTTTGTTTCTCTTCTCTGCCTTGATTAAATTCACTTGTCCTGAAAAAGTGCCAGTGATGATAAACCTTGTGGCACTGGCAGGCTGCTTGAAAGTTATATGGCAGTGTGATAACTCGCATAGTAGAGGCTGTAGCCTGTGCCTTGTCTGTGGGTCTTGGGGAAGGCTTTCAGCTTTGTCCCTGCTGGCCCAGACGACTTAAAAGAACATGCTTTCTGCCTCCCAGCTGCTGTCCCCTGGATAGCGCTCTGCCTGCCTGGTACGTGGGGACGACTGAAGAAGTCGGGGGCTCTGCATGCCAACTTCGGTGCTGTTGTTGAAGGATCAGTATTATGATTTGTTAGTTGCAAAGAATTGGCAGGATACAGCACGGTCTGTCCTCGGACAATCCTGAGTGAGCTGTACAGCTCTGAGAAAATAGGTCCGATAAATTCATCAAGGACAAAATGTCCCAGTTATTTGTGGGATGCAGTCGGTCAAAGTGCAACTGTCCCGTCCCCGTTGAAATTCTGACCTGTCCTATTGAGCAGCCGGGTACTGTCGTGCCTTGTTTTAAACGAAAGGACCTGTTTGAAGTTTTTCGTACAGTGTTTTCATGGATTGGTCTCCTCCTCTGCCAGTCTCCTGGACAGCTTTGAAAAACTCGGAGTAATTGGGTTCCACAGATGCTGCCAGTAAGAGTGGTAATTGCGGCTCTGTGGCCTGGGGGGTGGTTGGGAATTGGTTGTTGGTCATCAGAGATGCTTGGTGTTACTGCCCGAACTGCTGTGCCGTAATTCCACCTTGGTTTGTTCCCTGCAGAAATGAGGCGGAAGTTCGATGCGGGGGAGGACCCGCTGGATGCAGAGAGTCAGCAGGGTGGAGGCAACCCTTTCCACAGGAACTGGAACACGTGGCAAGGATTCAATCCCTTTGGTTCTGGAGGAGGACCATTTACATTCAAATTTCACTTCAGTTAGAGCCAAGACTGTTTCTGGTGGCTGCTGCTGTTTTTTACTTAATTCGTTGAAAAATAAAAAGTCTTTCAGTTCAAGACCCAAAATCTTAATTTCTAATGTTGTCCTTAACCCAGAGTCTTGCTGCACTAGGAGAAACTCCTTTCTTTTAGTATTCAGAGGGTTTGCTTTGCGGTGAACTTGACAAGCACGTACTGGTTGCGGGGGTTTGTTACTGCCTATATATTTGTTGTGAAAATGCAGGACACGTTTATTGCTATGGATGGAAAAAACAGTAAGAGGCTACTTAGGACAACACTTAAACGTAAATTTAGGACTGAAGTATATGCTTAGAGGTAAAAATGCATGTAAATATTTTCCTGGATCGGGGCCTAATAAACATGGAAAGGGTAGTTACAGTAGTCTCTACATTAACAAATCGTTAGTCGTCGTGCTCAGCAGAATGATCCGTCTCTCAGTATTCTTCAGAGGACGCCCCAGCGCCCACCCGCTGTATTACTGTCGGCAGTGCCATGGGTAGGGTGAAGGGGCTGCGTGCTGACGGTCTGAACAATCGCTCTGAAAGAAGATTGCTTGTAAGTAATTATATTTGAAAATGTTTACTCGCTTTGTTCATTAACCTGAAATGAATTGGGATGATTACATTGGCGGTAATTGTCAACTATGAAAGTAAAAGAATATACTTGATGTTTTCAGAAAGACTTTTTTGGAATGTGATTTGGGATGTTTAGGTATCACTTTTGAGTAGTTTGCACTTTAAGAAAATACCTGCTTGAGATTTGAGCAAAAATACTGATGTGACGTTTCCCCAGCTATGCAGCGATGTGTTACTTCTCTGTACATAAACTCAGAACCGATCCAGGTTGCGTGGCAGGTGGACTGCAGGAATGCGGTATTAACTCTAGCTTTACCCTGTAATCCGACTTCGTTTCTGCTAGGTGATGCAACAGTGAGTTAATACTATGTGAAATTGAAGTAATTTTGTGTAACAGGCACAGTAATGCAAAAACAACTGCGAAAAGGACTTAATTTTCCATTAGCCAAAAGTCTGGTTTATTTTTTCTATATGAAAATATAGCACGTAGTTAAAACTGGTTTAGTGTCATCGATTGAACGGTGTGAATGCGGTACGAGGTGTTACGGGACTGTAGCTGCTGAGAGTGAGGAGTCTTCTCATCCTGTAACTGAATATATCCTAAGTACTGGTGAGTCTCAGCAGCAGCCATTTTCTTAGAATGCAAGAATTACAGTTCATCAGTGTTTTCTTGATTGGATTTTAACTGGAAAACAATAATCAGTTGGTAGGAATCGTCTCTCGCTTCAGCTCATGGCATTTGAAAGCACAAGCAGCCTCGGTAAAACAAATGAAATCAGCAAATAAGGCCTTTGGTCTGAAAGGGGGCTTTTTATTGCTGTCATCAGAGTTACTATTTAAGTATAACCCTTGTCTCCTGCCTTAAGTACTTCACAAACCTAATTGTGGCTTTGTAAAATATTTTTCAACAGTAATTTAAAGGTCAGTGTTTGTTCAGCAGAAACTTATCTTCGAGCTGAAAAGTGTATGTGGCAATTTCTAAGTTTATGGTACAAAACCACCCCAGCAGCCTGTTAAAACTCCAGTGTCAGGTATTTTCCAAGTTGAATGACTTCCTAAAAGTTTGACTTCTGCTTTTGACTGGTCCGAAAGCTCTTTGTTCAAACCCTGTACAGGAGGCTGTTCACACCGCTGGGCTAGCACGGTTCTCATGGGACCCCTAGGGCTCAGACATGGACACGCTGCGCAGTAACTAACCCATCACCCTGCGGCATCAGGCTCCGCGCGTGCGCTGTGTACTCGCAGTACTGAAAAGAGGGGTGGGTGGCCGCCGTCTGCAGCGGCCTCTCTTGGCCGTTGGCCTCTGCCCCTGGGGGGGAGGCGGCCCAGCTGCACTTGCCTGGGGCCAGGTAGCCGCTGCTCTGCGGGTTGTCGGTTGTACGCGTAAACGCTTTTATATCGCCTTCTACACTACAGAAGGGGCTGTTCTTAAATTAACATTGAATGGCCGGTGTAAGCAATATGTCGTATTTTGTACGTACAGGAGCGTTGTTGGGTGTCAGGAAATCACAGCAACCACCACAGCCACCGTCTGTGTGCGCTAGGGAAGTGCTGCGAGTGATACGTCGTCTTTCAGAGGGTGACCCTTGTTCAGCTTCTTTGTACTCATCCCTCTCCTTCCTCTGTTTTAAAAGCTGCAGCTGAGAAAACGGCTTCCCAGGTTTGGATTTTTTTCTTTTAGGGAAAGAATAAAATGGTTCTTCCCGAGCAAATTATTCACACGAGGCGCTGATGTTAGAGCAGTGCGGATTTGTTTCTCTAAGGTGAAAAGCGCTGGATGCAGTCAGGAACAAAAAGGATTATGTTGGAGAGTGAATGGGAAAGGGAAAATTCCACATCGAGTCACAAAAGGCTTGAGTGAGTCAGTAGGAGGAAAAGGATTCGTGTGTGAATGCTGTTCATAGGCTCCTTCTGTGGAAGACGGTGTCGTGAAAACAAAAAGTGACAGTGGAGAAGGGGGCACTGTAACACGAAGCAGCAGCTGATGACAGAAAGGGTTATTGGTCCAGCGCTGCTTTTCAGGGAGCAGGTCCTGGCTGTTGGCTCTAAGGTACTTCTGAAGATACGGAAAGACAAAGCTGTGTTAAAAGAAAGCGTTTCTGTTTCAAGGATCTCAGGCAGGGTCACACGTTTCCTGGTGTGAAGTTAGAAGTTCAAGTGCTGAAAACACGGAGTGTTAATGGTGCAAGCTGCACACAAGGAAGCTGAATTTGCCTTTTTATTTATTAGTGGGTGTCCGTAGTGCAATAATGTTCAATAACTGAACATGGAAATAAATGTCTTGGTAGTTTGTAAACCCTGAAATGTGCATGAAGCATCGCTGCAATAATTGGCCTATATGTAGATGGAGGCTTTCTCTGTTGAATTCTCTTTTTCAGTTTTAATAACCTGGATGAAGGTGGAGGGGAGCATATTTTACTTGGTGTACGTGCTTAATGCTGACATTAAGCAGTATTAAAACAGATTCAAAGTGAAATTACAAATTTAAAAGCTCAAACTTGTGACGGATGCAGAAAATGTGTCAGCTTAAACTTAAAAAAAAAAAAAAATAAAGCTTGTTATTGTTTTCAGTTTTCACACCAGTGTTCGGAATAAGAGTTATTATTTGTTTAGGGCTGTGATGGGTAGGAGTGTTGCTGGAAGCCGGCCAGTTTAGCATGGCAGGTTTAGTTGTATTTAAAAGTGCCTTACTGTAAGGTATTGTTTGTTTGCTCTGTGATACACACTTTTATCCATAAAATAACAAAGGGGAGAATTTTTTTTGTTTGGCCCTCGGCAAATCTCAAAGTAGCAGTTCTGTGGTTTAAGAAGGATAAGTAAAGCTAGCTGGAGAGGTATTGAATGTTTCAAATTATGAAATGTCTTTATAAAAAATCATAAATCTAAAAAGCAAGAACTGTTTTTTTTTTCTAGAACTGTGGGAATTATTTTATGGTATTTTTCACAATAAAGATATTTATGATGACAAGAAAGCGCTGCAGTGTATCTATCTGTCTGCCTTTCTTCCCTCCTCCCACTCCCCAGGTGTCAAGTTTGTAGCTCCCAAACCAGTTCTGCACAGCTCATTAAAATTTCTGAAGCAGCTCATGCAGAAGGTGTCAGGCTTTACCAAGTGAGCGACGGAGGGAAGCGGCAGCGTTTGGGTACTTGACACTTGGGTTTTGAAACGCGGCTCTGCTCTGTGAGGCTGGGCACCGCTGGGTCCTGCCCCCTCTCCTTGGAGTGGAGCAGGGAGCGGGAGGGCGGCACTCCCGCGAACGCAGAGGAGAGCATTCGACTGCCCCGATCCGGTATCGGAAGTCGATAGCGGGGACGTTCCTAAACAATCCCAAGAACGAGATTAAGGCACAGACGAGGCCAGATGCCGTACAACCTTACAAGTTTTATTCTCTACAACAACTGATACTTGCGATAGGACGGAGAGGAAGTCAGAATCCCCAAGCAAGGGAACAGGAGAGGTGCACCTATTCACCGCCACTAGGGCTCCAGCGATGTTTTGTCTCGGCGCAGTTGTCCAAGTCCCAGACTGTGGAGGTGAGCAGGTGGAGTCGGTGAAGCCTGTGGAGTCCTCTGAGCCGCCGAGCCCCAGGAGTGAGTGGAGCCCCAGCAGTTACAGGTTTCAGTCCACGTCATTTCCCCCAAAAAACACCCAGTTCTCTGAAATAGTTTAGTCTGCACCGTTTCTGCCCGCGTGCCCAGGTGTTACTGTGCTGACTCCCCAGCCCCGGTTCTGCCAGGCCGCTGTCTCCAGCAGCAGTTGTCTCATCCGAGGCTCTTGACAATACCAGGATGTTGTGGTCGCAAAGTAGACAAACTATGTTCTTTGTGCTCACCAACAGGAAAATGGCGGTCACGAAACAGTGATGTTGAGACAATTTCATTTTCTGTCCTTACACACCAACAAACCATCCCCGATGGGTACCTGGCTCTGTTCTGGGGGCAAAATCGCATCTTTTCAAGAAGTCTTAATGCTGGCTCAGGATGCAGTTGGTCCTGTTGGAGTGTCTACCACAGCCCTTTCCTGCGGTACAGCTGTGGCTCGGGGCGCTGCTCATCAGTGGCCATGTGCTGCTCAGTGGTGTTGCGCTGGGAAAGCGGCGCCTCGTGCTGTGGTATCCGCAAAAGACGAAGCGCCTCAAAGGCGTAGAGACACCAAGCACTTCCAGGTCTGCAAGCTTCTGTGTATTCATCTGTATAGATAAACTAGTAGCTCTTGCAAAGGAAGAAACTAATTATCTGGTAATAAAAGATCAGCCACCATGTATCTACACAATTTTATTAATGCGTTTTTAATGCATGTCTTAAGGTCAAAAAAAAAAAAAAGGGGGGGTGTGTGAATGCAGTGCTCTGTTTTGAAGCCACAAATAACAATAAATTTATTTTTAGCAAAAGGCATTTCACAAGCTGTCTAGACCTCGGTATCTTACAGCTGTCAGAGCCCCAAATGGGGCCCAGAGTGCCACAGTGATGACTAGGGAAAGCTGGCTGCGTGACAGCCTTTCCAACATCTCTGCAGTGTGTGACGAGGACCTGCCGGAATGCGCCATTCAACAGAGGCGGCGGAGGTCTCCAACCCCGAGGTCTCCATCAGCAGGCAGTCAGGCCTGGCAGTGCTGACTCTGGTGGAAACTGGGTGACTCCTGCACTGGGGCCAGGAATCCCAGAGCAAACGGAGACCTCCACCCTGCGGTGACAAAGCCTAAGCAGGAAGAGGCACCCAGCTCGCCAGCAGCACTACAAACCAAGACCGGGGATGAAGCTTTAACCGCCTCGTGGGCACCCACGGTCTGCGAGGGGAAGCTGCCAGCAGCACACAGCAGGTGCTGCAAAAAGAAGTGACGAGTGCGTGCAGTGGGTGACTCTCGGGGGCACCGAGGTGCTGGCCTGATGGGGAGGCACAACAGGCACAGGCTGCCGAGGTGGTGCCAGAGGGTGCCCCTGCGTGAAAAGAGGACACGGACCGCTGTCCTCTGCTCGCCTGGGCACAGATGCTAGCACAGGCCAGAACCTGGGCAGAAGCTGAGCTGACAGCAGGGCGCTGGGGGTGCAGGTGAAGAGGACCGGTGCGCGCAGCACCCTCGGTTCCCTTTTGCCAGTTAGCGGAAGGGCTGTGTCATGCCCACCAACCTCCGGCTGGTGGGAGGGTTTTGGCTTTTGTGGCAATGGGACATCTTCGATGAGGGCAGGCGGTTAGGCAGGGCCAGCAGAGGAAGGGGAAGCTCCGGCAGCAGCAGCAAGGCAGGCTTGTGGTGGGCCTCGGACCTGTTAACCACGGGTGTAGTGGTCATCAGGCGATACAAACCAGTAGAACAGAAGAGAAGGGAGGTTTTCTCCAGTGGCACCTCTTAATACTTTGCATAACAAACACAATCCAGTGATTTAGTATTAAAAATATAGTAATATGCTAATGATTCAAAATTCTGCTTTAAAGGTATCTTTGAAGAGTAGTGAATATGTTTGCTGGACCCTTTGTTTCACAAAGCAGTATGTACCTCAAGAGAGACCTTTCCTTGAAAGTATTACATAGAAAAAAAGAAACACTATGACATTTTTTACAAATAAATACAACACTGTAGAAAATGGTTGAAATCTTTCAAATCTTCAAAATATCTCCGGGAAATTACATTTCTAAAAATTATATTCTAATCATTTAAGTAATCTTAAGGGAATAGCATTTAAAGAGCTATTTCTTTTTTAAATCCTGTAGAAATAATGCAATTTTAAAAAGGACAGGATGCTACAGATAAAATTAAAAAGAAGTCAGTGCATAAATTATCCACTTTTTATACTGCGTAACAGAAGTTTCCCACAGAGATAATCATAATTAAAAAGAACTAAGCTTTTTTAGAGATAAAAACCTTTAACTTCTGGCTTAAAAAAAAGCTTTCCAATGTACACGTCAAGCACAAAATTCCAAGGCAGGTCAATGTGAAATGCTGTAGAGCAAAGCATCAGGAAGGACACATAAACTTTGGAAAAAAAGAAAGAGCAGCAAGCAGTTGAAAAATGTTTTTTTTTCTCTGACGTGAAGTATCAGTTGTTCCCTTGTTGTGCACTGAATCTGTAGTAACGATGCATATACAGCTGCTCAGTCAGTTATAAGTGCATCCGTACAGCATACAAATACCAACTCCCGGTTCTGTGTTCAGATGTTTGACGTGCTGCCTGATACCCTGAAGTAACCACGTTGGAGGACAAGCGTAACCAAAGAGCTACTGCACTTAAATGGGATAGATAAAGAGGACTGACAGGAGGCTTTACTCATCATTGCTATTGAGTTACACAGGAAATACTCTGTTGAGTACTTCATACAAAGAAAATGCCCACAACAGACCCTTTAAATAATCTCTGTGGCATGTTAAAACTGTTCAGAATGCACAAAGGTAATACAATAAAAAAAATAATCTAAAAAGCTGTAAATTCATTTGCATGTCTCATATTACTAACAATTGAAAAATATTTTAAGAGCAAGTCTTTGAAATCCTGCTTTGCTGGTAAGAAATTTTAAATAACCAGCACCTGATGACATTGACAGTACACACAAAATATGCTTCCTTCTTCTTATTATTTATTCAGTTATTTGCTGGTATGGAAATTTTATGCAATTCATTATGGATTCCCCCACTTAGTGTAAATTACCTTATCTTTTATAGTTTCAAGCATTTAGACAAAGACTGTGTTAAGCTGCTGCTCTTGTAAGAATTCTGTGATCATATCCGATCTATTCCAAAACCAGCACAGCCCAGATTGTGCGTTTAAGGCATCAAATTTCAGTTGAAGAAATAAATTCCCTATTTTCAAATACGTGTACTGCAAGAACTTTTCGCTGCGATCTGTGGGATCAAAATATCAGTAGCCCATTAAAGCAACAGTTTTGTGAACACACATTTAGAAAATTACAGGAGACGCCACTGATCGATAGTCAAAATTACTCATGTATTTTATTATTTCATTTTCAGTTCTAAACAGGATGATGATAATCAAAACCCAGTGGAAACGGCTTTCAGGACTGACCTTCTGATGCAAGATACACTGGTTGGAAAACAGTCTCAAAAAACATAATGGAATTTTATGACATACTATTTAAGTGACCAGAAGGAGCCCAAGCATCAAAAATTATTTTTTAACATTAGCAAGAGTGCAGCAGTCCTGCATAATAAACGAAAAGTGACATTCCAAGCTTCTGAGTTGACTTAGATTTGTATGGTCTAGATTAAACAAGTTATTTTTTTCTGTCTTATCTTTGCTACACTGAGATTTTTTTCTTGTGACCACAGCATTTTCCAGGGACAAAACTATGGACATATAAACAACATTCTTTCTATTTAAATACACTAATGCATGTAATATGCACAGAAGTTTTCATTTAAATATAATGTGTGTGTCATCCCCCAGACTGATAAAATGTATCTTTGAAGAGTTGAACACATCCTTCTTTATATCCTAAAATCCTCCGGGCAAACTGTCTTTTAGCAAAGGAAAAGAAAACCAGAGAAATTAGGAAAGCTACTCCACTGGTTAAAAAAAAAAAAAAGAAAAAAATCAAGTACCTGTCAATTTCTCTTCTGGTTTTGTATTTAATTTAAAATGTTTTAAATAACACTATAAATTATAAAATATTTGACTTCATGTTAAAGAATGTTACAAATACTGCCAATGTAACATTTGTAAGTTCCATTCAGTCTTTCACAGAAGACTGTTCAGCTGTCACCACTAATGTTTAGAGGCTGTGCTAAAGTTCTTCATGCTTATGACCTGTAAGCAAAGGAAAAAAACAAACAAAAAAAGTTATAAAACCCTGTTATAGAAAGACTTAATGACTAGTTTTGTAAAATGTGGCAAAAGCCCTTTGTTTACTGCTAGTCAGTTCAGCAACATGAACTTCATTCTTGGAGCCTTGCTAAAACTTTACCATACGCTTTCACAGAGAATAGAACGTACTGAGTTATTTGTAACAAAAAGTGAATTTGTTCCCTGACTCAACACTTATAAATATTTATCTCCTAAGATTTTTCTATGTCCTTGAGAGCAGGGATCACCTTTTTTCCCCCGCCCCCACATTATTCCAACAAGTCAAGTCTTACTGGAAGTCCTACATGAGTGTTTTTTTCCCTCATGCTATTTAACTCAGTTTAAAACAATTTTATTAAAATAAACCCCCAACATTTATTTGTTAACAAAACCACCGTTTTATCTGGTGTGACAAGGCCCTGCGTAGATAAGCCCAGTGTGAGAGATGTGGAGAAAAATTAATAAAGACTCTGGGACCTACTGCTTAATAGACATTAGCTTTAGCTTCTCTAAGGCCTAAGCTAATGTGCTTCATTTTAATGTTTTTAGCTCAGATGATGTGGAACAGTTTGTTGCGTCTGAGGTCCAATAATAGGACACTGCTATGTTTTCTCTTAGATTCTGGCACAAAACAAAAGGGTTTATCCTCTTAGTGTAACTCCTACATAAAGAAGCATCACACAACTCTTAAAACCCACACGACTTCTCTTAAATCAGGGAATATTACACAAATACAGTATTTGTGCCTACCGATCCCGATCTTAATTTCAACTATATTAGCATTTAGTTTTTAAAAACTAACAGACAAATATATACATAAACTACCTTTTTGAAATAATGGTGTTTGATTTTTCTTCTCTTTTTCAATTTGCTGTATTAACTGTCGTATCTCAGAGTCATACTCAACCCATTCGGGAACTATCCGGGCAGCAGCTTTCAGTTTTGGTTCTTTGGTTTGGGGATTGTTGCACTAAAAGTTTGAAACATTAGATATAAACAAAGCAAATGCTTCCAAGAAACTGCCCTAAAATAAATTTGTCAGCATTTACAATTTAATTGAAGAACAGCATGCAAGGTACTTGACAATACTACTACTACTACCACCACCACCACCACAAAACAGCAAAAAAAAATAATTGCACAACACAAATTGTAAACAAACCTTGTTTAAATAACTTAAAACATTTTATTGTAAATACTTTTATTTTTCCATGTGGTCCTGAGTATGCGGATAGCAGAGGCATGGCTAGCACAAGACTACCAAGATTTAGACAAAGTTACACGGGGAAATGCAAGATATAAATTAGCATATTGAAACTGAATCTGATGTAATTTTTATTAAGTTTGTGATGCTTCCTCTAGTGTTGTCTAGAAAAATGTATCTGTCACTTCCATAAAACAACATAAATGGAAATCATAAGAAGTTACATGATAATGGGGATTGAAAGAAGGTCTAGCAACTTAATTTCATTCTTTCTTGAATAGAGCGCACCCGTCTTTAGTGTGCAAAAAAAGCTTATTTTAACAGCCGTAAAGACACAAAGAAAACAAAACTATTTACATACTGAATATTCGCACCAGATTCCAATTGTCTGTTTTTCTTCTTAATTATGTCTCTGAATTACCACTTACAGTGTAGGCAGGTTGTCAAAAAAATGAGAATGGGGGCAATAATGACATGACACTTTTTAAGCTCTGCTGTATCTCCTGTTTGTAGTGGTGAAATGGACAGAGAAAAACATGATAATATTAAGTTCTCTACACAGTGGGTTCTGGGAGAACGTTCTTTGTAGGGAGCGCAAAGCAGCACACAATACCCAGACAGTTAACAGTACCCATCAGAATTCCACTGCCCTGGCTGAACATGGAAAACAGACAGGGAAAATACATGTATGGGTATGAAAAAACCCAATCCCGTCCGGTTACAGAAAGCAACATTTAATTTTGGGGTACAGTTTTCAGCTTCAACGTAAGTAAATTTGGTGCAGGGCAAGGAGGAGAGTTCTCAGTGGAAAGGAGAAAGGTTGCTGTATTGTAGAGGCAGGGATGCAGCATTTAGTCTTCCAGTACCTTCCAGCAAGGCTGCCTCCGTGACATGGCATACGTATATCTCAAAGGCCACAGAAATGACAGCAAAGATTTTAATCTATAAAACTAATATAACTCAAAATCAACTCACCAGGTCTATTGTTTTAGCCTTTTTCTTGGATTCATCATCACACCAGGTTTCACACCAAAGCCATTCCTGAGGGAGAGACTTAATAGCTACTTGATGAATCATATTATTGGGAAGATCCTGTACAAATTTTATAAAATCATAAATTAGCACTCAATTTAATGTAACTGGTTATCAAGCAACTAGCTAAAAGCAAAATATCTTTGCCTACTACCTTTTCTGCAAATTTTCCTAGTTCTTTTTCAAATAGATTCAAAACTTAAGTCCTGCTCATTTTGGTGGCCAATTCCATCTCTCATTTCTCCAGCAATTTTTTCCTGTAGTTACGTCTGTCCTTCCTTAGCTCGACATAAGGAATACTACTGTCTGATACTTGCAGGTCGGATACTGCATGTCATACTACAACAGACTGTGTGAAATTATTAGAGCAAAACTTAACTGCCTTCCCATTCCTCAAATTTGGAAAAAAAAAAAAAACCAACAAAAAACTCAAAAGCATTTAATCCAGATTTATGGCAGTACTCAAAATTTAGACTTCTAGGAAAATGGATTCCAGAAACATGATCATGAAAAGGAAAAGCTATTAAATTGCTATTCTGGTTATCTTCCTTACTTCATTTAATTTTTTTTTTTTTTTTTTTAACCTTATATAAGAATTCAAGTACTCTCGTGAAAATTCAGAGCCAGTATCTTGCAGAATGCAGGAAGCAGCATTTACAAATGAGAAACCCCTCAGCTGATCGTATGACGCACATGCCCTGGCCAGGGGTAATCGGTAGATCCATTTGTAAGCTCCTTTACATGTGCAACCCTACATTATATTTGAAAATAAATGTCAGTACCCAAATAAGTAGAGTCACTTTTTTTTTTTGCCAATTCACACTGCTAAATGTGACAATAAAATAGCACCTACAGCTGCATTATGAAAGGTATATAATTTAATTCAAATATAGAAACTAGTACAGGAAAATTGTATCAAATAAGTATACTGATAGTCAAGACATTAAACATGCTTGTGACTTGCACCCTGACTCACCCCACCTATCTTTAAAAAAAATATTGGTGAAGTTATATAAATGAGGAGTAGTCACCCCAGGATGACCACGTACAGCAACCACTAGAGTGCATTAGCAATTAGTTTACAAAAAAATTAATTTACATTAATGGAAAAAAAAGAGGAAAAGCTCTTGCTAAATAAGAATGTAAATTACCTATCAGACTATGGTATTATCATTGGAGAAACACAAATACACACAGAACAACTACAAATAAAAAGGACAGCAGTCCTCTATGCTGTTTTTTCCTCTTTTTTTTTTTCCATATGAAACAATTATTTCAAGTAATCATCACAGTGTTCAGTCTTCTAAACTGTGCTCATATGCACACCTGAAAGTGTGCTAAAACAGCAGTGAAGAGCAAATAGTTTCAGAATCATATAACCTCTACACTGAGATACAAAATAATTCCATGCATATTGAGAAAGATAAAGAAAAAAGCCCAAATTGCTTAAAGCCATATATATACCTGATCTAGATTTGACAGACTGTTTGGATCTTGACTAAGAGCTTGATACTGGCCCCGAAGCCTATCTCCAGCTGCAATCTTTCTGAACTTCTTAAGATCCACAACATATAAGGCACTACAAAGATTAAAAAAAAAGAATTAAGAATCGTGGAGTTTCACCTTCTTTATGATAACGTTAATAAAAGTAACAAGAAAGCAAAACCTGTTCCCATCCTAAAGGAATATAGTTTTTTAATTAAGTGGCTGAAGCTACAATAAAAAAGTGAAATCAACATGTCCTCAGAATTTATGTCTTATCTCTTACTGAAAATGACTATAGGGCAATTACTTTTGAATGCCTCAGTTGTCAATACAAAGACGCAGATTTTAATCAGATTCACAAGCTGCACAAAAATACGTAAGGAGTTATCCTACCTAATATGGTATTTCCTTTTTCCAAGATGTGATGCCCAGTATCCCGATTTCCAGAAACGGTACCCATCCATTTCTTTACGGCTGTCACAGAAAGGTGCGTATCCATAGGGAGCTCCATTTAGGTCTAGATCTCTGAGTTCTTTGAGGTCACTTCTCACAATCTACACAAAAATGATATATATATAATTTAATACTATTTTTAAAGGGTGCATATGAAGACAGTTAATTGCAGCAGGCTTCCCAAAGTTTAATTTTGATTTTAAAAAAATCAAACACACACCTCCCCCACCCCCAATAAATGGAGACGCTACAACAGTGGAGTATAGATAAAATATTCCACTGGAATGATATTTACTAAATTATTGTTCAAGTTAAAACCAAAAGTGCTTACTCTGGGGCCATCTGTGTAACACATTAAGTAGTAAATAAACCAAGCAATTTTTCATTCCCAGACCAGTGTTTCTGGTTTCCCAATATTAAACTCCTTCATGCAGAAGTGTAACTTTCAAATGTGCTGAATATCTCCCTTCTAAAAAATGCCTTCCTGTTTGTTACATAACTTGGGCACTCCAAAATTACTGCATTATTTGAAAAAAATCTTTGTATCTAGTAGTAAAGGACTTTCAAAAACATGTTTTAAGGACATTTGTAAAGTGTCCTTTATTCACTAATCAATCATTCTTCCATCAAACCCCACTAATGTAATTTATGTAATTTATCAGTGGTGACAAAAATTTTTCAGCCGTTTTGGAGTACAGAAAAATCCTTACAGTAGTTAGGACAGACAATCAGTATTACTACCGTATCCAGATGAAATTGCAGCAAATTGCAGTCCGCATTGCTAGATCTAAATTTAATTTATTCTCAAGCTTTGGAAAAGGACCGAAACATGATATTTGTTCTGAGGTTTTTAATAACCATGTGATAGACTCTTCAGTATCTCCTCTGTTTTGAGACAGCATGTTACCTTTTAGTATATTACACAATATTAATTTCTGAGTGAAAGACTGCATACAAATTTTAGAAAAATGGAGAGAGAATTAATCTTGAAAAATTTCAGCCATTTAGAAGTTGTTCAAATGGTCTGAACTAATCACCCCAGACTCCTTCCATACTGGAGAAGTCCATAGCTGAGAAGCCCAGAGACTGAATCACTCAAATATGCCTTAGGTGAAATGCACCTTTAAGGTCACACATAACTCTAGACGCCTTTCTCTCTTCACAGGCCATTTAGGGCAGCTCATGGTGGCGAGACTTCATTTCTACATGACTAAAGACAAATAAAATTATCACATTTCACCCTCTGTGACACCGCCAGTTCAGCCAGTACAACTGCAATAATCTCACGAGACCAATGTCTGGATAAAATGGCCACAGAGACTGAAACTGCACCAATTTAAGACAAAACAAATTCCTCATATTTATACAGCATTATTTTTTCTTACCTGATCAGCATCAACAAATATTATTTTATCCACAGCCAAAGGGAAAAGAACATCCAAAAAAAGAATTTTGTAGCCCCAAATAATTCTTTGTTTTTCAGTCTGTTGATAAAGCCAGTGGGGCCACTTATACTGTACTAACTCATACTTGAAGCCATACTTCTTAGCCATGTGAGGAATAACATCCTAGAAGAAGAACCAAAAAACCTATTAGTTGCACGTGTATGCAACACACAAGGACTCCAAAAGAAAAAGAGGGAATGTCACAACACAGTTGAAGCTGTGTTGGCCTTACTGACTACATAATTTATTATTTTAAAATGTTTCTTTAGTTCTAGCAGTATCCTCAGCTACACAAATATAAAAAGCATTTCCTCCAATCTCTTGGAGACTATTGGAAGAGAATAAATTATAACGTATGACTGGGCTCTGGGCTCCCGAAAAGAAGAACCTCACACATAAGACTTTAATAATACTGGTATTTAATGCATTCAAACATCGTTTTCAACTGTGAAAATTCAATTATATAACACCACAATTGTAATTTTTATTTCTAAAGCTACTTAACATTTTTAAGAATACATAAAAGGAAGATGTTGCTCCTACCTTAAATGTTGGGGAGAGGTAGTTTTTCAGAAACCAAAATTTAACTGGTGATTTTGTATGACGTAGGACAGAAAGCATCATAATTCTGTGGAAATAGAAGTCTATAATAAACAAACAAATACACACAGGTCATTAAATTTCTACTGCACTTAAAAGGTGCTAAAGCTTTCTAAGTTTAATTTCCTTTAACTCTGTTTAAGACGAAGTTTCTGTCTACTTCTAATTAAAAGCTTTAAAGAGCATGTGTTCGAGACTGCTTTGAGATGGACTTATTCAATGCAGATTGGCTAAGCAGTATTAGAAAGAACAATTTCAGAAGTGGATCTGTTAACAAGTTTTATTCTAAGACATGCCTGACAAAATTAGAATAACTAATACCTTATATTAACTTGGCTACTGAGAGAACTTCTTTTAGAAATATATTGGCTGAGTTTAATAGGTTGCTGAAAGAAAAACAGTGGGAAAGAGAAAGCACAATTCAAGTTAAGATCCTCTTCAGAAAACCCTTGGTAACTAAACCCCACTATTTTTGATTCCTTTTTTTTTTTTTTTCCTACTATTGTGGCATTTGTTTGGTGCAATCAGAGAGATAAACAATGCCTTAAAGTCTTAAAAGAGGCCAAGTCTGCCTTAAAAAAAATAATCAAGAAATAAACTTCAAAATAAGGTAAAGAAGCATGTAGGATGCTTTAGAATTAATTTTTTTCTTCCTTAAAATAAACGAGTCTTTCCCTTTATGAAGGTTGTTGTAGGCTGAAGGAAAGAAATGCAGATGGTCAAACTGCATCAGACTAAGAAATAAAATCACGAGAACTGACGCCTATAGACAAGTACTCAAACCAGGAAAGTAACAGAGATGGTTGTGAACAGATTAGGCCATACTGTAAGAATTCTTAAAAGCAACCACTGTTTATTAAGACCATATGTACATGTAGTAGCTTCCATAGTTTGGACTAAACATAGACAGATACAACTAATGAAGTCACTTCTGCTATGTCTTTATAAAGAGAGGCTGAACTTCACCTTTTACGTTCACATTTCACACATGCACTCATGAAAGACATGGAGAACATTCTTCTTTCTTCTAAGAATACTGGTATTTTTGAACATCTATACATTGAATCACTTTGTTCTCAAATACTAATTTAATCCTCACTGTATAAAACTTTTCTATGTTTTCACAATTAATTCTTTATACTTTGTTTAAAAAGACAGTTTTGTTAAGCTTCTTAGTTTTAGGATGAAATGTAATAGTAAATTACTATTGGTAATTAGTATATTACTATTAGTATAGTAATGAAATTCGATAGTACTGCTATCACATTCTTTCCTTTTTACCTTTCCTTACCTTAAAAAACGTTCATATAAATGTCCTGAAGCAACGGAAAAAATGTTAAGAATATCACTTTTCTTTTCCTTCTCTTCTGTTGGAATTTTTTCTGAAAATCTAATAAACCCCCCCCAGATTATTACACAAACATTCAGCAGAAAGGAAATACTACTACATTACCATTAAGCTCATAAAGAATTGTATTAAAATACACAAAAGACATACTCATCCCACAGTAACTGAGTAGACTTACATTCTACTCCCACCGCACATGCCTATGATACCCAAACCTTTTGCAAGCAACACCTTATACCCAGTCACCCAGGACGAAAAATGGCACAATGCAGTCTTGAATATTTTCAATCAAACAGAACCCAAATTTGGGCAGAATTCCATGTTTTATCAAAGCCCAAAATCAGAAGTACACGCTCCCAGAATATCTTGAGAACTGGGTATTTTAAAATCAGCAACAGTTATTTTTCAAGTTTCATCCACATGCATTCTACATCAGAACCACCACTGAATATTCTTGAGATGTGGGATGTCCGCATAGCCCCCGAAGTGGTTGAGCTGAACATACACTCTAAAATACAGACCGACGTAACAAAGATGGTCACACCAGGCCAAAGCACGTGCTTAGCCCAGTATCTTACCAACAGCAAAAGACAAAACTGAGTAGTAGCAGCCTTTCCACAATGCTCTCGTAACATTCAGCGGTCTGTGGTGATGGAACTTCCTGAGCGTTTTTTGTAATACTTGCTGAATTATTCCTTAAATTCATCCCATTACTCTCCCTATAAGCTACCCTATATCTCCGAGGTATGTTGTCTAGAGGTTTTCTTGTTTCTGCTGCACAACATTCTTTCCTTGCTTCGAATACCAAAGTCTACCAGGTTTGTTTTTTAATCATCTATGCTTCCAGCACACACAGCTGGAGGATGGTGGCTGTAGTCTCCCTCAGGGCACTGCTTCATGGATCTCAGAACGGCAAAGGCTGCCCTAGCCAAAGTGGTTACAGTATAGTTTGATATTGTTGGAAATTCACCCCCAGAGGTTTTTTTGTTTGGTTGGTTTTTTTTTTTTTTTTTTAGGTGAGTCATTCCTCACATTTAGATTGTGTGAGTCACTGCTATTAATTTTTCTTCTTGTTAGATCCCTTTTAAAAGTATACTTTAAAAAACATACAAATAAGTATCCTTCATAATCTTTAAGAAGAGGTGAGACAAGTCTCAGGTCTCCAGTATATTTGAAAGAATTCACGTCACTAATACAAAACTGAAATGTCACAAGGCTGCAATGTGTGTAAATGGTGTTTGAAGAATCTTTTGAGAAATCCACGTTCTTTTCACTCAGCAATGGTAAGAGCAGATAGCACCGCAGTCATACCTGATCAGGACTACAGCAAATGCAAATGAAAGTGACATCAGTGGAGCAGCACTGACTGAACCGTGTGGCATCTAAGACAACCCCCCGGCTAGCACTGAGTTCTCACAGGCTAAACAGACCGCAGTTCACAGTCCCAAGCAGTCTGTCTGCTTTCTTGCTGACATTTTGTCTCCTTTCTTATACTTAGTGAGAGCAGGATGGAAAGAATGTCAAGCTCTTTGTAACACAACCATTGCCACATGTTGCTACAAAGACAGGTGCGAAAAAAAAATAATCAGGTTTTGATGCAAGAATCTTGAAAATACTGATTCTGCAAAGCTTTACAGAAGCCAGAGATCTTCCAAATTGAACAAGTTGCTCTGAAGAAGGCAGGATTAACCTGTAAGGCCACATGGAAAAGCAGTCAGTGGGAGAAGGGCAGTTTGGTTATGAAAGGACTTGGGTGACATGGTAGGCACACGTGTCCCATGTCAGAGCACGCGTGGGTTCATGTAAAGAACAGCGTGCTGGCAGGATATACTTTTCCTTGTGGGATATCAGAGGAAGGATATTTGACAAGCTCCTAGACAGCAAGAGGCTAACAGACAAACGGCAGGCCTCAAATCATATCCTTAAGCCACAATCTTAAATCAATGGGAAAAGCAAACAAACTTCATTGGGTGAGGGGCTTCAACAGCCCAGCAAGCTCTGAGCCTGATGCACACTGATAAACCAACCCACCGCAAAAAAAGGCTAGATCCAGAATATTGTGAATCTCTGACCTATAAATTTCTTACAGAAAGCTAAGATATTGACCACTGCACATATATCCTCTGAAGCAGCCAATTAGAGATGGGAACGTTGAATGATGAAAAATTCATGCAACTACTGTCATTCTGCAAAAGAGGCCACCTTTGTGCGAAAACACACGTTCACTTCCCTGACCTGTGGTTTCAGGAAGAAATTTTTGGGAGTTGTAGTATAGTAGTCTGGAAGGCTTTCTGAATAGAGTCAATATAGCAGTAAAATCATCTGTGGATAAATGGCGATAAACATCAAATCAGCAACAGAGACTCAATAAAATGTTCAGGTACTTGAGATACAAGAGGCCTTCCCAGGACAGATGATAAAGCTGAAACAGAAGCCAGTCCTGGATCTACCAAGAAATGTGTGCGCTGAGGACTGACTGGAGTCAACTGTTTACTAGATAAAGTAGAACTGCTATGCCTTTTCTTTATCTTCTTTAATAGTCTTTGTAACTGACAACCATTGCCAAGGCTACTGAAAATGGAAGAAAACCGTTGCTGAGTCTCATAGCAGTCATTTGGGGCCAAAAAGTCTTTAGGGTACAGAGACAATAGTGATGAAAAAGCCATCTTTAAATCCCTCATACTGACATTATCCCTTTCTTACTAGCTGAATTATATTCCTCTGTATATTCCTCCTGAAGAGCAGAGGAATCTGACTTTACTGCAACAGTACATCTTGGAATGCTTAAAGGTACTTATGGACAAAGCTACTGCGATTACTTTTTTCCTTCAGGGCAAAGAGACCCGGGATTACTTGGATTAAGTCGTTTACACAGTCAAGTCATTAGCCCTGAACTGGTTATTTCAGAAAGCATTACCTTGACTACTTTGCCTTTGCAATTACAGAGCCATGGCAGCATACTGCAGTAACAACCTGTGCAGGAAATCAGAGTTTCCAAGAACAAAACAGAAGTGTTTCCTATGAAGTGGACAGACTGCAGTATGGAAACTGTGTATTGCAAATTAAGTCCCCCCTAAAATACATTGGTAAAAGTCATCTGACTGAAATGGTCTCAAAAGGACAATTAACGTATCTTGGAAACTGATATAATACCCTGTGTTCTGCTCCACAGCACAGATATACCAGTCTACTAAAAGAAAAACACTAAAATATTTCTAAGCAAAGATGAAATACCATTTTTTTGCCCTTATCTCATTCTCAAAAGTGACATAATTTCAAAGGGATCTGTATCTTATTAATAAAAACTAAAGTTTTCAAAAAGTATCTGCCTGAACTACACACCAGCCACAGACAAAATAATTACGAGCAACTGAAAACAAAGTTTTAAAATGGTATATGGCAAATCAGAAATACTACAATGTTATTAACCCCAAATGTAGAGTTTTATATTGAAGTAATAAACTTCAAAATTTCAAATTTATAAACTCCAAATTGAGAAGTTTATTACAATTATTTATAAAACTCAAACTTTAAAGTAAAAGGTATTTTAATGTCAAATATAAAAACAATTCTTGAGGTTTTGTAAACTGTGTCTAACATCAGACAAGCAGCATCATAGCCTGGTTTTTGATGTTCAGTTTGATACACCTGAGTACAATATTACTGGCTGAGATTTTCACATTGAGACGGAATCTCTGCCACAACAAAATGAAAGTAATGCCAATGGAGAAAATTAACAGGAACTAGAAATGCAAGGAGGGATTAAAAAGGAAATAATGACATGTACAAGACATAATAGCTTGTCTTTCCCCCCTTTTATTTATATTATAAATCCCCTGGAGAGCCTTTTTATATATTTGCATCACTTAATGTATTGCTTGTATTATTACTCATATTATAGCAAGGAAGTGTTTCTTACTTAAATAATAATAAACGTGTCCTGGCATTGGTTAAAATACAAGCAAATTATTATTTACCTTGTAACTGATTCCCGATTTCCTTTTTTCCCTGTTGTTCCATCAGTAAGGAGTTCTTCATTCATTTTATCAGGCTTTTTCTGTACCTAGTCATTAAAATAAATGTATTTGTGTAATATAGGGTGTTAGTTGATAACAATTACTACTTCCATTGGGATATCTAACTACGGTGTACCTACTGGCTAGAGCTGGACCAACATCTTAACAATTTTTATTTCAGGAACATACTTACTGAACTGCATTAAATTGAACAATGTCATTTCATAGTTTTAAACAAAGCACAGAACCTACTGTAATAAGAAGGAAAACAATCAATTAAGAAAAAATAAATGGTGATTAATAAATCAAACAGCATGTTCAAGCCCTCTGTATTTCTTTATGCAAACAGTAACTAAAAGGATGGGGAATCATATCTCAGTTTCATCCCTCATGAGTCTGTGATCCAGCCATTAGCTGGCAGAAGGGTAGCAGGGTGTTGCACCATGCACGGATGGGAAACTGTGATTCTCATAAACTTTTCACAAGGAGAAAGTGACAAATCCGTCGCTGAAACATAAGCTCTCCCATCCAGCTTAAGCAATTTTTGCTGTCTTACCCAGATACTTAATAAAGGCTCCAAATTAATTTTGCTCGTTGACCTTAGTTTCCTTGATAAAAGACACCTAATTGTTTTTGAAACCCAAAGAGCTTCTAAAACATTAAGTGTTTGAACATACTCAATTCTAACCATATTTATTTCACATTTATTTTAGTTTGTCATTTATACTGTCAAACTAACACTTACAGACTTCTGTTCACACTAAATCATGTATCCTTTTAGCTAATGCTTCTGAAGCCACATCCTAGGTATCGCTGAAGTGATTCTACAGTTCACCTGAATACTAGAGCTTACATATTCTAGTTGTAAGCTTAATACATACTATCTTTCACATAAAACAATTTTCCTATCTTGACCCAAACGGCACCCCCTTTCACCCTTTTCTGTGGTTTAAAAGCAGGCTGATCACACTCGAGAGTTATACATTTTCTCCAGGTTCTGGAAACTTTCAGTTACAGGATTGCAGAAGAGACTCATATATGTGGTTTTAAAAATTCCTTTTGTACTTAGACAATGTAAACTGTCTAAAATTGGGATACAATGTATCAAGGACACCTACACAAAATGTTATTTACAAAACAGTGGAAAACATACTATAAGGTTCTTTCTCCTTAATAACTCCTGTTTCATTATCTCTTTTTGATACATCTTTAAGAATGAAAGTAACAATTTAATTTAAACAAATTTGGTTGCTTAGGGTAGAATTCAACGTACCTAATTTTAACTTCCACTCTGGTATCTGAACTTCTTTTAAAATCCCTCCCCAGTCACAGGAGAGAAATGGATGTCTCAAGAGGTGGTCATCCCCTTGGTTTAAATACATATGTGAGCTGTGACGAGCAGTTCTTTAGACTGTCTTTCTCATTCTGCTAAGCAGAGAGGAAGTTTAAGGCACCTGGACTACACTCTTAGACACCTTAAACTAGATCAGATAAATCCCATCTATGTTTAACAGCTTTTTAACAGTCTCCCATGAAATTAGCATAACCTGATTGGATCAAATTAACTACATTAATCTGCACACCCTTCTCTAATTATACAAAATCTAAATTATATATTTCAGTATACGTCTTCCAATTAAATATAGCCTAAGACATATAAGCATTAGTTATATTTCATATACAGAAAGACTGCAGACAAAAAAGGTATGCCTACATACTTGGACTTTGATAATTTTGCTTCTGAAGCTGTTTAACACCACAATAACATCTGTCAGGTCAGCTACAGAATCTGTTCCTTCATGTCTGTGAAGAGAAAAAAACCAAACCATGCAAATGCATTGGCTCATTAAAACATGCATTATTACTTCTGTTTAGTTAGAGTATAAGGTTCAAGATTGCTGATATTTACAGAAACAAAAATTTCTTCACTTGCACCTAATTATATCTTAAAACTCAGAAAGTTTCTGAAGTTATCCGTCACTAGACACTGTCTACAGTGGCAGCCCTCACTTTTTAATTTGGATTTTCACAAGTTTATCAACCAATGAAAAAATGCAGTAACCTAGAGCTGAACATGTTATTATGCCTTATACAGGTATATATTACATTCAAATATTAAACTATGTTTTATTTTTCAAATATGGAGAACACCTTAGAAATTGCTGTGTGATAGCACTAAATGTACTTTTAAAATAAATCTGAGGAAACCTTTAGCACAGTGCTGAGACAGTACAGGCTGGCTTTGGTAACTGTACCCCTAAAGACCTGGCTGTCCAAGGCACCACATGAACATCTGCCCTACTGAACATTAGTTTAAAGCCATTCAGGCATCTCAAAACCACAGTTCACTGAGTAACAAATATGAAAAACATTGCTGTCACTCTGCGATACAGAGCAATAACATAATCCTCAAATTTTACAGCTTTTAGACCTCCATAGCCCATATATTTTTCCTTCAATGCTTTCTGTCTTTTAACAGCTTTATGTTGTTTCCTCTTGCTAAGGCCGTGCATTAAAAAAACTGGTTTAAGAAAGCAATCTGCCCTCCCCAGAAAAAAAGAAATATTTAAAACTTGTTTCAATCCATTTCATCTAAAAATGACAGGATTTTATATAATTATCTGAATTTCCTATTTAATATTTTTCTGTCAAATGGGCCTATGATTACTAAGTTTCACAGAAATGCCCGATTCTTGTACAAAACAATGTTCAGGATCATCTTGACTTTTCTACTTTCCGATTTAGTTTCATTTTCACACTTTTAAAGTATTGCACATATGAACACTTGGCCAAGAACTGTCTTTTTATCAGATATGTACAGTACTCAACATAAAAGGTCACTGATATACATTTTAAGTATAGTGTGTCATTAAAAAGCTCTAAAATAGTAAAACTAGAGCCAGCCAAACTGCTCTTAGCAGAAATGGCAGCAGCTGGCACAATGTTCTCATTTTTGCCCTCAGTTTTTACACACTCAAAATTTTCTTTGTTATTCACTCAGTTACCTCAAAATCTCTATGCTATGAATTCTGTAGCTAGCGCTGCGGTTCTGCTGAAGAAGATTATTTTCCAGAGTCCTTACAATATTCTCAAAAGCGTTTGGTTTGGCTGTAAATTTAACATCACTTTGTCTCCCTAAATCTCTTCTGTGAATCCCTTACTGTAGGCTCCATCTTTACTGAGTGCCAATTCTTTTACTCTGTGCAGCACTCAGTGTGATGAATTTCTGTCCCCATGTGAACAATGTACTGTAAATAGTGACAGTCACCATTAGTTACCTCAGACACTTAATGCTGGTCTCAAGATCCAATTTATCTGTTTCTCCAGTCACATCTTTGTATACTTCCTACTACACTATGGTAACATCTTTTCCTGATAGAGTACTTAAGTTCAATTCCTCGTCACCCAACTATGTGCTAATGGCTGCTTACAGACTAGGATATTCACTTACTTTTCTTCTCTGAAAGAAAATTAACTCCATAATACTGTCTCTAATTTTACATCAGTGCTCTGAATCATACACAAGACCTCTTGTCCTTTCTCTGTCTCTGTGTATATGGTGTTCAGCATGTTGTAATTTTATTCATGTAACAGATGTACATTTCAAATGAGCAATCGTGTGAATAAGGTTTTGAATATGACCTGGGATCTAGAAAAAAATGGGATCATGATATATAAGCACCCTTAAACATATCAGTAAGGATTTTGTGTTTTGTCCAAAAGTTTACTAAACTCTGTTAATGTAACCTAGTCTGTAAACTCACTGAAAGTAGGCATAGCTTCCTTTTTAAATCCAAGCAAGATGCATTGCATACCAACAGCACTATTAAGTATTTAACAATAACTACTTTGCTGTTATATAATTACTGTACAAAACTAAACACGCCCACAGTATTTATGTCACAGCTTTAAAAAGTTTCAAAACACCTACATACTTTCAAAACAAATATCAATATAATACAAAGTATAATTTTCCATATGGAGAACAGAAGCATTCAAGTTCAACAAATGGAAACCTTTTAAAATGTCAAAAAAAAAAGAACAAAAAACTCCTTGCCCAAATTATGAAAGATAAAACTTTCAGTTAAGCAGTTTGCATACCATCAAAATATGATAAATTATATCTACTTGCCTTTTAAAAAAATTAAATATTCCGCAGGAACTTACATATATCTCTCTAGATATAAACTATTTTCTGCAGTTTTATCTTGCAATACCTACCTGTTTTCCTACCAACATCACAGAATCAAATTTCCAATAATAAAGCATTGCTCAGACTGTTGCCAAGTATACCAATTTTTGTTTTCCTAATATTCATAGTACTTAATAACAAATTGATTTACGAGTGTGACTGCTTCAAAATAATGATCCTTGTTAGAAGCAGTGTTTGGGGAAAAAAAAAGCTTATTTCAAAACCTGTGTATTTACATAAAGTAAAAATAAATTACTTGCATATGTATTAGATGCTACTATAAGAGAAGCAAATAAGCACTGAGATACAGAACATGCTGTAACTTCAAAATCCTGTATTTCTACTACAACTCCTATTTAAAATGTACAGGCCTGTGCCTCAAAGAAAAGAGGTCATCTGACAGTTCAGCAGGGGAGGATATGGCTAGTATACAAAAATGGAGAATACACTGCAATACCTCTTGGCAAAATTCCATCCTGTCAATAGTTGCTTGAGTTCTGATAGCAATTTGATACTATTAATACTGATACCAGTAAAAGAAGTATCAAAAGTCCTGGTACAGCCTCCCAAACATATTTAGCTGTTGTACTCTAAACGTACAGCTTGTAATAATTAAATGAAATAAACACTATTAGATTCCTCATCAAGTAGGAATTTTATATAACTTAGCTGAGCTTAATTAAGCTCATTTGTATTGCATCTTAAGGAAAAATCAGTAATCTTAAAAAACAGCAGATTTAAGTTTCCTTGCATCCAGTCTAGAATATAGAGTGAGTTTGTTTCATTTTTTATTTCAACTATAGCTCATTACATTTTTTTTTAAACTATGGTATCTTTTATAAATCACTTTATATATCTGAAGAAATGAATGTTAAATTAAGACAAATTATATAGCTAGAGCTGGTGCAGATTACATGAACTTCTTAGGATAAAGACTATTTTTCTGCTTTTTCAACAGATTGTAAGTGGTTTCTGGAAAAATCAAATTGAAAATTGGAAAGAAACAGAATTAACCTAATACCCTGTTAACATTTCTTCCTGTAACACTGAAATTGATGCATTAACTAAATATCCAAACCAGCAAAGATTTTCATTAATTTTTTCATCTTTTAATAGTAGCTGATGACTAAACATAATATGGAACTATGTGTTCCTGAACTCCAAGTAATAATAAGTATTTTATGAGAAATAAATCTGTTTCAGCCCACAGAATTACAGAGCTGGGGGTGCGAAAGGAAGAACTGAAGCTGAAATAAAACAACACTCTTCCTCCAGAAGGGATAGGATCCAAAGCTTCATACGGAAGCCCTCATATGCTAGAAATCTATGCCGTTACATAAAACATGAAAAAGAAAGACGATTCTTCCAAGGAATAGTTGGAATGATGGCTAGCATACGTTCCTCATATGAAAACCAACCATGGACATTACAGATCTACAACCCATATAGGTGAGAAGTAAATGCCAGTTACTGGAGTAACATGACTTCTTCCCATGCACAGGGGTCTACCAAGAGAGGGAAATGTGGTGCAGTCAACATGCAGATAGGGTACAAAACTGAAGGGTGCTTTTGTATCCTGAGGTGGTATAATCACAGTGACTCTTAGATGACTTACATAATTAAGAAACACTCAGAATTAATTGAAGAAAAAAACCCCTAGAACTGAAATTAATATAATGTTCCTGTTAAAAAAAGACGCCATCCATCAGTAATAACACTGCATTCAGAGGCACCCTCAGAACCGAAAAAAAGAATACGAGAGTGAAATTCATGGCACTTCCTTCAGCTATCAAGACACTGCTGGAGAGCTAGTAATGCTCCACTGTACATATTCTTGGAATTACATGATAAGTATGTTGGGAATGCCAATACTAATCAACAAAACCAAGAGTGACATTTTAACAGAATTCTGTGCAAGCAGAGGGCACATGTCTGGTAGCTGTGTAGCTGTACAGTAAGAGCTAGTATCAAGTCTAGCTGAGCAGCTTAGGCTTATTACGCATTAACATATCCAAATGCCTTCAAGAAGACATGGAGCAATCAAACAACAATTTACGCTATCAGGAAATCAGGTATCTCTTATAAACTTCAAATCATCATTTGCTGCCTTTTTTTTTTTTTTTTGCTCATTTTCCTTCAGTACTGTCAGATCTTTTCAAAATATATTGCACTTTCTAATTTATAAGTACGTTTCCAAAAGATGGATTATTACTTACGAAAAAACCTGGTAAATCTCTTCAGATCTTCCTTTACGCAACCTCAGCATCCAAGCACCTGGATTAGCTTTCAGCTGAAAATACCCCTAAGAAAAAAAGGAAAGACAGGCACTTTTTCTGTTAGCATTTCAGAATCAATCATATGCATACACAAAAATCAATTATCCAACATTTGGTACTGCAGCCAAGGTTAGCAACCATTACCTAGTCTCATGCTAGCCCTAAAAGTAATATGGCAGTGATGCAACCAACTATTACCTTTCCTGTTATTATTAATGTCTTACAGTGCTCCGTTTGTTTCTAGCTGAATTTGAGCATATACGAAATCTCCACCTAGATCAGTATGTAAGTGAACAGTAAAAGAAATAAATTATTAAACTGACCCTAAACTGAAAAGCTTCTTTGAGACTTTGAATTTTTGTCTGGAATAACTTTCCAAGTCAACACAGCTCCTACCCAATTCAGGAACACTGCACGCAGCTATCACTATGTGCAAGCTAAATGAAGCAACCTTTGAAATGTTTCATTGAAACTTTTCATTCAAAGTTTCACCATGTTGAACATCTACCACTGAGACCGTATTCAGTACTTGCGTAAAAATCAAAGATTCATGGTTTAAGCATTTTATTCCCTGTGATACAGTATTTACAGAGAACAGAGAATAGCAGATAAGTAACAGATCTTACTCATCAAAATCCTTCCCTATCAAATTACCTCGGCCAACAGAAAATTAATCTTTCACATCAGAAATCACAAGATCTTCTGCTCTAAGGACTGCTAAAGTGAAAAATAATTACTTTGGATGACCAAAGGAATTCTCAGGTGGGGATTTGTCCCACAGAGCCTTTAAGCACTTAACTGAAGCACTGAAAATAGGAGCCGCCTTTTGCCCAGATCACTGTGTAACAAAAAAGGTTATTTTAATCAGAATGTGATTCATACCTTACATCTGTCAGTGGAATCTCCATCTGAATATAGCTACCTCCTACCATCTACTTAACACAATTAGCCTCCTAGTTTAGGCACTTCAGACTAGTTTAAAATTAGGCTATATCCAAACCTATATTGGATCAGAAGAGCAGCAGTGGAAAGCTCAGCAAATTAGAGATGCACGTCTTTTGTAGACAGTCTAAACTCTAGGAGGTTCCTATCAGTTTCAGTGTTACTAAGCTTGCAACACAGAGAAATGGATTTAAAGAACAAGCAGCTCATAAAGAATTCTCATTAAGAACATGCAATTGTAGTGACTATTTCTGTACTTACTTACTTACCAGGTTGGCCATCACAATAGTATCAACCATGACAGGATTATGCTTTGTGCCCAGAGTGAACTGTAACCCTCGAGGAGGTTGTCCAGTTGTCACATCAAAACAATGTCCTTCAAGTAATATATATTCTAGTTCGTATTCTGCTATAACCGTACCTTTTATCTGTGGGAGGAACATTTCATCAATAAATGATGTCATTTAACTATGTGGGAAAAGCAACATATTACAATGACAAGCAAGTTGTGTGGGATTTACCTCAGCTGAATTCAGCTGTCCAAAAAAAAAAAAAAAAAAAAAAAAAAAAGAGAGAAAGGCCCTTCCAGAAGGAGCTTCATTCAATTTTCAAATAGGTACCCAAGATAAAGAGGATGAATCACTGTCTGGAGGGACCTTCTCCACTGACTATTGAAGAAGGTAAACCCCAACATTTATTTTCACAGTACACTTTCCAAGTACACAGCTTTGGTCAACCAAACACCATCAATATTTTGCATAAGCTTAGTGACCGAAACAAATCTAGTGTCTTTGAAGCTGAGGGATTAAAATTTAAAAATTGTTACCTAAAAAAGGGTCAAATATACTTTAAGCTATATTAATAAAAAGCCATATATTCAGGTTTATTTTAAGATTTACTCAGGTTAATCCTCTTACAACTGAAAATATAGAAAAAATAGAAATAGTAAGACAATACACAGAATGCCTTGATTTTTTTATTTTTATCTCAAAAAAATAGCATTTCTGTAAACATTATAAAGCTCAACATAGCAGATAATTGCTTTAACTTGTACTCTGCATTCTGATTTTTTCTGTTTCATTGTTTTCTTTTAAAACTTGCACTTTTTTTAAAGCAAGAGAGAATGTTAAAAAAAAAAGGAAATAAAAAAGGTAAAATACTGACTAAATAATCAATTACCACAGAAAATCTTTCTGGAAAACAGACACAAAATTCTCACAATATTTCCATTTCCTTCTTGAGGTAGAAGGTCCAACACAAGTTTTATAATGTTTACAAACTATTACTTACATCCTGTAAATGAATATTATCCAGATCACAGGAACTGTTTACTGCTTCAACCAACCAGCTTTCAGGAGTGATCATGTTTAGAGTCAAAAGGAGTGATTCTGGCAATTCTAGAAATTTTGCCACAGGTTCAGAAGCAAGGTGCTTGTTGATCCCATAAGTTAATTCTGGTTCCAGAACAAAACGATAGAAGCTGTCGAAAAATATGAGTGTTCAGAAAAATAAATTTACTGAAACAAAGTTCCAAACATGAAGTTCTTGTAAAATGCTTTAAGATATAGTGAATGTTTACTAAATTAATGGTGTTTGGAGGCACAGTAGCTTCCTATTCTTTTGGAATGCCATCAGACTATACATATAGCATCTCAAATGGGATGGTAGATGAACATAGGTCTATTTGCTTTTGGTATTTATTTCTATCAAAGTGCGTAGTTTCCGTTAGCATTCTAAACGGCTGGGAAGGTGAATACCCAAGAGGTGTATCTTGACTGTGAACTGCCTTGAATTCTCAGAACCTGTATCACTGAACTAAGCAGAAGCACTAATCTCTGCTGGAAGAAAAGAGTCTTTGGGAACAGCTTCTGACACTGGCAGCAGCAAAGACAGAGCAGAGGAAAGAAAGAAGGGTTCTCTCTCTTCCTCTCCAACTCTTACCCTCTATTCCACAGGTAAAAGTACCCTGCAACAACAAAACAATCATGATTTTCTTCCTTCCTCTACTGATATTCAACAAAATGAGAAGAATCAGAACAGAAAGAGAGCAGTGATGATGGTGAGCAAAAGCAGCAAACAATGCATGCTTCACATGGGGGTGGGGCGGAGCGGACAGGAAGGGGAAGGGTATTTAATTACTATGAAAAGTAAGGAAGAAAGAAAATCTGTACCATTCAGGAGGAATACAAATACACAAAGCATTTAGGGTAGTATATGGATGCATTTCATGTGAAACCATTGCTGCAATGAAAATATAACCTGTCTGCAGGGCAGATGTCTGAACACTTCTTCCTCTCACCTCTCCCAAGCACAGGGAAAGAGCCAGGCGCTAACACCTGCTTTTAAAGCTAGGCACTGTGCAATCATGACAATGTCACACAAGATACCCTGAAGACTGATGATTAAGACACTCTCTTGCAGTGTAAAAGGTATGAGTTCAATTCTTCCCAAACCAAACAGAAACTAAAGACTTCCGTTTTGTGGGCAAGTGATGAATTCTCCCGTCTGCTGGCTAAAGGGCAGGCACTACCACCAGCCTCTCATAGTCAAGATTATAGGTAAAGTATCTGCCAAAGGGATGGCAGTGCTTAAACATTTCCCTTAGACAGAAAGGAATGCTCTCTGGTGAATTAAGCGTAAACGTCTAACTGAATTAGTGAAACCTGGGCTTTACAGACAGTTAAAAGAATATTCAATTTAAGGCAGGTAATTTCAGGGTATACTGTTCTTAACGAATTACAGACAGATCTCAAGTGCAGATTGCACATTTACTGAGATTACTTTCATTTCTAAGTGTACTTAATCTGTAAAATTCATTACATAGGCAGTGGGCTGCAAGAAGTGACCAAGTTAGGCAGACAATCTCTCTGCAGATTTTCACAGTCATGAAACACTCTCCACTGATTTATCCAAGGACTGTTTATGAGAGGTACATTTGATGGACTAGATCCCTTCCCTGTGGTCCCCTGCTTGACACCTTAGAATTATAATTTTTCTCTAGACAAATGCAAACAGCTTAAGTAACACTCAACTTGCATTCAAAGAAAATAACTAATGCAACAAAAGAAACCAGAAACACAAGCCACTTTATTTTTAAGGGATTACATACTGTTAATGCTTGTCTGGTTTTGGTTGGGGCAGAGTCAATTTTCTTCCTACTACCTGATGCAGTGCTGTGGTTTTTGTATTTAGTATGAGAATGATGTTGATAGTAACAACAGCATGGTAAGTAGTTCTTACTCTAAGTCAAGGCCTTCTCAGTTTCCCATGCTCTGCCAGTGAGCAGGTGCACAAGAAGCTGGGAGAGAAAAGAGCCAGGACAGCTGACCCAAACTAGCCAAAGGGATATTCCATACCATAAAAGATTATGCTCGGTATATAAAGCCAGGAAGAGCCAATTACTGCTTAGGGACTGGTTGAGTATCAGTCAGCAGGTAGTAAGCAACTGTGCTGTGCATCACTTGTCTTTCTTGGGTTTGATTTCTCTCTGTCTTTTGTTGTCTCCCTTTTCATTATTATTAGCATATTAATATTATAATATTTTATATTATTTCAATTATTAAACTGTTCTTATCTCAACCTGTGGGTTTTACCTTTTTTCCCCCCCGATTCTCCTCTTCATCCCACACCAAGGGGGAGTGGAGTGAGGAAGTGGCTGTGTGGTACTTAGCTGCCATCTGGGCTGAAACTATGACAAGGCTGTTTTTCCAAACCAGGCAAGATTATGCACAAAAGCGATAAACTACTTACCTCTTCAGTGGCACTTCTGACAGCTTAGGTCTGCAGTTCAAAAACAACCTGAGTTTCACATTGATCACGTCTTTGAGTACCTACAGGAAAAAAAATCTCTCTGTAAAAAAGTGGTTCTTGGTAATCACCAAACTTTGAAAATAAGCCAAAGTTACCCTTGTGACATCCTGTCATTTCTCAAGCTTCAGTAGAAAGCTCAAACATTTTAAAGTTCTAAAAATATCTGTGTATATTATGGTATTAAGGGAGGTTGTCTAGACATTCCGAATAAAGATTTGACCTTTTCTAAAACTGCATGATTTAGCACATGATATTCTTGATAGTCAAAATGTTAATGTTTTCCCCTAGTGATGCGTTTTTTTGAAGAGCAGCTATCCCCATTTTCCAATGCTTGAGTAAATCATATTATCACCTTTCTTACATTGTGTTTTCTAGAAGATCTTAAAGCACTTGAAAGTCTAAGCAGAACACATGCTTTTTATTCAAGTACCAATCTTAAAACAATGACTTCCCCTCTTATTAAAATAGTTGTATAAGCTGTTGAATAAAGTGCAAAGAATTTTTTTAATACTTAATTCCTTAATAGTTTTAAGTGTCAGCAATAGATTAATGATGTGTTAAAACTATTTGATCAACTTCAAAACATTCCAGTAAATTAAAATATTTCTGCTGCTTCTTCAGTTTCTCCATCTGTTAATTTCTAAAAATACCGATTTTCTAGATGCTGTTATATAGGAACCATAATATTAGGACAGTATTTTTTCTCATTTTCATGAGCAGTCTATTTTATTTAAAGTTAACAAAGTTACTAATTTCTTTAAAGCACTATTAAAAAAACTTTACCAAGTTATCTTAATTTCTGTGGTTTCTGATCCAAAGTGCTTATTTGAAAGCATAAAGCAGCTGTGTCTACTTTTACGGATATTATTAGAAAAGCAAATAAGATATTAAAGGCCAAGTTAAAATACTGATACTACTAAGTCTAAAATCTAAAATTACTATAATGGCAAGTAAACTGGGAACAAAGCAAGACAATGGCCATCCTTAAATCTCTTGTTTATCATAAGCATTTTTTTCTCTTTCCTCAGTTCAACCCATGACTACACATATTCTTTACTATAGTGCTACAACTTTACATAGTCCTAGGGACCTTTTCTGCTCCTGGTTTCTCATGCTTACCCCTCGTGTCACCTGAATACCACCACTGAAAAACTACCGAGCAAAAAGTATAGACTAGAGAATGGCTTAAGGGTGACAAGTGAAGAAGCAGGAAATGGGAACCTGGCAGCACTGGAAGCATAAGGGAAAGTATTACTTGACATGGGCTAGAGACCACTAAAATCAAAACAGATGTCAAAGTGACTCAGGTATTTAACTATCACTCAGAATAAAAAGCATTTGTAAGCAGCACTTGCTGGTCTCATCTACTAAAACATGCCCAGAATTTTCAAAGTTAAAGAAAAAAACTTCTCAAATAAACATGCTGCATCCAAAATTATGTAAACCTGTGCTGGACTTCTATCTTCAAACAAGACAAAAGCCTCACCCCATCAGTAAGAACAATACTCCAGCAATCTGCACAGATAGGTTGTTGTGTAGGATGCAATGATCTTGAAAAGAGACCAAAGTATCATCCCAATTCATCAGCTGATCACAAAATTTAGTATAGTATTGTAGCCAAAAGAATAATGCCTATCTTAACAAACATTTCAAAGGAATTTAAATAGGCAATGACAAATAAGGCAAGAATGCATTACCTCTGTGTTTTTCAACAATGCAGCTTCTGGAATACTGAATTTGGTTTTGTTATTTAGGTGCCTTACAAGGACACTAAAAGCCAGGGCACTCAAGTTAACACATGAAATCGTTACAAGACTGGAAAGCTGCTTTTACAGCAGAGCGTTTGAAGAGTTCAGTCTGCTTACTTTTAATCAGAAAATCCAAAGAAGAGCACGGAAATTTAGTTCAGGGAATATTTAATACTGAAAAAAATGGCTGAATTATTTCAGTTTACTAGGCTTGAAAATTATTTAAGAGCAAGTTTTATTTTGCATGTGCAGTCACTTTGCAAAACACTTACTGTGTTACCACAACTCATCCGAAAATCATTAACTCACTAGACCACGATAATTCAATCACTTGGAACTGTTTGTGACCATCACTATAATAGGAAGCATCTGCACTGAAAACAAACTCTCTAATAGAATCTTCAACAGAACTGACAAAATGATGAGAAGAACGTTTACAGCATGGAGCTAAATAAAAATCTACAATTCCAAGTCTGAGTTTAACAGTCAGGTTAATTAGCCACTGGAAAAGCTCAGTAAGACCTGTGATCTGTACTCAACGACTTGATAATATTTAAACTGGAATAAAAAAATATTTCCACTTTTAATGCTAATTGATAAAAAGAAGTCCTATGACCCATGTTATATAGGACATCAGACTATGTTATCAAAAGAGGGTCCTTCAGAGATTCCTATCACTTTAGGGATGGAATAAGAGTTTCTCTCTGAAGACAGAATGAACAAAGAAAAAAAGGCAAAAAGGCAAAAGATAACTGACAGGAAAAAAGAAAAGGTTTGATTTTTCCCTCCACATTTTTGAGTCCTTTGACAGTTACTGGAACAAGATAAAAGTTGATGATCCTGAGTTACATACTGCTGGGGGAAAGCAGTTAGGCTAGTGGACATGTAGTTTGTTCAGTGGTACTTTCAGCTGTTTTTGGTGAACCATGGGAAAAACCCCCAACCATCCACCTCTTCAATTTTGTCCTCATATTTAGAAGAAGGAATTTCTACTTTTTTCACACCACATTAGGGATCACATTCATAACTTTAGGACTAGTTGGTATTCCATGCATTCTGCTGAGAACTGATGTGGTCCAACCTTGGTCAAGTTATGGCTAGTATTTAAAGATCTACTGTAGGCAGTGACTGTTGCCTTGTCTGGAAATACTTGATGCTGAAGTCTATGAAAAAACTTTTTGAAAAAGCGAAAATGGGTTATATGGGAAGTTCTACCTGCCTCCCTCTGGAGAGAATATAGAGCAGTTCTTATGATACAATCTAGTACAGACCACATAAAAGCTTTGGCTCCACTCTCATTCAGTCTCTTGACTCTTACCTTGCCCTTATCCTCAAATTGTCACTTTATCAGACTAAGCAGTAAAGTTCAGATGATAGTTTACCTATAGCTGTTTACACATTCTCAATTTCAATTCCATTTAATATGAGTAACTGTTTGTTTATATTAAAAAAAATACCAAAAATTTTTTTAAGTGACTATTAAATGACAAAAAGTAATATAATAGCATGACTTCACCAGGGTAAAAAAATAATAAAAATCACAATGTGGACATGTTCAACATGGACTGGGGCAAGAATCATGTGCTTTGATGTGGTAGTTACTACACAAATTTTGCACCACGAATAGCTACCATCCCAACATACTGGGCACTAAACCAATTATGTTATTGAAAAAAAGATCCTTTCAATATAAATATATCCCAGCGCTTAAAGTTTAGAGTATTAAAGTCACCTATATATAGCAAGGTAATCAGAAAAATATCCATTTAGGAACTTTCAGTCTGGGGCTTGCTGTACATGTAAGCATTTTGTCTCTACACCAGAAGGTGCTGAGACACCTCTCATATATATATATATATATGTGTGTGTGTGTACGCATGTTTGTATTTTCAGATTATTTTATTTTTCATTTAAAAATAAAAAAATAAAATTAATCTACATCAAAGTATTTGTTTGCTTTTTTTGTTTTTGGTTGTTTTTTTTTTTTTTTTAGTTTCAACAGCATTTCATTATTCTCTCCTAATCTTGAATAAGACTATAGCTCCTATGAATCAAGCAGGATCTGCAATGGCTGAACAGCTTGGTAGGCCATGGGAGTCAGCTGTCCAGGCCTGCATTAGGGAAGAAACTGCTCATTAGTGAGCCTGTTGCACTAGGAGGAACGGAGGCTCCTGATCTGAGCTACAAGGTCCTTGACAGAACTTACCATAATATGAACTTCTGGCTGAATGGACAGAGTTTCCAGTCAATTCCAAACTGAAAACACTTCCATTTGGTAATACCATGCTTTCATTTCAACTGAGGATGGTGAAACGAAAGATCTGGTTCTAGAGAAAAGCTACTATTTCATAGTCTTGAAATATCAGAATTTTCATGTTTTTAAAATGTTTTACTTCACTATTACATATGAAAATGAATGGATGCTTCAACATTTGATACAAAAGGCAGAAAAGCATATGAAAATGGGAGGGGAAAAAGCAATGTAAGAATTTATGGAACTTTCATAATTACTGCAGAGAAAAAGATAAACCAGGATGCAGCAAAAATCAAGTTACAGGCTTCAGAATCGTAGCAGACCATTAAAAAAAAAGACAAAATTTACATTTTTATGGGAAACTATAAAGGAACCTGAGGTAGAGTGATATTCTGCAGCTACTGAAAAAAGAAAATCATTTTAGGAGCTATGTTTTTAGGACAGTTTCTCTTTAGATGACCAATAGCTACACACAATGGAAGACTTCTAGATATACATGGTAGCATTAATCAACTGTGAAATACCCTTCCAAGAGCTGAAAGGTTTATAGTCCAATCTTCTCATGATGATATTACAGGTCAGATTTAGAACACCTCATTTAGGCACCTTGGAAAACTAAGGTGATTTGGTTTAATGGGAAGAAGCATACGCCTCAAGATTTTGAGATAGGAGATCCTTTCCCTCTATATTACACAGGCAGTTTCGTCCTTTGCTTCTATTGACTATAAAGAGCATTTATGGACTCACTGTTAAGAGGACTGGTTCACGGGGCATCTGAATTGTAATTGCAAATAAGATACTTACAATAATGAATTAGATAATCCCCAACTTTTTAATATGAATTTAAATAACTAAATATATATATTTCAAAACACTTATTTTTTTTTACCTCTTTACTACACTGTACATGGAAATTAGAAAAAGTTTAGTAAAAATTAAACCACAAACATGTAAATGAAAAGAAATGACCACAGTCTTACAATCAGTAAGTGAGCCATCTTCTGTGCTTCTTTTGTCAATGGATCCACAATAGCAAGAACATCATAGAATGGTTCATTCTGTTGGGGATCAATTTTTACTACGCTGTTAAAAAAAAAAAAAATAAGTGACATGAAAACTCTAAACTGAATTTGTGGAAATAACAAATATTTTTAGGCATGAATTTGTAGCATCAAAGGCACTTTAAATTTTACTGCTGATGAAGACATTTCCCTCATTCCAAGCAGTAATCTTGAAATTAGGGAAACCTAAATGTGAAGAACAATTAAAGATTCAGCATTGATCTATATAGTTCCATACTGGTTACTGATTAAATACATGCCCTACAACAGAATTAATAAAAGGAAAATATACAGCAAAATATTAAAAATGGTCTTTTTGTCACTGGTCTACCGTTTTCTTCACTGATATCCACAATCACCAGATTTCAGAAGCGTCAGCAGTGCCACAATTTTTTTTTTTTTTTTAAAAAAACAGTTTGAAAAAATGGCAACGTAGAAGTGTGAAACATCCAGTGGGATGGATTAGCTTTGTGCATTCCAGAAAATAATTTATTTTGATAAACTTGATTAGACTAAGTCAAGGAGACCTAGTTAATGTACTCTGGATCTACAGGAAGGAAATGTTAGTAAACCTAATTAAATAAAAAAAAAAAGAAATCATGTGCTGTAAACACACAAAATTGACTATCTGAATTGGTTTTCCACAAAAAATATACCTAGAAATTTAAGTACCATTAGTGAGTCAAACTCCTCCAATATGGTAGTAGCATAGTACTGGCTGTTACAGGTATAACTTTGGAAAAATGCGTTAGCCAATTAAAACAGGCTACTACTGATTTCACTCCTAGTATTATCAACGACAGGGCCAGCCCATTGGCACAGCACACTAGAGTACCTTTACAGATAAAAACAAGCAGGGATTTGGAAACAGTATTACAAACATTTTTGATTACTCTTCCTGTGTTACAGAACCATAGAATCATTTAGGTTGGAAAAGACCTAAGATCGAGTCCATCCATTAACCCAGCACTGCCAAGTCCACCACTAAACCACATCCCTAAGTGCCACGTATACGTATCTTTTACCATATGGCCTTTTAAAAAATGTACCTGGCTGCCCCAGAAAGTTTGTCCCAGCTAAACTTAAATTAAAACCAGCTACTCTTAGTATTCCATTACAAAGAGGATAAGATTCACAGATGCACATCTTGGTATTTTAGGTCTCATTTGTTAACAATGACAACAAAAGAAGATACTTGGGGTATATTCACTTTCTAAATGTAGGATCAGAAACACAAGGAGTCAACATGCAAGCAAGTACACTAGAGACACTAGTATGAGCTCACCAAGTGTAAATCTGCTTGCTGACTACAGTCTGTTCAGTTCTTCTTAAGGAATTAGGTGCCAATAAGCCCTATCATTTGCATTTGAATGTAATCTAGCTGTAATAACTATGTATTTAGCTGTAGTCAACAATGACACTGCTAAGCCACAAACTGTTATACAGGTATAAGCACGTGTATATTAGTCTTAACAATAGTACTCAAGATACACAAACAGGAAAAGTAGTGCTGGAGTCTTCTGAATTAATGAAAATTAGTGGGGGCTTCTTTTAGCTCTAAGCTGTGAAACTACTTCTAACATTTCAGTAAATGTATTGACTCCAAGTTTTCTAACTCCAGATCACCACTTCTCTTAACACCACCAGTTGTAATCACTCTTTCAGCAAAGGATAAGGCTGGAAAATCATTAGGTATTACTAATTAATTTATAAAGAAAGAGGTAAAGATGCATTATGCTGGGCCAGATAAACAGGTTGTTCGTACAACCACAGAATCAACAACTTCTTTTAGAACTGGAACACTTAGTCAAGTTTCCAAAGACCTTATGTGGTCATCAGTATATTCTAAATTTAATATGAAAGTATTTTAAGTGCATTATCATGACAGACAGAACTTACCTGTGCTGTTCTTTGAGCAATTCAGCATCTTGTCTCATCTCTGTTTTAGGCAAATATGACAGTAGGGCATCTATTTTCATAATCAAATCACTGCCACTACATTAAATAAGGCACAGGTAATTTTTTTCATTAGAAAAGGAGTGAAACATTCACATTTTAATGTACGTCTGTCTACATAAGGAATATTTTAAAAGTCCACATCCCAGACTGCTTTAAAACAATTATCACCTTGAGACTGGTAGCTTTGAGTAAAATCTTTAGCATGACAAAGGCCAAGAACCACGACTACTTTAGAACTTGTGTAACTGTTTCTTCTTGAAATTAACTGGCAGAACCATCATTCAGCCTTACAGTTGTATGGTACAATCTACTGACATTTCTACCTCTTTTTTCCTTTTTTTTCTTCTCCAATTGTTTCCAGATGTTGTCACAACAGGAAATAAAAATAAATGAAGAAGTTTCATGTTTACTTGGCCACATCTTTAAATTTTTTTGGTATTTCTTACTGGAATTCACTTAGAAACCTTAGTAGTTCTATTGCAGTGTCACTAAGTCTTAGTATTTACTAAGTACGTTTTGCCTGTCAGTGCTTATCCCTTTGGTAGTTCTACCTCTTCTTGAGTTTGTTTTTCTGGTAGTTATTTCAGTTCTGCCAGTCCTTCCAGGTAACAGAAATGATACTCTGACACAGAAAATCAATAGATACTGTAAAAATAATGTAATTTTGCTCTCTTCTTTGTACACAAACTGGATCCTTAGATTAAAAGCAGGCTAAAACTCATCTTTATACTTCAATTAACAGATGTGTGAATGTTCTCTAGCAGGGTGTCAGAGCGCCACATCTGCCCATGCCTCTATAGGCTCCTTTTCTAACAATTCCCAAAGACAATGCACTTTCTATACTTCAGGTGTATCTACCTAATATACTTACAAATATCAATACTCATCGTGGTTTTAAGATGCACTCATTTTTATCAAGCTTATTATTGTTCTTTATGATTATTCTGAAGTAAAAAGCTACTAAGAATAGTTTACAGTTAGCTGTACTCATCTCTCGGTTGTAAGCATAGTCAAAGCAGACAAGTATTTGGAGCAATTTCACACAGCTGCACACATTATGAGGCAAGTTGGAGAGGGTATGATTCTTTAGACACACAGTGATCTCTTACACCTTAGCCTCATCACACGTAAAACCAATGATAAAAGGATGCATGTCTCTTGAATAATACATGGTGCCTTTTTTTCTGCTCTGTGCTGTAACAAGGCCAAAGAGGCTGTCAGTCGCAGGGTAAATGACACATGCAATTTAAATCCAACATACACAGTTTATATATACAGTGGAAACACACTGAATAGCATAATTAGCCAAGCATAAATGTAATACAAAATTTAGTAGATGTGCCATTTCTTCTAGAAAATAGGGTGTTTGAGTAGGTAAGTTATACGAAGTCTATCTGGGAAATGCTAAAAAGGAAACAAGGGACAGTTAAACCTGTCTACATAGAAGTACTCAGATGCTAAGATGACAGCAAATATATAGGTTGCAAACAGCAAACACTAAGTGCATGTAGAGCGTATATATAGGAATATATAGCATAAAGAGTACTTTGACTATATATTTGAACTTTTGTTGATATTTTCCATGCAAAAGGATTATTAATTTCTCACAGGCAATAAACAAGGCAGTATATCATAAAGCCTCCAAATGCAAAAGATGTTTACCTTTTACTACTATTCCCCATGTCTTTGACAATAGCTTTAATCTTCTCCGCTGAGGTACCGTATGTTATCTTTTCCAACAAATTAAAGTCTTCTGCATGGAATTCATTTTCATCTAAAGGGCCCAGTACCTTAGAGAACAAAATGTCACTAAGCATAGCCTGTTCCAATAATGTGTCTTGTAAGCAAAAAACATACTAATGTTTTACATAAATGCGTAATATTCCATATGCAACCCCCAGCCCTATATACATCATTACTAACTATATAGTACCAAACTGTATAGTAACTATGCAGGATTAGGGTTTTTAAAGTTACGTAATTACTGTTATTTATCAATCACAAAAAGCAGGTGTAACGGAAATATCCAGCATATTTTTCATTATACATACCCATGTAAAGCTATGTATGTATATTTAGAAATCACAAATTAAGTTGAAGAAAGCCTCTGTTAAGTAGATTATTGTAAACTGAAATTCAAATTCCCGTGTACCACACTCTCTAGTTTAATTCTGTGAACACAATCTTAACTTTAAGGCTTCTCAGATGAAGCAGAATGGATAGAAAGGAAGAAAAGAGCAAAGGATAAGAAACACAGGATATCCAGAGACAAGAAACAGAACTACTACATTTTTTGGGTCTGAAGGAAAAGAAGGTGCCTTGAAATCCTGGAAAATAGCTTTGAGGATGTTGTTTGGATTTCCTGCTCATAGTATGCTAGACTAAACTGACTCAAGTAAACTTCCAAGAACCTACAGGGCTCCTTAGATGCAGAATGCCATGATGTAAGTTTGGTGCAGAATGCCTCTCACCCAAAATTCAAAGGCTTCCTAGAAATGGGAGGTTATCTAAAAAAATTTCACTTTTGAATGTTTTGTTATGATATAATGATGCATGAGATAGACAAAACCACAGTGTGATTATGAAACACTATGCCATTTTTGTAGAAATTGTAAATGGAGTAAAAAATACATTTGCTCATAAAAACAAACTTCAGTTCTGAAATATGAAGGATAGAAATTAAGGCTATCCCGTATCTTTTTTTAAAAGTATTCTTCTAAAATGAAAACACACTTTAAGATAGATGAATATATATTATCAAATGTATCCAAGTATTTTTAAGAAACATTTTCTCAAAACTTAAAATACGACATTATTTGAGCTTTTTTAGGCTCAGTAATTACTGTTTAGGAAAACAGTAATAACCATTCATAAAATAACATTGCCTATTTAGTTCTGGTGGTGGGGGTGACATAAAACCCAACAATTCTCTTGTGCTTCATCAACAAAAATGCTTTCTGTGCGTTCATCAGCTATACTTCAGCCACATCTCAGAAGCCATTTAAGATGCACAAGTGGATGCACAACTAAACGCAATTTAAAGAGAGTTTCCAGTAACAAGATGCCAACATAGTATCTCTATTTCCTTTTAATGGTAGAGCAATAAATAGAAAATAAAAAGAGCTAACTCAGAGTAGTTTGTATAAGTTGGATTTGTAATGTAAGGTATTGACAGTCATTAACAAGTGCTAAACACTGAACCCAACATTGTATTTTTTAGTCACAGTTCATCTATAGCCACACTAATTAAGGCTGTTTCAGAATATACATACAAGAAATTGAAACAACTACTATACTTCAATTTGAACATTAAGAATTAAGACTATAGAACAATTTAATATTTATAAACAATTTGGGTTTTAAGAGCTTGAAATACTACCATAGTCAACATAAATTTTTATTATATATACAGTAGATTTATCCTACCCCAAATGTGTAAAGCAACATCAGGATCAAAATTTATTCTTAAATATTATTAATAATACATCAAATATTAACCTATTTAGAGAATTTTGTCAGATTAATTCTTAAATAGCTGTGGGAACAACATACGTAGTAGCTTCAATGGAACGAGGCTAACAAACTAGTAATAAAACAAAATAAAAAACCAGGCAAACATTCATATCATTCTCTAACAACAGGCTGAATAAGTGGAAAATCAATACAACGTATTTTCTTTAACTTCAAACTGAAGTTCCAGGAAGTAAAAAATACCTACAAAAAGACTTGAGAGATGACTTAACTCCTTTCTTACCCTGCCATTGCTCACAACAGCCATTTGCCCAGGAAGCAGCTTAAGAACCTCCTGGCAGAACATCTGGTGAGTTTTAATTAAATCCAGTCCTAAAGTGTTGTACTTCTTCTCAAAAGTACCTTCATCCATTCCCTAAAGCAAGGGTAAAGCATGAGATGGTGAAATGATTCAGGAAAAAATAAATTCTGCGACAGCTGATGTAATCAAAGATTTTCTTTAAGTTTTGTGGTAACCAGAAATCAAAATGAAACAACCTCAGCCTCTCAGTGTGGAACCACAACCTCCCAAATAGCCAGTATGCAGTTTTTACCCTTGGGCAGCTTAACTGAGAGGAAAGCTGAGTCTGAGGTTAAACACTTATTCTATGATCCAGCACACAGCTGCATGAAAAATAACATTCTCTGTTAACAACTAAACTGTATTCTCACTTTTAGGAAAAAGGTAAAAAAAAATAATATCCATAATACTCTAAAAACCTAACAGTCAATTTAATGTGGTCATTGAATACAGCTTAAACATGCTCTGGGGAAGCCAACATCATCCAGTAAAACACATAACAAATCAATATTCAAAGTGGGGAAAAAAATGCTGGGGATTTTGCCATGCTTACAGTGGCACTGTGCCTCACCTGTCAAAATTATCCTGCTATATGAAACTATTGATATGTATTTCTTCATTACAAATATATGGACCAAGCAAATATAATAATTGTATCTGAATTAATCTAACAAAATAAATTAGTAACATGCATAGACTGCTTAACTACCTTTACGTCTTTCAAAATTTATTAGACAATTAACTAAGAGCATGACCCAAGCCAACTAATTAGTTTTCCAATATGGTGCCAGAGTTCTTAGTCTTCCAAATCTTCCTATTTAGAAACACTGAAATTTACAGCTCCTTCTGAAACAGAAACTGTAGTTTGCAGCTGTTATTTGATAACTCAGCTCCACTCTTTGTATGAACTTTGAAATCAGCAACATCTGTATTTTAAAACAATGAAGTTTCATAGAAACACAGCAGAATGTTGGCCAGAAGTATACCATGCTCATTAACCTCAACCACTTCAGTCTGTGCTTATTACTGCTCACAGCCGCAACAGCAAGGTAAAAACAGTTACTTCTGAAGCCTTAATTCTCGACAAACATTGATATTATAACACATTATATAAATAATATAAAACATTAGAATTTGAGAGCTACAGGAAAAACTAATGAACAATTGAAAATGAAACGATTTTGGCCTCAATAATCCAGTATCTGTACTCTGTATTTTTTGGTACTCTATTTTTTTCCTTTAAAGAAATTCTCTATTCTTCCATCATATAAAAGTTGTCAAAAAATCAAATCTGCTTGAGCAGAAACTGTATAAGGATTATAAACCACACAGCATTTGATCAAACACTGTTACTCTCAGCAACATCTCCTTACAATAAAGAATATGGAAAGTGAAAAAGAAAACAGTCTAATTTAGTTTGCACTCACTGGGATGAAGAATTTAGCAATTTTAGTTCCAGCAGCAAGAGATTTTGCTGTCTCTTCCTTACTGAGTTTACTCAGGAAACTTTTTAAGTTGCTGCTGTTTTGCGTTAGAAAAGCGGTCAAAATTCCTCTAGCAATGGCTGTATTATCTTCCTTTATTTTTGATGAAGGATTGTTCAAAATCCCAAGTCGTGTATGACTGCTTGTTTTCTGCAAAGAAAAATACAGAATACACAATTTTACAGGTCAGTCTGCTGTTACCTAATGTATTCATAGCTATTATAACTCTGTAAAATGCTTTGAAGTTCTGTAATTTTCTTGCAGCTATTTGTCTTTAGAAAACATGTTTCAACACCTAATTGAGAACTTGAACTAGGAGTAAAAATGTTGTTGGTAAGGATTTACCTATTCTGCAATACCAATTTTAAATAGAAGATGCTTTTTTTAATAGAAAAATTGCCTTTCAGCATTCTGCAGAAGTGTATTTTAACAAGACATACACAAGTATTCATTTACAGACTTCAGAACTGATTTTGTACATTTTGTTCTATTTTTCAAAAACTGTCAAACTAGGCATAAAGTAAATCCAAGAAAATTTATCCACTTAGAACTTTATTCTTAATCAGCAAGAAAATCTTTCACTTGCTAAAATCAATGATGTCACTTGAATCTTACTAGACTGATGACTCTAAGGTAGTATCAAGTAGCATCACTACCTGAATTAAAGATAAATGGATTCTATTGCAGTAAAGACTATAAAAATAAGGAATGAAATCACTGGTATTCAACATATTTAAACAGCAAACTTTAAACTGCAGCCCTTGAGAAAAAATTTTGTTAAAACACTTATCTAAAAAGGTTGAAAATGTGTATCTTAAAGTGTTCCTGAGAAGCATACTCTTACTGGCAAGAAAGCGGACAGCATACCAGGTTACATATGGCAAGCCAATCAAGGGAAGGTGTTACTCTCATCTATTCAATACTTGTGAGGCTGCACCTGGACTTCTGTGCCTGGTTTTGGTCCCCCTCAGTACAGTAAAGACATTGAGATGCTGCAGAGGCTTCAGCAAAGGGCTACCAAGATGGTCAGAGGCCTATGAGGAGGCACTGAAGAAGCTGGGCTTGCTCAGTTTGGCAAAAAGGAGGCTACAGAGAATCCTAATAGCAACGAACAAAAGTGGGAGTGAAAAACATGACAGGGCCAAACTCTTCCCGGTAGCAGCGAGAAGTATAACAAGGAGTAATGGTCACAGATTTTGGCTGTCAGGGAAAACTACGCTAGGAAGGCAGTGCAACACCAGAGCAAGTTGTCAAGGGAGGGGACAGAGTCACCTCCTTGGAGATTTTCAGGACTCCTTCAGACAAACCTACAGCTGACTGGATCTAATGATGGCAATAATCCCACTTTAAGCAGGAGGCTGAACTAGATGACCTCCAGAGGTCTCTTTCAAGTAAGACATCACTAGTTTTTTCAAATGAAGTTAAAATATATTAGTACTTTTCAAAATACTAGATATTAGTTGGAATAGTGAAAAGTGAGTTCCCTTCGGTCACTTCCTCTCCCAGATTCTTGCATGTTTATCTACAAATGCCCATGGCACGTCACGCGCAAGAAGTGTCTGTGCAAATTTGCATCTAGCAAATTCTACTAGACCTTGACCCAACAGACAAAAGGGACTGAAAAGTAGTAGAGAACCTCCATACAAATCAACGGACTTTAAAAAAATATGATTGTTTTGTCATGAAACTTGGAAATTATTAAGACCAAGCAGTACGTGAAGCTTACCTAAACCAAATCTATAAATTAGCACAAAGATAACCAATTAAACTTCTATTGCATAGAAGATTCAGCAAACCTTATTCAAAAGATTTTTTTTTTCTCATGTTTTTCCTAGCTTCTCCTCACTAACACATGAGGACTTCCCTAGAGAGTTTTCACTCACCAGTTGGGAGCTCTGGCATATCCTCCCTGCTGAAAGGGGAAGGGGCTGGGGCAGGGGAGGCAGCAAAAATAAAACTACAGAGAGAATACATCTGTCAAGCTTGGGCCACAGATCTAGCAGTCAGATAAATGAAATTGTTTTCCTGTAACAAGGACTTGCATTGCATGTTTGTCTTCGCAGCTTTTTAAAGCCTTTTTTAAAGACATATTTGGTATTACACGCTCCCTGCAATGTACAAATTTTCTAATTCTTTTAGGGTCATTCCCATTTCATTCCTGATAAGTAAATCTAGATGTTTTCCCAATTTCAGTCTAGTTACTCTTCTAACCTCCCTGGAACTGATGGGGTTTTTTCTCATTTATATCCACATGACATGTACTTGCATACTTTAAATCCTATTATTAATAGTGAAGAACTTAAAAATAAGTGAACTCAAATGTTGATGATCCTCCTAGCATATCAGAACATAAAACATTTAATCTGTCTCAGAAGCATAAAACAGTATGTGCAAAAATGGTCATTTCATGGCCACAGCTATACCACACAATAGAGAGCACTGCCTAATGGTTCACATCAACAGGCTTATCCTAACCTCCCTGGCCCAGGTAACATGCTAGGTTACCTCATGGGAGAAGGTCTGTAACTGGGAAGAATTTCACCCTTCTAACACACAAGCATTGTAGTTTGTCTCTTGCATCAGAAGTCCATGAACCAATTCATCATTTACAGGCCTGTAAGATGTCAGTGCTGCAGCAAAGTAAAGTGAAAGCAGTGTCTCATAAGGCTGCACCTGACCCACAGAAAAATTTAAACTGTTACAACCTTAATTTAAGAGTATAATTTTTGAATGCGCACAGTGTTGTTAAGGACATATTCATAATAATTATTTTAATAAAGACTTATAGAAACTCACCAGGCTTTTCAAGGCATTAGAAAGCAGTCGTCTCCCAGCTGGTTTATCAAAATCAGCAATAATCCAGACAGTAACAGCATACAATTTGTCTTCATCTGAAAACAAAAGATAATTCTGCTTTACATCCTGGAGAATCTTCTCACAACTAATTAATAATGAATTAATTCTGCTTGAGATTTTGAAGTTTATGTTTATGCTGGACTGCTGACTTCAACTGTAAGACTAATCTTTGCCAAATCAGAATCTTTTGCCCTCTGAATGGATACAAAATTCTGAGGAGGCAGTTTATCATGTTAATTAACATTATAAAGTTAATACAATCTGTTGTACTACTGAAACAAGATGGCTTTAAGTAATAAGTCGGCTCCAGTTAAGACCTGCTTTACCAGAGGTTTCTTGTGAACATTTGATGGAGGCTAGTCATATAGCCAGAAATGAAAAGAATTTAGTTAGAAGAATGCATGAGTTAGGCCATTCACTTTCTCTGGCAGCGAAGTGAGAGTCCTTCATCCAAAAGCAGGACAGAATTTACCACTTCTGAACACAAACGGGAACGTACCAAATACAGTTGCAAGAGCGTAAACTACTGTATAGGTGTATATGCAGAAAATTTCCCTTTTTCCTGGTCTATGGCCTCCTGTTCTTTATTCTAGACAGAAGGGCAGTAGTACGTGAAAAATTCTGGGAAGTTATCTGTAGAAGAGTATCAGTCTACTCAGCTCTATCACATATCCCCTAGAAGGTAATGTGTATAGATGGGAATTGTACAAGGTTCTGGTGAGATTCTAGTAAGAGGTAATTATTAAGTGTTGCTGCAGTCTATAGAAACACACTGGGGACAGATTCGAAATATAGATTACAGATTAAAGGTTATGGGTTTTGCACAAGAGATCTGCATCTTAGAAATGAGCCTACAGATTGAAAGCCAGTCATCATTTAGCAGCTAGCTGGGATGGTCCTGTGGTTGTACACAGAGAACCAAATACAGTCAAATAGTTTTATTCTAAAGAAATGTAATTATATGGCATTTCTTTCTGATAATGGAGTTAAGTAAAACTATGTTAAAAATTACTGAAGAATAGCACTTTAAGAGGATTATTCTGTCCCTTGATGGACTGAAGTAAATAGGTAGTTGTTTAGCAGCTGTCTAGCAGTTGTAACTTCTAGAAGTTCACAAGGTACAGACTATTGCAAAATTCCATGCAGTAATATGCCCCCACTGTTGTAACTGTACTTTTTGTAACTTTTTGTCACTTTCTGTAACTGTACTAGTTGTAACTAACTCCAAGGGAAAGTACTGCTATATGCAATAAGAATATTTTACATCAAAAATACTTTAAATGTACAAAAAAGTGTTTCAGCAAAACTTATAAATCGGTGATAATCCAACAGAACATACATATTTTTCTTTTCTACAGAAAGACAAAGCTTCAGATATCAAAAATAAACTAGATGAAAAAGATACTGAATGCTAGTATATATGCCTAATTTTGATACAGATATTACAAAGACTATACATTCTTCACTTGATAATGCTGAAACTGAGTCACTTGAAAACTATACTCTTTAATATTCTCAAGTAAAACATATCAGTATAGACTAGTCTGTGGTTGAAGCTACAGAAGTCTTGCAAAGCTTTTTAACTTCGTAACTGTAAAACAAAAACAACTAGCTGTGACATCCATCCCATTTCAAAACTACAAAAACTAAAATAACTACCGTGTTTATTACAGTTGATGTTTATAATATTAGGATATGATCTGGCTCCTGGAAGATGATACTGAAATATTGGGAAATGTACTCATTTACATGGGTCCTTGGGATACTGACTTACTTGGGATATTTTACTGGCAAAATTCAACAAATTGTAACACTTCCCCACCCCCTTACAGAAAAGGAATATACCCTTTTTTGTTAAATATTTCATGTTGTCTGAAATTACAGCACTTTTATCTTGTGAGTCCAAAAAGGAGAAAGTAGAGAAGTCTTCCACATCAAATGGAACTGCAAAATGCAAAACAGAACATGTTAGACTTGAAAAACAGGACAATCATTACAATAGCCAGTCAGAGAAAAGTAGTTACCAGCTGTGGATCTGAAATGTATGTATCTTCTTTCTGCTGCAAGAATAGAGGGGTTTATACGGGAAACTACATTGTGCTGATCCATAAGAAAATCCATTGCATTTATATGATCATTTAACAAACCCTGTAGTAAGAGGAAAAAATGTTTAAACCTGTACTTTTATGGTTTCAAGACAAAAAAAAGACCAAGTATTTGTACAATCTTTCACAACTGATCTTAAAGCTTCTATATACACCAAGTTATGGATGATAATGTCAAGTCATAAATTTATAAATATCACACAGTAGTATTTCAACCCATCAGACACATTCTTCAATGAACAACTGCAGTACAGTCTCAGTTTCTGATTGAAAAATTCCATATAATTACTATATACTTAATTGATCCTTCAATCTTCTATAATCTAAATATACTATTTTAAAACCATCACTGCAAATTAATGTAACAATATAATTTCAGTTGTGATACTATTAATTTCAAGCTATCCCATTATGAAAAAAATTATATAAATTATATATATAAATTATATAAACATGACTCAGACAATTCCTTGCCAATTATTTCATCTTGCATTCATTCAGAAATGTTAAACATACCATGAACACTGCCCTCTGGAAGAACCCGGTGGCATCAATAATCCTCTGAAGAATAACTGTCTCTAACTCTGCAGCATCCATCTCTTCTCTCTTAAAGGGTACGCCATTAAACAGAGCTTGAGGCAATGGACCCAGGCCAGCCTTTTTATAAAAGGTTGCCCCTGCCTGATATCAGAAATATCACAGGATTAAGTAGACTGTGGCTGACTGCAGCAAAAAATGAAACTAATATCAGGAGACAATGTACCCCTAATCTCCAAGCACTACTCCCTGTCATACCTTCTCATGTCAAGACAGGAAATGTTGAGAATCAAACAGGACACAGGACTCTTCTCAAACAGAATGGCAACAGAAATTAGATATCTATGTATGGTGTTTTACTTTTGCTTTATCATCTTGCTAAGAAATATTAATTTATTTTGCCTAACATTCTTAGCAAAAACATTATGTAAATAAAAATAAAATAAATTAAAAAATTGGAGAAAGGCCTTAAGACAGTCATCATTTCAGGTGGATCAACCTAGACCTTTTCCCCAAAGAAAGCACCCCAAGAAAACCTCAAAAGGCTTTTACGTTCAGAAGCCAAGACATATTTGGTAAGAAAGCAGAACAAGCTGATCTTTCCTCAAGCAGAGAAAATCCAGTGAGACAAACAGAAATAAAAATGTATTGTAAGTTAATTCCCTCTTCCTATTCTGCAGCCTTTCAAGTTTTCTTTCAGTGTCACTTTCTGGATAGCCACAAACTCTATGATAGTATCTATGCACCCATCTTTCTGTCATCCCACTGTCTCCTCCCTGATGTTTATCTCACTCTCATTGACCCTGCTTGTACAGGGGGCTTTCTGCTGGTCGCTGGCTGTCTGGTTTCCTTCCTTTAATATTCTCTGTGGGAAGCTTTCCTCCCCTAAGTGTATCCAGGGTAGATTCAAACTGCCCTTTATACGAAGCCTCCATGCAGCTCAGTGAGGAACAAGCAGCACAAGGCAATCAACACCTTTTTTTCTGGCTGCCCAGATGGGCCTTTTAACAGCGAAAAAAATACATTATATAACAAATTTTAAAGGGAAATAAATAAAATAAAATGGATGGTGTGTTTCAGAAACACAAGTTTGTATAGATGACATGGCTGAAGACATATGAAAGAAAACTGGTTTGGTATCTATTTTAGCAGAAAATAGACTACATAAACAATTATAGCTAAAAATATGTTTTCTCTATAGCCTTTACATCAAAATCCATAGCTGTCTTTCCCAAAGGAAATTATAATCAGGAAGCACAATTAAAAGAAAAAATGATTCGCCCTAGAAGACAGGCTTCAGCTCCTCACCCAGAAGACACAAGTAAACTATTTCTGCAGTGAGAGGCCCCTTGACATTGTGATCCTGAATGCTGTAGGCAATAGTAAATTTCAATAGTGAGAGCAATAATGCAGGAACCTTTTCAACATATCCACTAATGACTGAATGGTGGCTGAAGAAAAAATTGACTCAAAGCTAGTAAATACAGTATCTTTACCATTTTGCAATCTTTCAGTTTAGCAAATGCAATGAATCGTGTATTGCAGTACTACTTACCACTTTGCTTGTAACATACCTTCCTCCCTTCATCGTATTCAGAATGAACATCTAGTATACTCTGAATATCAGCATGTGGGTATTTGCTTCTAAGAACATCTTTCACATGATTTACTGTTAGAACGTTTCCATCATTCACTTCACGGTACATCTGTAAAAATTATAACAAAGAAAAAAATTAACAAATTTTCAATGATAATTAAACCCAATTAATAAAAGTAAATAGACCATAAAACAAGTATCCTGTTATAGGGCTCTAGTGAATTTTGTATTGGTTTAATTTTATATTCCTATATTGCAGGTTTTATATTGCTTTTGTAATGATCACCATTGCACATAGGCACAATTTTTCATCAGAGCACTGTTCTGATTAAACTATTGTTATACCTTTAGCCTAAGTCTGAAGTGGCAAAGGAAATACACTTACGTGAGCTGAATGTGAAAGGTTATTTCTCTCCACCGATTAGAGAAGGAATCTAAATTCTTACTACAAACTACCTAACCATGGGTAGTTGCCTGAAAATGTATGATATGAATACTGTAATGACTGAATCAGTCAGTGATACTTTTCGCTACAGTGATTATTTTTCCTTACCAACACTATTTTTATTTCACAGCATAAGATTTTATTCCTTTCATCAAACATACAAAAGACATTTGAAGTGAAAATTGTTCAATCCATTCCTTTTCAAACGAGGAATAACACGTTTCCCTCTATATCTCTGAATATCTCAAACCTATATTTTATTGATTCCAGTTTTGTTGTCTTTTATTTATAACCTTCTCCTTTTTATATTAAGAAACAAAGTAAATAGAGGAACACAACATTTTAAAAACCGTATTGTAAATTGATATTGTGTGATCTGGTCACCGACAACAGTCAGGCACGTGTGTCAGTTCCTAACACTTATAGATTTCTGTTTCTCTTCCAAAATTCTCCTAGTTACTTCAATTACTTTCATCTTAAGCTCTCTGAGAGTTTGTCCATGACATTAGTTTCTAGGCACTGAACAGAATAATAGAAAACAAAAGTAAGAAAAAATGTTATGTATTAATACCATATCCTCTGATATATTTTTGCTTGTAGAGTCTTCATACAATACTGCTCACTTTATTTCTCTCCGTTCATCTCTCATCTCTGAAATTCCTGTCTTTATATGAACCTGCATTCTCTCACGCAAAACCCCCGTCTCATTCATCAAGCTGCAAGCCTGAAATACTTCTGTGTTTTATACACCCACGAACAGCTCAATCATGACCAAAAAAGAACTTATCTTACTCTGTTTCACTTTCTATACAAGAGAACAACCAAGGGCTTTTCAAAGTTTATAGGATTTCCCAAGTGATATTAAAATGCCAGTACTCCAAGAGATACAGAACATGAAGACAGGCACATGATGTTAACACAAATAATACATAATCATTTTCACAATAAAATACTAAAAGCTGTAAGGCATGCATCTACCTTTTTACATTCTTGAAGGAAACCTGTGGATAGGTAAAATGACAAGAGCAAGATTGTTTCTAGAGGAAGAAAGTAATTCTGCAAATCATTCTATAGTATATTAATGCTATACTTGTTTTTAATACTTTACTTCCATGTAAACTAAATGCAAATGTATCATGTTGTCACAAGGCAGCAAAATCCTAACTATACAGAAAAGTTGTAAGTTAAAAAAAAAAGTGATTTCTTGTGAAAGAACTAACATTAATTATCGAGGTAAAGGCTTGAGAGGTGTCAGATTCCTCTGCAATGTAATTAAAAGTTCTCCACAGAGCTATTCCAGCATCTTCATTGCCATCAATTTCTTCTTTTGTACTTAAAATGAAAACAAGTCCAATTCTATAAAAAACCAGAAAGATCACACATTTTAGAACAGTATCAGTTTCACACACATTCTAATACCACCACAGAAGAACAAGATGTTTGCGTTCAAGTAGTATGTCCAGCATGTAGGGATGAATGCTCCCATGACCTTGTGTGGTGACACTGAGGATACCAGCTGCGCAGTTTTCATCAGATCTCCTACATTATGCCTAGATTACCAACGATGTACTGATTTTGGATATGCCTTTTCTACCATTTAAAGCTAACAGCACTGAAGATTTCTGTGAGTCATTAAGACTTACTCACAGTCCTTTCTCTCCTTACCTGTCTAAGGTTACATTCCTGCCATCATCACTTAATGGCTTGAGTCTTTCTTTCAGTTTGGGCATTGTCTGCCTTTTATTTTTCCTGAAATAGTTGTCTTGACTAGCTGCATGTAGACTGCTGGCGTCTTGATGTCCTGTCATCAATACATGCTCTTCTTACTAGCCCTTCTCTTGCCTTTTTTACCTCCTGGGGCTTCCCCACCCTCACATTGCCATTCACACCAATTTTAACACACCTGCTACAATTCCCTACATTTCCATAAATTAAAAAAGCCCCAGAAATATGAGACTTGATAGGAAAAAAAACAAAAAGTCCAGAAACCTCTTTGTGGAAACAGTATTTTGATACTGTTTTCATTAAAACCCTGGATTTACCAGACCACACTATCTTTACAGCATAAGCATAACAGAGATTTAGTGTTCTACAATAGCAGGGGAAATTCAAACCTAACAGCCACTTGTTTGTCTACTCAAAACATTTAAGTTGAACATCATCATTTGCACACATAACTCATGAAGATGTCACTGAAGTGTTTGTCACGTGCTCTCGAAAGCCCAGAAGTCCAAGATACTGATGTGAAGATCATGTTCTCCAGGAACAGGCTCAGAGCAATAATACAACCTGATCAAACAGACTGCAAATAATGGCACAATGACTAAAGCGCAAAGTCTTTCACAGACTTAAGAACCAGGAGAGTTAAACCTGAAGATACTTGAAGTTATATTCCCTGCTGAGAACCCGTAAGGATCCTTCTGGTCTCTACTACACTACTGGAAAGGACTTCTGATCATTGCAGTCAGTTCCACATCTCAGCTGCTATAGGAAAAGGACAAGAAAGATCCTTCCATTGAGTCTCAAGGGTCAGATTATGTGTACATCCATAGGTAGAACAGACAGATTCCCAAGAGGAGAAATATATGCCTATTCATGAACACTGCTGCCTGCATCAAGATATGAAGACTAGGAAGGTGGATCCTGCCAGTCACCTGGAATGTAGTGAGTGCAAAGCCACTGGAATGCTTCTAAGAATTTCCAAGCCTTCCACTGGTCTGGTATCAATACATTTTCTTAGAAGAATAAATATCCTCCCCTCCACCCTTTGCACTTCAACATTAAGCCTGCTTGCTTAATGGGAGAGGAACGGGAAGATGGCCAAACCCCAGGTATTTTTATGAATCAGAAGTGGACATCTTACATGAAGACTTTGATGTTGCAGCAGTTCAGGGATCAACTTGACATAGTTTTCCAGAACACATCCTTGAATCATCCTGAGTATCTGCAGATAATGCTATTCATGCTAGGTCTGCAGCAGAATCCTCTCCCATTAGCTGTCACTTCTCCCAAAACAAACCCAACAGGGCACAAAAAAGCTGCTCCATGAAAAATCCCTACGGAATGAGCTATTCAGCTTTGTTTTCCTCGACATTTACTTCATGGCAAACCTAACAGTAGGGGTGTCTCCAGCTACCAAACTGCAATGAAAAACATTTAATAATGTGCTAACTGGCTTACACAATTGCAGCCATCTATGAAACACAGCTGTATAAGTTGCTGCCTATTCCTGACTACACATATGACAGCACTGGATCATGTTCTATATGCAGCAGTTGGTTGAAAGACTGAAAATTATGCCAATCATGGAAAAGAGGTAAATTGTAAGACAGAAGAAAGGAATTACAGTCTTTCTAAAGGAGGATCACAGAGACTCAAATCTGGCTTCTGCTACACAAATCACTGTGCATCTTGTAAATGTTTCCACAAAGCATATAGCTCCATCATAGCTGCTACAAGACCATGAGACTCCCCTACTGATCTCATCATGCATTGAGCACTACCACAACAACACAACGATCTGCCATGCTGAGCCCATGTTTCAGAAGACCTTCATATTTCCAAGGAATAATTCAACGAGCTGATTTAGGAAGTTATCTTTTCATCTGGATAGCCACTTCATATTAGATATTCTAAGACTATAAAAACAAAATCTGTCATATCAGTATAAAATTGTTTAGACAGATGTTCAGGACAACCAGGTGTGCATCAGACCAAAGGACGGAGGAAAAGCAAGAAATGCAGCAAGTTTTCTAAAATATATATAAATAATAATTAATGCATAAAGATGTGCCATGTTCTACAAAATTAATTGCTTCTCTCATTTTTTATATGTCATCATCGTAAATAACTTTTCCTGAAGTCCTGTGTCATCTGAGTGCCATAGGAACATTCAGCAAGCAAAATATTGTATGACAGTACAGACCCCATGGCTTTTCCACATCTTGAATACTGTGTACATGGCTGTTGCTCTTATCTCAGAGAAGCTATATTAATACTAAGAAAGTTCAGAGAAGGCCAACTCGGAAAACAAAACAGCCTTTGGAACAGCTTCCAGGCAAGAAATAACTAGGAACCTGGAGAAAGAAATGACAGTGGTCAAATATGGCAAAGCTTTATAAAATGATGACTGGCATCTAGAGAGGGGGAGAGACCGCTAAGTCTCTCTCCCAATTAAAAGAGTTACAGAGACAGTAATTAATGCTATTGAAAGTCTGGCTCAAAACAAATTAAACAGTTCTTTATAAACCATGTTAAGTTCAACTGTGAAAACACTTGGAAAAGGATGCCATGGGTGGTAGCACTTTAAATGAATTCATGGGGAAAACAGAACTTTATGGAAGAGAAGCCTGTTGAGGGTTGCTAAATATTTAGAAACTACACCTTAGTCTGGAATTTTTTGATCTCCAAATACCTGACAGCCAGGCAAAATAGCTGGTTGCCCTGTTCTTCTTATCATCCCTAAGCAGCTATTGCAGACTGATTAACTTACATGGTCTCTTGGTCTGACTCAGTTTGGCTGCTTTTATACTGTTTATGTATCAGAAAAGGCAAATTAGGTTCTAGGCTATATTCTTCTTAAGGACTGAGGCAGAGTTGTCTCACAGGTAGTGACAACAGTGAGAAAACGCACAGATAAACTAGTTTCTGTCCTCCATTACTTTTTTGTCATTGAATTACAAAACCCAAAGAAAAACAAAACAATGGTCAGAACTAGTAAAATTTTAAAAGAAAATGGAAAATCTTTAATTTATTGAGGAAACAAAAAAAAATTCACAGGAGGATTTTAAATACTTAACATGGAATTCATCCTACTGGACCTTGGGTCTAGTTTGGACAACCTTCTTTTTTATAAGCTGTGGAAATAAACAGACACTTTTGAGAGCAATTCATTTTTTCTTACAGTAAGCATCTCAGATCAACCAGATTCTTCCTCAGAAGTGTCTATTTCTCTCAAAGGACAACTACTTCAGTCTCAGACAACTGATTTTTAGAAATTCAAAAGCTGGTGAGGATAAGATTATTTTGGTCTAAGTATTTATATAAAAACAAAATTAGGTAAAGCAACCTCAGTTGAAAGAACTAAATGAAAAAATACCCTCAAATAGTGTTTTACTTAAAGAATAATTTACTTAGAATGCAACTCCACATGGGCATCCAGTGGGACTATTTGACAAGATAATTTTTTATCAGAGTTCTGCAGTTCACTTTCCACACACAGAGGTATGTTACCCCTTGCAACTTGTTTGCTTAAGAATACTTAATACTCAAGTAAGCTTAACACAAGAGAGTAATCAATGTGTCTTATTAGAATGTTGTTGCATTGGACTTCCTTTTTTCTTCTGTTCTGCTAGGCAAAGATACGAATTCAAATGAAGGCAACCTTCTTTTCTTTTCTTCAAGATTTTCAGTTTTCCTTACCTAAGTGGTACATTATGATGATAGAATAATTCTGCCAGTTTTATATAGTCACCTGCATCTTCTTGGACTGGATCAACAAAAAGTACCTAAGAAGATAAAACATATTATACAATGCAATATTTTTTCTTTATGTCTGCTTCTAATTTTTTTAGTCATAAAATCTAATACAAGAATAGAAATTTCCAAAGGAGCATTGCACCCCAACTGTTTTCAATTTCCTAGAGCATTCATTGTAAGAAAACATTAAGAATATAAATGAAAATAACTTCAGAATTAATGAACTTGGACCAAATACTGAAAGCAAGATTTAACCATTTATCAAACTTCAAACCAGGTGGTATCACTAGTCTCCTTTGATATATTCTGTGCCAATACTTCCTTTTATTAATGAAGTTGGTTATTTCATTAAAAAGGATCTAATTCTGATTCTTCTATTAGTTCTTTCAACTAACTCTTGTTGTGAAAAAAAAACCCTAAAATAAACAGAATATATTGATTTAAAACTTTAATTAAAAAATGGAGTACTGAGAAAGAATTCTTCCTTCCAGTCTCACATATCTTTGTATTCACTCTTTCACTTACTGTAGCTTGCTTGCAGTATAAAATCAGATCTTTCAAGCATGCACAGAACCTAAAACTAGGATCTGTCTGCATAGGTAGATTATCTTTATGCAGATTTAATTATGACATTGGTACCTTGTTTATTCAGCTTTGCACTGCAACTCCCCTTAGAATTTTTTAGAATAATTTTGCTAGAGTAGCTAAAATGCAGCAGAGTAATTGTAAAAATTTTGAACATTCCCACCTCCTCAGATCATAGTTAAATGACATGTTGTAGATGTCTGTAATATAACTGTTATATACATCTATGCCAATATTTAACTTTGAATACATAATGCAATCTACTTCATATTACACACGTCTTATGCTTCATTCAAAACTTTTTTTTTAATTACATATTGCTTATATTTTGGTTGTCTTCTCATATACCGAACTTCGTGTCACTTGGAGCGACCACATCAGTGGACAAGGGAAGAACTACAGATGTCATCTATCTAGACTTCTGTAAATACTTTGACACAGTCCCCCACAACATCCTTCTGTCTAAATTAGAGAGTTATGGATTCGATAGATGCATGAATCCAAAGAGTAGTGGCCAAAAGCTCAACGTCCAGATGGAAATCAGTGACAAGTCGTGTCCCTTAGGGGTCTATACTGGGACCAGTGCTGTTTAATATCCTTATCAACGACAGCGGCCTCAATTGCACGCTCAGCAAGTCTGCAGATTACACCAAGCTGAATGATGCAGTTGATGGGCTTGAGGGAAGGGATGCCACCCAGAGGGACCTGGACAAGCTTGAGAAGTGGCCCCATGTGAACTTCATGAGGTTGAACAAGGCCAAGTGCAAGGTTGTGCACTCAAGTCAGGGCAACCCCAGTATCAATACAGGCTGGGGAATGAAGAGATTGAGAGCAGCCCCACGGAGAAGGACTTGGGGGTACTGGTGGATGAAAAGCTGGACATGAGTCAGCAATGTGCGCTCACAGCCCAGAAAGCCAGCTGTATCCTGGGTTACATCAAAAGAAATGTGGCCAGCAGGTCAAGGGAGGTGATTCTGCCCCTCTACTCCACTCTAGTGAGACCTAACCTGGGGTACTGCATCCAGTTCTGGAGTCCTCAGTATGGGAAAGACATAGACCTGTTGGAATGGGTCCAGAGGAGGCCACAAAAACTGAGGGCTGGATGACCCTTCCTATGAGGAAAGCCTGAGAGAACTGGAGTTTATTTAGCTTGGAGAAGACAAGGCTCCAGGGAGACCCGATTTCAGCCTTTCAATACTTAAAGGAGACTTACAAGAAAGATGGAGAGAGGCTTTTTACCAGTAGCAGTGACACAACAAGAAGTAACAATTTTAAAATAAAAAGGCATATATTTAGATTACCTATGAAGAAACAAGTGTCTTGAGACAGCACAGGTGTCATAGGGGAACAGGTTGTCCAGAGAAATTGTGGATGGCCCATCACTGGAAGCGGTCAAGGTCAGGCTGGATGGGGCTTTGAGCAACCTGGTCTAGCTGAAGATGTCCCTGCTCATTACAGGAGGGTTGGACTAGATGACCTTTACAGGCCCCTTCCAAACCAAACCATTCTATGATTCATACAGCCACCTTTCATAATTTAGATTTCAATTTAAAACAGAAATAGCTGTTTCCTTAAGCTTACTAAGGGACACAGAATGCTATGCACAGAGGAAAAATTAGGCTATAAAGACATCATAATTAGTATGCTTTATAACTTAAACTTTTTTGTACTTCAACTCACCACCTCTAAAACAAGAACAGTTATCATTACTTTATCAGTAGTGTACTAAGAAAAGAAATCACTGATAGTAGTGAATTACCTATACGTAGCACGGAAAGGAACAGAGAAGCTCCTCACAAAACTGTGCCCAAGCCTACTTCTGGAAATCAGACTAATGATCACGTATGGCTCACAAGACTAAAAGATTTTCACTATCAGCAGACTCACATAGAAAACATGAAATTCCAACCCATCTTAACAATGAATACAGCATACTTATTTTTCAATAAATTGTCTGTCCACATATCAACACATATAGTATGCAAAGAAATTAAGTTCTCCAAACTTACCAAGTTATATAAATTGCGTCTAATCTGCTGTATAACTCCAGGAAATGAGGGTTTTAGCAGTTCCTGATAGCTTGCAGGCCATGTGCTATAGCTGTGATCTTGTTCTATATTATTAACCCACTAAAAAGGCAGCCATTTAAAAAATGCATTACACACTGGGTAAAATATGTATGTACAAATCAAGGTATTTTGAAACACATGGAAAGCCTGGAAATTTTCTTTTTGAAATAGTAACAGAAAATAGCTTCTAAAATACTTCTCTCTAATCAAATCATTCAGAGTTTTTATACGCATTACTTAATAAAACTAATAATGGATGGAAAAGGAAAAAACCACACTTGTATTCTGTATCAGGATGTGAATAAAATAATTTTTTCAAGTGTGGAAACTACTTTCACAATACAGAGGTCATAAGAAAAGATCACACAGATGTGTGTAACACAGCATAACCATCCTGTAAGACAATTACAGTATTATCTATAATCTGCAGCACCAGCACTTCAGATACATCAAAATAACTAATTAATATATGGCCAATTTTTTCTTCTACTGTTTTCTGTGCAAGCCTCAGCAAACAGAAGAGTGAAATACGGTTCTTTTCAGGTGAAGAAAATTAGTATTTTAGTGCCTTTTCCACTGGCATATGACCTTTTTAACAAAAACTGTCTAAATTTTGAAGAAGGAAAAAAGCAGAGTCAATGGACAATTAAAACCAAAATATTTAAGTTGTCCACAATTCACTTATACTCTTAAAGGACATTCAGCAGTCTTGCATAATACAAAGATATTACATAGCTAGATTAATTGCTGTAAAATCAAATTCTATAGATGTGAGTGTGCAACTACTCTCAGATACACCCTTCTTTTCTTATAAACACGTTATATCTTAAAATTTTAATGAGGTACAGATTAGAGAAAATTACTCCTAAAATACATTGAAAACATATCACTCTCCAAAACATTTTAAACTGCTTATTGATATATCATCTTATGTGTAGTATTTCAATTATACTACAGAAAAAAAAATAGACTGCCCCTACATGGCATTATCAAGTATGTTAATATTTAAATAAATGTTTAATTACTTACTATTATCGAAGAATGACGAATATCTAGCGCGTAGCTCTCATCTGTAGGATGTATATGTAATCTCATAAATTTATTCAGGATCTCCTCTTGGATTCCAAGTTCATGAAGGCCATACATCACTTTTCCTTCAAGTTTAAGAGTCTCTAAGATACTTTTTCAAGAAGACAAAAATGCATAATGTCTACATAGAACTCTTGTTGTGACATAAAAAGAAAAAATATTTCAAAGACAATTAATATAGTATTTTTAGTATTAAAACCAATTTTTATATTATCCTGCAGTCAAGTGTTTACAACAAAATCAATTAATAACACTAGATGTCTTCAACTTATTTCAAAACAGAATTCTAACCAATTAAACAACTGTTTTGTTCATTCACACTTATTTTATATGAAGGAATTTCATCCATCTTCAGCAAGACATGGCAGGACAGCAAAGTGGAAGGTTGCTTGCTGCACTGTCCTGTCTGAGACAAACCCAGGCATGGGTACCCTAAGAGGACGCTTTGCAAGTGTGTAGAGAAACGGGCAGCTAACGATGGAGACACTGAAAGAGCTCTAAGTCGTCATCGTGGCAGAAGCCTGAAAACAGCACGAAGGAAAGGCATAGCTACACCTCTAAAAAATGACTCTTTGCCAGAAGACCCAACAGAACTCTGGAAAATTCGTTGCAATCTGAAAATTCAGTACAAGAATGGAAACAAACCTGAAGTGCTCACCAGCAGAACACAGCAGGCAAGATTTTACAAATGCCTTTATTGCTATCTTGCTTCATTTTGATTTTTCTCTGTTCCGACAGGTTTCTTCTAAAATATGTTGACATTAAACCTAGCGCTATCATTAAAAAGTGCTATTAATATTTCCATCATTAACAACAAAGAGGCAAGTCACTCCACCTCAAAACTCTGGCTGAGAAAAAAATTTAAGCAAAAATTCCAAGTGTAAACGTTAAACCCAATGCAGTTTAGGAATCTGCATGGAAGAAAAAGACATTTTGAGTTAAAAAACAGAAAATGAAAAACCTGTAGTTTCTGACAAATCATAGGAACATGAAAAAACCTCAGCCTTAGCATAAGTAGATTTATAGACAGTTTGCAGGCCACCAAAGACTATTTTGAAGTAGTTATGTCTGTTGCCAACATTCAGAAGAATTCAAAGGAAAATGTTTACAGTTTGTGAGTGCTCGCATAAAAGAGGCAAGTCACACCCAAAATAATTATTATATAATTACAGAAACTGGAAAAAGATTTCTTATACCAAAAAGCATATTAGTGCTACATTAACAAACTTCTAAAAGGTGGCCAGACACAGACTCAGAAACATGCCAAAAATAACCCAAGGTGTTGTATACCTAAATTTTATGCCTGCGATTTTTTTGTAATTTTTCAGAAACAGAGATGTGAAAGCACTTAACTTACTTTTTATTAAGTGCTTTTCCCAGCTTTTTATACATACACGTTGGATTCCTTCCATTTCCAAACTGATTTTACATGGCAAGTTGTAAAATTGTAAGTAAATTAGAGAACATATTTCAAGAGAAAAGGCTGTTTTCAACTACTTATACAATGTTCATACTCAAAGCAAAACCACTGTAAACCCGTATTTCCTCTCCTGGAGCATTTATTGTCCCCCAAAATGCAACTGATGAGATTATCAATCACTATGAGCACAAGTTCTCAGTATTATCAGTAATCTCATAACCTTCAAACAAAATGTACCATCTTACCTAAATGGGTCATGAAAATCCAGATCAATTTGAAGGCCATTTAGAAACAGGCGTGCTTCTCCGGGTTGGATTCCAAGTATTTCATGAAAATGCTGTAAAGTAAGTTACCGCTAACTTATTTAGGTATACGTCAGCACAAATACATATTTATAAATATATAAAAACCATATATATATAAACCATTTACTTCTGCAAAAGATACATTAAATATTTTCCACATAATTTCTTCTTTTAGCTGAGTGTTTTTGATAAAAATACTGACAACATACTTCCATGAGTGCTATTTGACACACTTTCAGTGTACAAATACCAATGAAAAAACCTGATAATTTCCCCCTAAACAACCTACAGTGTCCCTACCTGTACAAGGGAGAGACAAAGACACATCTTTAATGTCTGCCAACAGAAAGTGAAGATACACACACACAGAAATATGGCTTGTAACTTTTTGAAAAGTGACTCCTACATACCCATTCAACAGAGACCTTACATGTATCCTTCAGACCTCCACTTGAAACTAGCTTTCTCGATATCTTAACATCTTTCACAACTCCAGAAATTGCGCAGTTGCAATTGTTACAGGGAATTAGGAAAGACAGACCAGAAACACACAATCCCATGTAACAAAGGGACCTTGGAAAAATCATAGATCAGAAAGGCATAATATAGCATATCCTTATTTTGAAAAGAAGGGAAAAAAATAATCCACAATAAACAAAGAGAAGAGGAAAGTATTTGGGGAGTAAAGTACGCCCTATTTTATTTCAGAGAGCTGTAGGGCACCACATTGTTCAGTCTATGGTGGCTGTAGCAAGGTAAGTAATGGGAGCAAGGCAGTAGGTTTATTCCAACTCACCCCATGAGGAGCAGTCAGATTTCCAGATCTGTCTTAATTCCCAATAGAGGAATGGAAAGCACGAAAAACATGCAGAAAAAAAGCAAACTGAGAAAGATATTTTTTCCCATTTAGCTCCCACTTGCTGAACAGAGTAAGTGAGAACAAAAAACATACTTTTAACAAAAGCACACTTAGAGCAAGCAACTCAGGCTGCGTATATTATTCCATTTATAAGCCTGTCACTGAACAAATGAGAGAAAAAACAGGAAAACATTGAAAGTGATGTTTTATCTTTAAAGTATTGTGGCTATTTTCACACGGTTAAGTGTAAATAGAGTCAAAGCTAACTGGTTTGTGGCATTACAAGAGCAACTCCACATGAGACAACAGTTTACTTGAAGCTTTTTGTAATCCAATGTATATGCACTCTACTCATCATTCATTGAAAAGGTACCACATTCCTTAGTAAACAAACATTTTCACAACCCAAAGCAAAATGAAAATATGTAATGGCACCTAACGTTTGCATATGAAAGACAGGGCTCTCCATGAAGGAAAAATGCAGCTGTGATAAGCTTAAGTAAGACAGAAAGAATGCTTATGAAAGTCCAAAACAACTTTTGAAATTTGTAAATTTAATTTATTCTAGTAGTGTAACTTGAACCTTGTAGTGCTTTCATTTATTTTTTTTGTATGTAGATTTACAGAAGAGTAATATAATTACTTATGCTTACTATAAAGTATCTAAATACATACATTCAAACTCAGACTTAATGTGAAGAATACTGTGGATCTGGGAGGGGCTGCATCCCATTAATGCTAAAAAATAACCAGATTTTTTTTTTAATTTAGTTATTATCTTCCATGACAATTTTATTAGGCATCTAAAAGATGGATGCCAGTGAGTTTTCAAAAATGAGGAGCATAAATACATGACAGTAAGCTTCCTGCAGGAGATAATTTCATTACTTTCCTAATTCATAACACTCACTTTATTCCCAATCATATACTCACATAAATTACAGAGATGTGGGGGTTTTGTATGTCCCGAAACTTGGTTCACAAGAGGAAGGACTTCCATCTTCTTTAAAGCTAACTGCTGCTTTGGATTACTCTGGCCCAAGTGCAGGATTTCATATTTGTCTTAAACCTCATGCAACCATTAATACAATAATTAGAAGCAGCAGCCGGTGTCTGGCATTTACATTTTTCCTATCACAGTTTTACACAGAATTACATGCTCTTGCAAGGACTCACGCTACACCTAAGCAGCCAAAATTCAAAGATGCCTAACAATGCCAAGTGCCTTTGCAGCAGGTGAAATTTCTGATCATTTTTATCTACACAGAGTTTGATCCTAAGATACAACCAAAAGAGGCAGACAGGACAAAATTAAACAGCCAGACACACAGTGATGAAACTTCTCTGCACCAGGCAGAGAAGGACCCAAAGTCCTAGGTATACTTTGAATTTTTCTGTGGTTGGGAAATCCAACTTGGATTACAGTTTTAATAACCAGTGTTGTGTCACAAAGTACTGTGACCACAGAAAAATCTCCCTTTTAATGCCACTGAACTCACAGAGCAAACAATACATATGCAGAGGATTACAGTCTCAAGAAATCTTACCAGCATCCTTCAGAGCTCTTATGCAGATCTTGTGAGATCAGCTAGAACAGGCCCTCTCCTTGAAGCACTGAAATCAGCATTTAGGATAAAAAATGTCTTACCACTACTGAAAGCTTACTGGTCATTCCTGTAAGCCCAGATACTCATGTAAACACAGATACTGAGAAAGACTACAACTAAAATGAATGCAAGAACAATGAAAAAAATTATCAGCCACTGGGTATTGAAATGGGAGTGTAAAAGCTTTTCAAAGCCTTCAGTACGAAAAAAACGGCAGACAGAGCTGAGGCTCATCATACAAATACAATTTTGATGCTAGGCATTTGATTGTTCAGAAAAGCATCCATTTGCCATTAACAACTTGGATGGAAGGAGTAGTTAAGCATCCAAAACTAGAATTTAACACTGACAGTACTCCTGTAGTATCTTCTTGCTAAACTGTCAGCAAATTATTGCACTGGAAGTTGTGAGTTGCATTTAATGAGATATTTTGGTTTTTTAATCTATAGCAGTTCTTTGTGTATTTCTTAGTTAGGCATCAATTCACTACACCTAAATCATCACATGCCTTTCAACTTTTAATACCTTTATTTCCTCCCATTGCATTTCCTATTCAACTTTCATTATCTTGAGAGGGAATCATCCAGTTACACACAGCATGAGATTGTATCTCTCCTGCTGCTAGATGGATGTACTGCAGTTCAAGAACGCACATGCCAATTTATTGTGCTCTGGCAGCAGTGTTCAGGAAGTTTCCCAACTTTTATTGAACAGATTTTAGCTTTTAGCTGTCTAAAGGCCTATAGGTAGGATGCAGTATGAAATTTAAACTTCGTGTGATCGGTGCTTAAGATCCTCTTATAGTTAATGTATTTAATAGAGTCACAGAATCATAGAAGTGACTCAGCTGACCAACCACATAGATATCCAATGTCATCTGTTCCAGGATAAGGCATTTTGGACTGGAAAGCACAGGTCAGACAGAAGGGAATGGATGTCCCAGTGGACACATCTGCCAGACCTGCGTGGCTATCTTAGATAGCCTGCGGCATCTCAAATGACTTCAGACATTCAGGTTTAGGCAACTCAATGGTTATTTTGCAGGGCATGATTAAGTGAGCTGAATTAGTTTTGATGTCCATTGACTACGTATTAATTGTCATAACAGGAGTTTAGATACCATGTAGATATGCCTAAAAGCAGACATATTAATTTCAAACCAAATCTTAGCTACTTTTCCTAACCCTTATATTTAGAAAAAACAGACAAATAGATCCTGATACACCTCTGTTTTGGAGTAGAGAAGTGGTTTTCGAATAAGCAGCTGTTTTTGATTTTCGTGTTAACAGATCTGCAATTTGAGAACAACACTATGATCATTCAAGCTTTGTTTTGCTTTATCTTACTATAACCCTAAGAACAAAGAGACACAGGAAAATGTGTACCTCAGCTGTATAGAGAAAGCAATGAAGCAAGGTACGGATACCGATTTGCTCCCTTGAGCAAAACCTAAGGGATTTCACACTAATGCAAGAAAACAAAGAGGCCTGCATAATGTTCAGCCCACTGTAAGACCTCTGTGGAAACCCAAGAATCAAGCATTCACCCTGCACACAAGAAAACTGAAGGGCTCAAGACATTGAACTGCTGGGATATGAAAAATGTATTCTCAATACACTGGTTCCACACACAATCCCCTATGGACAAAACCAGCCCCATGTAACTGCATAACTGTGTACAAGGACTTAACACTTGAGCCTGTCACTGTCTGGGCTGGAAATACTCGAGACTGGAAAGCCATACATTAGTTTTGCATGGTGGGGAGCTCTAGTATTTATGTGAATTTTGAAATTTTTGCTACCATAGAGGTGACGAGCTCTTTACAAGAAGGCTGCATTAGTGCAACAGGGACATTGTACACTTTCATTGTTCAAGAAGGTGGAAAGGCATTCCCCTGGATATACTACTCTTGGCAAGGCAAGAGGAAAAAGCATGAATGGATACAAAGCAAAACAACACATGGAAATGCTGCAGCAGTACAGGAGTGCCATAAGTAAGAAACAAATCCTTTTCACTGCAGTGGCTGGTCAGTCTTAACACCATATGAAAATACATGTTCTGAAGATCAAGATTAAGAACAGTGCTATGGATGTCATTTCATGTGACCAGTCCTAAAATCATGGTGGCTAACATATCATTTTAACACTCAACTTGAAAGAAAAAATCCAAACTCTCAACTGAGACAAAAAATACAACAGATGTCACAAACTCAACAAATGCGAAGTGACATCTCAGGATACATTTCACATCACTCAAAATCATGTGAACAATCACTCCTTGCATCACACAAGGCACAAAAGATGCAGTGCATCAAGGATGAAAATAAAACCACCATCTACCATAGATGACAATTCAAAATACCTTTCAGAATAGTTTGCATGTATGCTTGATTCTGAGAGTGTGAAAAGCTCAGAGTTAGCATGTGCTGACCATAATATAAGCAGCAGGCCTAGATTCAACACCAAAGCTCTAAAAAAATTAACTGAGACCTGTTTTGCCCTCACAGCTCACAATTTATGACCGAACACAAAACTCTGTAAAAATAATTTGTTTTTGCCTAATTCTGTAACATCGAAGTAGTACAGGAAAGGGTACCAAGAACAGCAGAAAGTGAAAAAATGGAATTGAGTATTTCAACGTTATTTATTTAGTAAAATATGTTTAGAAAAAAATAGCTCTTTTTCTCCAATAGAAACCATGTGAAAGTTGCTACACTAACAAAAATCTCCAGAAGTAGTAATATGATAGTAATTGAAATGTCCACTTGAAGAAATAGATACAAACCTTCTGATTTTCTTCTATTTCATTTCGCATTTTCTTCTCTACGCGTGCTCTGGTCAGTGATCTGTAAAAGTAAAATATTTCTATCACTCAACCACTGTATTTTGAAAAATGCATTAAATAATGTGAAATATTTATTTTAATACCATATCCAATGCACTGCAATTGAAGAATGCTGTAAGTAAGACTTAAAAAGAAGAGTAATGCAGTGTCATAAATATTTTATTTTCAAAACAAATATTTTCTTCTGTGTTACTCCAGTAAAAACCCAGGTTTCAAATTTAGGCTAGATTTTGTTGAAGTAATATTATCAGTTTATTGTTTAAGACTCTCAATCTTTTCTCTTTTTTTTTTTTCTCTAGAAAAATAGCATGTATATAAAAAAAGGAAGTTGTCTGATCATCTAAATCATTACCTAAATGCATGCCGTGTTTGTATATTTTAAGTTAATGTTACTAACTCCATGCTACTCAACATTACAGCACAGGTGGCCAAGGATACAACTTGATGTTTTCACCAAAGACAGGGAAAATATGCAAAGGACGACCACTTTAAAATTAGCTGAGATTAGAAAAGATATTTACAGATTTAGACCCTTGAAAACGTTAAGTATTCACAGACAATCAACATTTTAGCCTCCTTAGTCATTCTATCTTTAGAATATAATCCATTGATTTGTCTTTTTTACCTTTTAAGAACATTGTGGAAGACTAACTTCCTCTACCACAATGTATTGTATGTGAGGTTTATGATTACTAGGCTATCACAAAATACTCCCAGAGGCAAATTAATCTCACCATGTTTTAAGAAACCTTCAACCATATTAACCTAAACCTGATTCTTCCAATAAATGCCAAAATAAATACTCTAGCTGCCTACATAAATATTTTTTCCAAAACTTGATTGTACATGATTTAGTAAATCTGTATGAAACTACAAAACGCTGCAGTAATCTTAAACCTGAAAGTTAACAGACAATGATGTCACTAAGCCAACTTCAATACTTAACAGACAATAAAGTAGTAATTTAATAATATAAACCCTCACCTCCCAACAAAAAGAAACTGATTTAGAATAGATTTTGCTAGCAAACGCCACATTTTTCACAGTATGTCAGAAATATGACATAAAATCAGTTTATTTTTAACAAATATTCAAGCTTCCCAGGTGATCAAAGATACTACTTTTTAAGTGCAATTTGATTTCCAGGGTTTGTATAGAAATGTTACACAATTCATCACAGCTAAATACCCTTTTTCCATTCACACACTCTAAATATTCTGCCAGATTATTTTTGTCACTGTGAATCCCTTCTGGATCACGTGATGAAAGGGCAACAGAGGATCAAGAACGAGCTGTATTTATATCAACCCATACTTGATGAGCTTTCCTTGACTCAAAGTAAGAATGGTGTAACTTAAAATCTGATGTCAAAGACAGCACTAAAGAACAGTCAACATGATTCAAATGTATTATTATCAGTAATCACTGGAGAACAAGCTTAACTTGCTTATTACTGTTTAATTAATCTAAACTCTTTCTCATAAAGCTCTTATAATCATACTGCTAGGTACAACATGCATGTAAAGAATATAGTAAGTATTCAATACTACGTAAAGATATTTTATACTGTATTATATTACTTTGTGTTCACTAGTTTGAAATAAAAAATTGTAGAACAGAAAGCAAGAAAATATAAGCATTTCTGTTGAAAAAGAAACATTGCTGATTAGGATTTTAAAAAAGTATTAAAAAAATTGTAGAGTACAAAGAAAAGAATGTCTCAAGCCAAATTTAAGTTTGGGGAAAATGGAGGAGAAGGATTAGGAAAAAAACAGAATGAAGTCAAAAGTATCAAAAGCTGACTAGGTAGGACACTGCTTTAAGAGACCTTCTACCAGCTACAGACATAATTCAGGAACACTACAGAACTTGTCATTAAAAGAACATCTGTAATTGACAGGAATTATCACTAAGAATTTTCTTAGTCAATAGGCAAAACAGCTACTTAACAGAAGGCCTCCATAGTGAGGTGGAAATGTAATGCATGGCAGTACCACCACAACTATTATTCTGACTTCACAGCAATAGTTGTAGAGAGTCCTGAAGTAAAAAATACTTCAGAAAAAAAAGCTTTGATTTTTATCCTGCTAAACTCAACTTAAGTAGTAGTAGGGCCTGCAACTCTCAGAGTCAATGCTTCATTCTGCATACACAGGTGATAAAAAACGCATAGATAAAAAGAACAACCTAAACCTTTCGAAATAGCTTAGAGTAGTAATGCAGAAAGATAAAAATAATATGAAAACAATAAAAAGGCGGAAAGGAGAACACAAAGCTGGTCCAACTGTTAGCAAGGAAGTAAAACACTTGTGAGCAAAAGGTTAAGTTTTACTGATAGCTTTTTTGGTAATAAGAAAGCAATAAATTAAAGAATCTTTTCTATGCATGACAGTTGATGATGCAGGACTCTAGGAAGATAAGGAGAAAGTGTGATGATCAACCCCTTGAGAAGGGCACCCTAGGAACTTGAGGTAACAATTTTAAAAGTACCTGTGAAAGACACATATTCATTTTGAGTTCAGTCATTTGTTCAAAGCTTCACAAATTTTTATGCATGTTTTTTTAAGTATTCAGTGCTAAGGACTTACTAGAGAGAAACACTTTACTGCCTGAAAATAAAAGGATACTATTTATCATTCTACATGATGTAGGAATGTTCTTGTATAACCTTAAGGTCATAATACTTTCTATCACGTAATTTTACGCATCTTTATTCTTACCTGGAAGAGCATGTAGCTATACTGTGTATATTGGTGGAAAAAAGGAAACTTTTCACATGTTCATAATGTTAACATTCATGAATGACAAATGAATAGCAAGAAACAAAAGTATTGTAATTCTTATTATTGCATTACTAAATAATAGATAATTATGATACATATAGGGTATTTTTTAATCTTTTTTAATTGTATAAAATGAATTAGCAAAATGTCAGCACAACATGTATCAGTTGATACACTGTCTATATCTGATGACATTTTGTAAAATCTACCTCAGACTAACTTTTCAATTGGAAATACTGAGACACTCAAAAGTGAGAAAAACTTCCAGAGGAGTTTTATATTCATTTTTATGGTCGAATCCCCCATTTTTAAGGCAAATATGATTTTTTTAAATTGTTTTCGTAACTATAGTTCTAAAGTTTTTATACCATCTTCTCAAGCCAAGATTTCCGTAATTAAAAATGGTTTTCTTATCTAAACTATGTGAAATCTAAACATTTTACAAATATTACTATTATGATCATTAGTTATCTAAAGTGATTAAATAGTGGTTTTTCATTTCCTGTTTGTTCTAGGAGGTTTTTTTCCAAACTAGTATTGTTGACTCAGCAGGTTAAGCATGATTAGATTACTGAGGAAATATATTTTGGTCGCTGTTTGTACACAATGCCCCTTTGATTCAAGTTTGTTGTCAATGCAGACCTACTAACTATAAATTATTTAATTATCTGTAATCTCTCCTGTTAAGAGTAACATGCTAGATTAGCATATTAGAATATATCATACAGGACTGGAACAATAATTCCCGTTTTAATCATTCTAAAGTCTTCTTATACTTTTACCCATAAAATAAAATGTTTGAAGAGTAAGTAAATTTTGCTCTAATGCCACAAATAAATGGCAGGAGTTGGAGTGGGATGTTACAATTTAATGACTTAAATCAATGATTTAAATGTCACCTAGCATACTTCAAACTGACTTTTTCCTGTCCTTTAAAGAACAGAACCGGCCTTGCAGTTTAACATTATGTATGTTCCCACTATCTTCTAATGGAAAGCTGCATTTTCTGACAGCTAATCTAAGTGTAAACTCGCACCTTCCTTGAAACAAGATGTTGCAAAGGTAGGTTTTCCATTACAGCATAGATTTTCTCTAACAAAATCAGAAATAATAATGAAACACTGAAAATTAAACAAGAGTTATAAAATGTGAAAGCATACTGAGTTAAGAATCCTATTTAGCATCATATTTAATACAGTAATTCAAGCCAATATTGCTGATAGGATTACATGAAGCACTTATTAAATATAAAGAAAAGCATTTCTCAATTACAATACAATTGGCTTTCAGGAAGAGCAATTTTTAATATTAGTACAGAGGTAAATGATATTGATTTATTTAATAAAAGATCAATATAGATAATCTGTTATGGGAGACAGATCTTCCCCAGGAAGAACAATAACATACAGCTGCCAGGGTCCAACCTTGTCAGCAATGTTGTGCTTAGAACTTATGTGTGTGGATCCCCTATGAAATTTATTAATATAATTTTGCCTTTTCCTACAGTGAGCAGATCTGCTATTAGTTCAGCAGAATTTTCCGCCCAGGAAAACATCACTCCAGTAAAAGCCAGGAGGACAGGGCATTCAACCATAAATGCGTGAAGGATTAAGGATGCCTTCACGGCACCTTCTGCATCAGACAGGAAACATTCAAGAAACCAATCATGAGCTCTCCCAGGAGTTATTTTCTGCTCAATGAAACTGCCTGGAATCAAGCTAGCAAGCTGTAAAACACGAATATCTGACTGCAAGATTTGGATATAAATCTGTATTACTGTCATTAAATTAAAACGCAAACATAGAAACAGTACTTGGAAAACAAGCTTAAGTATCTTACCTGGCTCTTACTGGAAAGTTCTGAGCTATGTCTTTCATTACTTTTAAGGCACCATAAACAGGGGCAGACATAATTTGAGCAGCTGCTTGAAAACTAAGATCTGGGAGAAAAATAAAATAAAAATATAAAATCACTGGAAATATCACTCTCAATTAATACTGCCCACAATCAGAAAACTGTTCCATACATACACATTCACTATTAATATTTTTTTTTCAATTATACATTGTAATAGATTACGAAATAACATTAAGGTCAAAAAGATGGGCATTTAAAAGTTGGAAAAAAACAAATTCAGGCTTTCCTACAGAATTCTGCTCTGCCATCTTGAGCATACACATTGTACATGTAATTTCTAAGTTTACAAAAACATACTGAAGAAACCAGACAATTCATAATGCAGTATTATGCCAGTATCACAAGGGTCTCATGCTCAAACCCAGATACACACACCAACCTACAGACACCTGTAACTGCAGCAAAAAATAAGATCTTTCCAGCTCTAGAGCTTCACAAGATTTTCAGAGAAGAGATAAATTAAATTTAGAAGGCTATACTGAGCTTGTGAGGAGTACAATTTTCAAGAGTAGCAGCAATCTCACAGGAAGAAAAAAAATGGAAACCCATGAAAGAAAGGCCAATATACTATCAAATTTCAGTTCCCCTGTGTGTAGCACAATTTTTAAAGGGATCTCGTTTTTCTCTCTATGCTTTTTCTCAGAATGAAGCAAATCTTCATATATCAAGACAATTTATAAATCATTTGACTACCCACTGGGAAAATAACAATGAAATTCAGTTAGCCTTCTATGGTGCGTAACTTGGGTATGAAAAATCTTGGTACATGAAACTGCGAAAAAACCATTTTTGGAATCAATATGGCAAGGCAGTAATACATGATATGCTTCAATGTACTTTGGATACAGTCTGCCTAACCACCTCAGGGCAATGATGATGCTTCCTCGTAATCTGCTAGATAAGACGCCTGAGCAAAAACTGAAGGCCTCAGGTTACCCAGTTTGAGGAAAACTGATGCCACGTGTAGTAAAAACCGCTGGGCAGAAAGTCATAGACTATCCTGCCTAGCAGAACTTTATAACGTGTTTCTGAAGCAATTAGGGGTTAAAAAAAAAAAAAGAAAAAAGGCTGAAGAAAAGTGACCACCACACATTCCTTGTTTAGCCTGATAAGGTACACCTTGGCTGGAAAAAAAGGCAAGTCTGAGAGGTGGAATGTTCATTTGGTGTGTCTTTATACTTTTTGTTAAAAGTATTAAGTGAACACTGTTTTCAAAAAAGAACGTTTCAGATCCCTTTCAACAGCTACATAAGCTGTGATCAGGTGAATAAATACCCAATTGCTTATGTTACTACAGATAGTGATGCCTTACCTGCTGTGCACTGAGGACATACACTTAAAGTCCTTCATAAACTGTTAATCTTTTCCATTTTATGCTGAACAGCTGAAGTACAAATATTCAAATCCCAGCAAAGCAAACCTTGGTTACCTCTGGTCAGGGACTGTCACTGACAGAGCTCCCCTTGCAGCACCCTAATACAGCTGAGAGCAGTGTAGGGCATCTTGGGGAAAAGATAATCCTGAGCATAAAGCAGATCTTAAAGTATGCTTTGAAAGCTAACAAAGCACTAGAGATCAAGAGGCTGTTCACACAGATAAAGCAATGACTTAAAGGGAATACCACATTGGTACTCTCTGCACCATTTTTCACTATGAATAGTAAACCTAATTAGTTATCTAAAACATAGAGGCTGTTGAAAGGCAACTCTTGAATGGTGTTTAGAGTCATTTATAAATAGAAGTATACCCTATAGCTGGACTATTTTGGTTAAATTTAGTTAATATTTTACTTGGAAGCTAATTAAAGGAAATCAGAAGTAGCTGAGCCATTAACTCAGCCACTATAATTAGTCATTGAGAATGAACTAGAGAAAGTACCCAGTAATGTCAGGAGTAGGACTATCAAAACGACTGTACCATACAAAGAAGGGGCTGAAGACCCACTGCCTGAAGAGGCTCTGAATGTACTTATCACAAGCCAGTACCAGTCTCCCTGGCACTGAACAAACACCATCCTAATACTTAATTACTTTCAACACTGTATGAACTGGTTGCTTGGGGAGCAGCACCAATTTCATTTTTTATTTATACAGCCAGGACATCACAGAAAAGACTACCACTAGAGACCTTTTACTGGCTTTTGAAGGTAGACACTAAAGGGATCAAAGCTTTACAGCTGCTTCTGTCTTTAAAATCAGTAAAGGTAGTAATGATTCTCCATCTTATCAAATTACTTCAATGCTCCTTTAATTCTAGCATATAATGCTAGACAAGATATCAACACATTGTTTTTAAATACTTCATAAAATACTGTGTTTTAATGAAACCATATTTCTCTTTAAAAAAAGCTTTTATCATAATGTTGATACACCAACATAATTAAAGAAATTAACAGAGTACTATGTTAATTCAGAAAAAAGCAATACATACCCTGTAGCTCCCAAACCTTCAGTGGTTCCATGTTGTTAGTAGTTTCAATTAGATGTTTTTTAAACTCTTTTAGATTATTTTTCAAATCAGGATGCATCTGTCTACAATAAAACATTCTTTTTAAAAGGCAAAAATCAACGTCATCCATGAACAACTACTTTTATCCACAGTATTGCTCACAGCTAGTATGGTATCTTTGGGGTAACAAGCAAGAATTAAAATTCTAATTCATTCTTAAAACAAAAATGAGGATTTAGGGTGAGAAGAGGTGATTTCTGAGGACTAGAAATCAGTTAATTACAAGAAAGAGTTCAATTGTTTTGCAGTGATCTGTCTCAAACCCTGTAACAAATTCTGATGGAATCAATGAACTCAAAGATTACATAGTATTAACACACAATACAGGATACTGTATAGTTATTTTATTATAGCATAATGGATACATGATTGTATCCTAACTTTACTACAACAAACTCTGTGCACAGTTACAGTTAATCTGTATTACCCACAAAAGATGTAGGCAAGACAATGTTGAGCACATCTTTTATAAATTAACATCACTGACAAAAGCAAGCTACTAAGCACACAAATCACTAGTCAGACCTGAAGATCATGATGCCCAAAAGCTTAGCTACATTTTGGGTTTTTTTTAAACACAATTGGGCAAAGAAGTCTTGAGGGCAAAGACTCCAGCCTGCTACAAGACACCCTCAGACACCAAATAATCTCCATTAGTTTTCTAAAGATTCTTCTACTAGAAGTATTGAGCAAGCAGCAAGTAGCAGCTAAAAAACAGGCACGCAAAGCAGTAAGACTAAGTTCTGTAATGTTTCACATTTTATTTTAGATATTAATAAGTTTCACAAGGAATCCCTCCCTCCTAATGTTTTAGCTGTTGGATATTAGCAGTTGTTCTTCACAGAAAAAGAAAAACATCACTGATGAAGACTGTTGTTCTGAAATTAAAATGTAGTCTAGGTTCCTCAAAGAAAGCATACTCAGCTGAAAAGGGAAGCAAAAATAGAAGATTCCTTAATTTTCTTCTTCATAACACACACAGAAATAACATCGTACTCCTAGAAATCTGCCTATGAAATAGCAAACTCGTAACTTGTTTTGAGCTCTTTAATTACTGTTTTTACTGTGGCCTTTGCAAGTTTATCTTGATGATTAGGGTTTTTTTTCTGTTCAGATCTTCAATTCCTCTGTGAATGGAAGACAACTGACAAATAAGATCTAGCCAGAAGCCACAGCCAAGATCTATTACTGATGTTTGGTCCTCCGTTTCTCATGTATGCTATGGTCAATGTAGGCACAAAATAAAACACACATGAAGCCAACTGAGAAAAGTTACCTTTCTCTGGGTATCCCACTCATGATGTGAGACTGAATTATGTTAATTCGCACTATCAAATAGTTATATTTCTAAGATTTTATGTCTTCTGCTTACATTCATAATTATTTCACAGCTGAGAAAAGTACAACCTTTGACATGGCTACAACTGAGGGACAATTTACAGATTACTGAAACATCTCTTTCACCTCCAATATGAAAAGATTAGAAAAGCAGGAGTCTAGAAACAATGTCAAAAATTCTGAATAATTATCTGACAGCTTCACAAACTGGAGCGCAACATCAAGAATCTAAGTATAGCTAAACCTAGAACAATCCAAGAAGAAAAAAAGCTCAAAGATATGACATAAGCATTTGATATTACCTGCTGTGGAATGCCTCTAAAACATAGGTGAAGCTACATGGAAGCCCACAGATCTGGTTGCACTTTATCTCAAAGTGTTTACGTTAAAAAGGCAGAAAGGGGATGAACACTCAGGAATTTAGACAGCATTAGTGGCTCTGAACTCCAAGAAGACTTACAGCTTGGTGAGAATATCTACAAACAAGTTTACTTTTTGCTTTAAATAATAAGAAAGAAAATTACACTAGAGAAGGTAACACACTCTTGAGTCTCTTGTTGAAGAAAAAAGACCACCAAAATTTATGATTCACTGCATGGATCTGTGACAGGAAAAGGGAAGCACTTTTAATGACTGCAACCACAAAATGAATTCATCAATGGAGGACTGGAAGGGGCCCTTGGTAGGGTAGCATCCAATTTCATCTAATAGATTGCAACTTAAATATAAGAATTCCTGCTGGAATACAACACAACACAAATTCACCAACTTAATAAGCACATCTTCCTAGAAATATCACTCCTTAACTCTAAGAAATGAACGACTATTCATCTTAAAAACACCTTACATAGATACAACAGACAGGTTTGGACTTGTTGTGCTACTACTTGCATGTTGAAAACCAACATTTTTATTCTAGTTATCTGAAAACAGAAGTAGCAGCAACAATTTACTGTAGATACAAACATGATAACATGGTGTTCTAAGTTTTTTTGACTGTTGCCCAGACAGAATTTTTGTACTAAAATAGTTTACTGTATACATTTCAAAAGAATTAGAGAACTAAAAGCAACAAACTGAAATGAACAGAACAAACAAGTGTTCCATCTTTATATTCACAAGACACACACAAAAAAATTAATCAGAATTTTTTCACAAGTGGCAAATAAAGCAATTTCCAACATAACACTCACCAATTCTATAAAAAAGTCAAGCCTTGGTTTTTTTTCTGGAACCTGAACCAAAAATAAGTTTAATTATAATTTATATCAACTCACTTTAACTTTCCAAAGAGAAATCCTTGGACATCACTTTCTTCCTCATCATCTTCCTCTTCTTTTGTCTCATTTGCGCCTGAACACATAGCACATGAAGACACTATATATTAGGAAAGTTACTGATATATTATGTTCTTATGAATTTTAAAACCATTAACAGAAACATACAATAAGAAAATTGTAATTTTCAGATGTAATTTCAATTAGATTTACACTTATTAGTTCATATTTTGGCATCAAGATGAATCACTTTACAGAATTTAGTAACATTCAGATTAATTTTAAATACAATTCAACCAATCGTCACATTTTTTATATAAAAGAAATTGAGATGGTTAAGTAGTTTACTTCCCAAAATAGCCATTTCTCAGACGGATTAAGTGGTAAGTGTAAATTTTTTCAGTCAACTACTAAAAAATTTATGTTTGAAAAGCATGATGGCTTTAAAGTATTGGAATCTCCAGCTAGCATTTGATGTGAGTCAGATATTAGTTTCTTTCCCTTAAAAAAATTAAACTATTTTCAATGCAACCCAAAGGGTATTAACTCTCTTTGGCAAGACTAAGGTTTAACTTTCTTTCTTTGTGTTCTACATGTCCATGCAAAGTAATTTCTCTGTGTCAGAATGCTATAGCTATGACCTGCTATAGTAAATGTCTCATTTCAACATGTAGTAACATACACTGGTACCAAATTCTATGATATAGCACATCCTTCCTACAAAAAATTGGAAGTACTTCCACATAAATTCAGAAAAAAACACTCACCCCTGAAACACTAATGTGTAGATACTGTAGTGATTAACACATTAGGGACGCCAACAAACAAAGTAATTAAAGAACAAAGGTTAAACAATCTTACACTTAAAGGTTACATTTTGAAAAGCCACAGAAAACAACAATTAGAGGTTAGGTAATGAACTATATCCTAAGCACAGCTGTTTACAAATGCTAGCATATATTTTGATGTTTTAGTTCCTATGCTTGAGACTTCCTTCTGTAAAAAGAGTCAGTAGTGTTTTGAAGGTTATGATTAATTTCTATAACCGGATTATAATATATTTCAGTATTATCTCCAACAAGATATCAACAATAAATTAAAAAAACCCACATACCTTTAACCTGTGTGTCATCTACTGCTTTATATTCTGTGCTCTTTATTGCAAGTTCTACACCATATCCAGATAAATACATTTTTCTGGAACTTGGTTTCTGTTTGATGATATTATTTTAACAGAAAAAAAAACACCTTAATAAACTGTATTAGGAGATTAACAATATATAATACTGTAACTTCAAAATGTTATAGTAGTAATAACTTAAATTCATCTTTCAATTTATGATTCAAAGTACAAAATGCTACATCAAACAAATTAAGTCATGTAACATATTGACAGTCCATTGAGAAGGTGCGTAGCAAATTAAGGACTCCTTTATCTCCCGCAGACCACAGAAACACTGTGTCAAAGTCATAGTCCCTTCACATAGTACTAGAAGGACTAAAATAGGCAGAGCTGGTAGTACCCTATGTAATTATTTATGTCTTAGAATTCACATTTTAAAAACTGTTATCAGTTTCTTTAATTTTGCCAAACTTTGGAGGAAGTTTTCTGTTTCTGCATCAGGCTGATTCTTTTAAAAGGTTTTGATGAAAGAGTTAATCACTTTCTGCAAAGAGGATTAAGAAAATATATTAAAGTATCACTGCTAAAACCAGGTTGCCACTTACTAAAAACATACAATAAGTATTTCTAATTTTGCAGTGGAAGTTTGACATGCAGTATTGTAATCACTCAGAGAACACATTTCTGAAAACATACCCTAATCTGCCAAAAAACTATGAAAATCCCCTTTCCAAAATGCAATTCTCACATGCAGAGCAGGAACTTTTTTTAAAGTCTTTCAGCTTTAGCTTGCAATTCCTATGGATCATTCTGTATTGAGAATCCTCCAAGTCCACAGCTGAAAACCTAGCAGGGCTGGGGACTTTCTCTAAGCAAATCTCAATGCACAGAGCACTGCAATCTCTAAGCAGTCTCAGTGATATTGGCACAAAAAATGGAAGCAGAAAGATTGTACCTCTTCTGCTCGCAATGCTCCCTCTTCTGGCATTTAATATAAACAAGAAGGGAGAATCTCTCAGTGGGAAGCAAAGACTAAAAATGGGGGTTGTAAAGAAGGAGGAAAAGGGATGAGCAGTCTGAAGAGAGAAAAAGTGCAGGAAAGAAGACAACACGCACGCATTTGGGGGAGGGCACCATGGTGCATAAGCTGGTCAGAGCAAGGAGACTGTAGGTATTTAACTGAAATAAAAGTGCATAAAAATGTAACATTCAGTAAAACTATACCCCACCCCACTTAATATTTAAGGCTGGTTTCTTCAAATTCTCTGTTTCATTACTGTGAGCAAACAACTCAAAGTCATCCACAAACTATGGATCTCATCTTCCTGAAATGCCTGGTCTACATAAATCACAGCAACCTCTCACTATCAGATTATTCTTGTATTAGCCACACTACTTAAGAGCTATACCTTGAATACAAATTACAAAAACCTTCCAATAACTGGGGACAATATAGTTCCATGTACTCGTTTTGTTTCAGGGAGAAGAGTAAGTTAAGAAAAGCATTAAGAATCACTATGTTTAAAATACTCACACTGTGGGATGCAAACATGAAAAAACTAGTTAGTAAAGTTGACTGTGACAGTCCATGCTATCGTACTGCAACGAACATATGAGATTATACTGATAATATATAAAATCATAATTATTTTCCAACTTTATTTCCTATTCTCTTTCCTTTATTCTCATTCTTGTTCCTAATATGTTCAGTCTGCTCTACCAAGATTCACCAACATACAAAAACTAGACATATAACCAAAAAAGGATATCTCAAGATCAATCAGTGATGCAAACAGTGCTTGCATGCAGGATTAGATAATATTATCATACTTTCCCAGCTTCAAAGTCTGTATTAGGTGAATCACTTCACCTAGAAAGTTTTAAAATTAGAATACATACTGCATATGATTTAGGCAAATGCAAAAATAAATGTAGAAAATGCGTTTGGTCAAAAAGCAAGCAAAATAATTACAGAACACTAACAGTTTACTGAACCAATGTTAATTTGAATTGCATACCTGAACATAATGACGGAGAACATAAACAATTTCTTCCTTTTGCGCCTTCTCAGATAAAATCTTGTGAAATTTGACAAAGTCTTTCGTACCCATTTCTGCATAAAGAACGACCACTGGGCCATCCTCTTTGAGAGTTGGGAATTTATGATCTCCCTTAAAAAGATATGGCCTGGGTCTGGTTTTAAAAACAAATAATTGCGATAAATGTGAAAAAAACAGTAAGGGTTTATAGGCTAAAAGTATACAATCCATGTTAAAATCATCACAAAATAATCATGATTGCTCATAAATGAACTTAGAACACCAAATTTACAAATTAAAATATACAATTGAAAAATCAGCATCAAGTATAAATAATTTTAATATATTTTATAAAATCACAACACAAAAGCAAATGAAAAGCATAGTACTTTGAGATTTTGTGCAACAATCAGTTACAGCTTGAAGCTTTGAATTTAAATGATGCATTAAACCTATTGGAGATGCAGAGCAATCAGTGAGTAGCAGAGGGATATTCAGTGACTTGAGAAAGCTGCTAAACACACACGGAAACTAACTGGGGTTATGGTTCTTAAACAACATCAAGCTCTGTTAATTTAGCTAATTTTGCAAATTTTGACTGCCTACCTATCCTCACCATTGCAAGCCACGACTAGAAGAGTTACGCTTTCTATACCTGCAATGATTTCTTAGATGACTGCAAACATTTTTTGAATAAAACCTGGCAAAGATGGAAAAGTAACAGAGGATATGATTATATACTCAAGGTGCTAATTATTGAGTACACTTCTTTTTCAAAGTTGCCTTTGCACTGTAAACAGTGCAGTAGACCAGTAAACTCCCTCCAGACCTCTCTAATCCAACATGCACTACAGAAATGTGTGTAGCAGATGCTCACTGAAAAGTCATACTAGAAAGGTGTGAGCAGAACTCCACATGCCACAGTTTCTGTGATGCAAAGTTTAGGAATATCTTCAATATAAAATCACTGAATAAATTACCCTGCAAAGGACCTTTGGAGGTCACCTGTTCCAAACCCTCACTCAAGGCAGGCCCAGTTTGCATCAGGCTACTCAGGGCCTTACCATCAACGTTCCATGTAAGCTTGGTAGGTATGTAATCAAAGACCACATCTGTAAGGCACAGATAAAAGGAGGGGCCTGGTTTGAGAATTAACTTGGGTGCATGCAGCCAAGTGTCACAAGTATCGGGCAAGCTTTCCCACTGTCATCACAAGACAAGACAGACAAAGTAGGTGCCATCAGGGACTCTGAAACAACTCTTGAATGAATAAGCTCTGCTCAAGAACAGATCCAGATTTGCCCCAATGAAAGCACACATATAGCACGTGCCTTGCTCTACTTCCTTCTCATATCCAGAGGGACAAGAACGGCCACAGCCATTTATAGACAGCTGAAAACCTAAACCAAGGGGCTTATCTTTTCTCAACTGTTCACCTATGTATAGCGGAAGAACGACTCCTGTTCTCACAAGGTGGGTACCAAGTGCCACCATGACTTTCTTGAACACTGACAGTCTCAAAGGACACATTTTATACTGTAACGAACACACTTCACTAAAAAATTAAGTGCTGCAGTAAAGTAACACTGCATAGAGCTAGCATAATGACTTCAGAGAGTTAGAACGTTCAGCCCTTGTAAATCCAAGATAAGCCTCCATTCTCTGTTTTTCTTCAACACTGAAGAGTAGTGAGAAGGAATTTATTCTCTTGCTCTTAGAGCTGAAAGCTAATTAATTTCCTGCCGTAAGAGATTCTCATGAGAAGGCTGCCTGAAAGGGAAGGAACATCAGTTGGGCAGACAAAAAAAACCCTCAAAGCACAACAACAACAACAAGGATGTGGTATTCAGCACTCACTAACCAGTTACTAGTGTAATACAGGCAACTATATGCTTGCCTAGATAGTTGCCAAGATGGGATGCTGAAAAAATGTGATGGACAGAAGACGTGTACTGACAACCCTTCAAAGGTACTGACTGTTTTGAGCAAAACATGACTCCCATCAATACTTCTGCTCTTGGCAGCAACAGCCCCAGAAGTCTTAGCATTGTGTTTTGCACAATTAGCAAGATAAGCAATCCCAGCCATGTAACTACTGAAGATCTTCCTTTGACACATCCACAATCCTTGAGCAGCCCACAGCACCTCCACACAAAATACTTCCAATTACAGCTATGCAGTCCATTGCAACATGGCTGAAAGTGTGCAAATCACAGTAGCTGCTCCATAAAGGACTGGATGAAGAAAAACCTGGATCTTGACACGCAGACTGTTTCGTCTCTCCTGAGTCCAAAGTGCCTGAGACTTCCTGGATCTCCGGTTGAGCTGATGGATCTGCACAAAATAATACTACAGACTTCTTTCTCTTCCAGTGAGATCTGGAACTATCATCCCCCAACACAGAACATTTCTAGTGTCCTCATCCAATATGGGGAACTTTATGACACGACTGAAAGCCCACCTTAAGTTGGCCTGGCTTGTGGAAAAGTCATGCCAAGACAGAAAACAGAAAAATAAAATGAAACACAAAGGAAAATAGTTTGAAATAAAAATGGAATCAATAAAACAAAACTAAGTCTTTTCATAAAAGCCACAAGGAAAAAGAATGACTGGTTGAGAGGAATCAACAGTGAGAAGGTATACTGTCCCATGTATCATTTGTTCACCAGACAGAAAAGGAAGAACAGAAGCACAGCCCTATCTACCTCACCTAGGCTAAACATCTCCAGCACAATGAAAAGCATCCATTACCCACAGTACAACTGGAAATAACAGTGGAAACAATTACCTGAAGGTGAATATGTTTTTTCTCAAAGTCTAGCTCTAGGAACTCTAAATATTTAGAGCGACACAACTGCTTTTGGAGTGGGGAAAAGGAGAGGAAATTTATCAAGATTTTTTCCCTGCAGCTCTGAAGGTTGTAGTATGACTGGTGCACATAAAACTAACCAAAACACAAGAACAACTCAATAGAAATAACTTCAGTTTTGTTTTGAGTTCTTAAAGTTAATGATTTCTAGCAAGTCTAACTCCTTCAGTTCTGAATACTTCAGGATTCTATCGATCTTCCAGAATCTTGTAAATTTGGGGATAGCATCTCCAGAAAGGAGAATGTCCTGAATCCAGTTAGCTGCTTTAGAAGAGTATATTCAGACTTTGTGGTATGTTAGAGTCCCATGATGCCTTAATATATGACCAGAAGAATTCAACGTCATTTTAAAAGCCAAAATATGGTACAAATAATTTATGTAATACAGTAAGAGATTTGCTAGACTGACTGTAATAGTTAAAAAAGGGATATTGCAAACTACACAGTGAAGTTTTTGCAAAAGCCTTGGCTATTAAATAAGTAAAAGACAACAATTTAGTACACTGTAATTGCATCAATGGACTTCAAAAATACCACAAATCATATATTCAGAGCACAAAATTGTTTTCAGAAGCAACCATCCCCAAAGAGAGAAATTTCTAAGTTTTCAGTGTTGGCTTTTTTTCCCCAATTTATATTTGCTAGAACGCAAAATCCAAGAAACATGCACTACTAAATCTTTCAGCTTTATGTATCTCCATGAACTGTTGAAGATATGGACACTGATGTATATTATGGTGACCTTGACCATTACAAGAAAAAAACAAATAGATGTTAGATACGGGTCTTGAAAAAATACAAATTAATTTTTTTTTATAGAGATTAAGCATTTTGCTTTCATTATTTTGTTATTATTTCTTATTTTGATAGGTTTTCATATTTTACTTCACAGCCCAAAATTATTCTGGACTGATGCCAGTTTCCACAGGACAAAGTCTGCAGAAAAACTTGATAGGTGCAAAGTCTAGCACAAGGTGAGGAAAGGTTACATCAGCTGAGGTAAGACTCTTCTTCCACTCCTGTGCCAAGCCCTCACAATCCAGAAAACCTCAAATGCAGTGGCACTGACTGTATGGAAAGATCTGTCAGCAGCAGTACTGTCTCAGATGCATTAAATGGTAGGTTTGTATAGGAAGTACACTGTAACTTAAACTTGACTATCCTATACCAAAAAAAAAAAAGGGAAGAAATACAAAATTATCCATGTGGTTAGAGGAGCAAAGCTCTATGATTTTGTTTTAAAAGCCTACTTTGATTTACAATTGAGTGTTCAAAGTATTTCAAAACCAAAAGTAACTCTTTTAAAATAACATACCCTGTCAAAGGGTATGTCTTTAAATATCCAGTAAACATGAATTGATGGGCTTGGCATTATCAAGTTAAGCAGAACAAAAAATTTCAAAATACTGCAAGTATATACGCAATAACGTATTTTCCTCTTTAGTAATCTACTTTTCCTTTTAAAACAGATCATTACATTTACCTCTTAGTAGCCTTCTTCAGCAGCTTTTTTATTTCATTAGTCTTACAGGTGTGCTTCTCATGGATAACCACAAATGCACTGCAGCCTTCTGGTGGAGGTTCATCAGCTGCAATCTAATATTTCAACAATTATACTCAACCAGAATGCTTTGATTGCACTTCAACTTAAACTCACATCCCTTTGATTAAAATAACTCAACAGCTGCCACTGAGTTGTGTTTCTAATTAAGCCCATTCAAAACTGGGTACATGTGAAAAAAGTAATGGAAAATACTAGAAGATTAAGACCATATAGCCTTTGTGAAATATAGTCTATCAAATGCAGTCATACCCCAGAAAATGCAAGTCCATTTATGTTCTGTAAAGACAGGGCTGAGAAATCTCCTCTTCAAGCTGAAATCACAGCCTGTACTCTGAGATATTTTTAATTTTAGTTGCTATCAGCAATCATATTAATGTACAAAGATTTGACTGCTAACCAATACATCGCAAAAAATTAACGTCAATTTTTGGTTCTCTCCCCAACCCTTTTTTTTGAACTCTATATTCAGCTATTCTCATAATCATATGACTGCATATCAATGGTTCGGTATTCACAAGCTGAAAGATAAAAATTAAAAGATGAAGAGTCTGAGATAATGATATTCCTCCAGAGAACACTTACAAAAAAACCCTAACTTTATTACAGATTATTACCTTTCAGATACATGGATTTGTCACTTTATCTTGAAGGTGGCATTGCTAAAAAGAGTAGCAGTTTTAGGCTAGAAGCACAGTGAATTTACATCCTCCCACTTTTTCATTAACAAAGCAGGTATTTGACTATTCTATTTTTCACCTTTTCAAATTCTAAAATAATGAAAGAGATGAGAAGTCCACTAAATAATAAATACAAATGACTTCACGCTACAGGAAATTTCCTACTTTGGGAATGTCTGCATTTAAAGCAATGCAAAAAACTCCCACAACCCAAGTTTTGCAAATGAACAATTCCAAAAATTCTATGCTGAAAATAATGCTATCCATACAATTAAACATGAATATTTGTTCCTACTAATATAACCAGCTTATAAAGCATCACCTTTATAAATGGATCATGTTTGAGTCCAAATAATGTCAGCATGCATTTTACTGAACTCTAATAACAAACATTCTTTACTCTGCAGCCAAGATACCATATCAAATCATATACCAAATATATCAGATAATACAGTCACCTGCTGAAACGTCTGAACAGTTGGAGAATATGCCCGTATGGAAAGTGCAAACTTCAACAGATTGATTTGCAAATTGGATAAAAATTGCCCTGCTTTCTTCAAGATTAAATTGTAATAGGAATGCTCTGAATCTGTTGGGGAAAAAAAACAAGAAAAAAAAAAAAGACAAACTTTTAGTATTTAGCCATAAATGATGTGGCATATCTACCTGTGCTACATAATAAGGAAGTATTATATTAGTGCTGCTTGGCAGTTCTAAAGTCTTGAATGTTGTCCACTGCTGATTGTTTCCTTTACTATGAATTCTAAAGGCCTGATGCAAAAGTGAGCACAATAGCACTAGTTAACACCCAAATAATTTTCAGCAATATAAAAATCTACTCAAGACAATAATGTCTCTCTGCAGACCCATATGGAAAGTCTTGAATAGAGCTTGTTCATTTATTTTTATTTGTCAAGCTTATGTAAGCCTTTCAGTGCATATTTTGAAGGTTGGTTACTTTCAACCAGCATTATTTTACAAATTATTTCCTCACATTTAGTCTTAGAACACTCTTAACCATGCAACTTACATAAATAAAAATCTTTTAAAGGTGACATACTTTGAGCTACTCTCACATATCCTGTTTCTTCCTTAAAAATACATGATAAGCATGAGTGTGAGAATGGATGCAATGTGTGAAGTGGCTTCCACCCTCCCTTCATATCTCTCCTCAAGGCCAAAATTAGGACTCCAAGTAAGAAGAAAGGTGGATGGTGTCTGGGAATGACGGAAGTGACAATAAAAAACATTGCTTGGAAAGAATTAAACTTCATTTCTTCTTCTAGAGGCATATTCAAATGAACATTCTCATGTCGTCCTTGGATTGTGAAGCAAAGAAGCCTAATTAGAAAAGGTTGTAATAATACGAAGCTGTGAAAAAGACCTGTATCTTTTTAAGAATGCTCACCAAAACTTTAAATCAGATTGTATACAACATACTATATAATATTCTTGAACACAAACTAGGGTCGGAGAACCAAAGCTGTGACCATACCAAGCACTGTGCACCATCCCTGTTCCAGAGATTACTCTTCCACAGGAGGAACAGCTGAACCCATGTGAAGCAGTGCCGAACTGCCAATTTATGTCTGTTCCTGCCCTGCCCCCCACCCCCAAACCCAAACAACCAAATCTATGTAATCAGCATGTGTTTTACTTACATTGATAGATACTACCTGGAAACTGCAGTAATTCAAGATCTTTTTCATATTTGCAGCAAAGGGAAAAGAAGTTGCAGGGAGGAGCCATTCTAGCTGTCCACAGTTTGATATCTGTGTTCTTACGTCAACACCTAATTTTAAAGGTGCTCTTGCTGTGGAAGTAGAACAATCGTCCCAGTAGAAAACCCCTTTAGGGGTCCAAAGTGGCACCCAATTTTTAACACAGCGTGAAAATCATCTCACATGGCTTAACCTGCCAGATTTTACCTGCCCCAGCTGCAGTAGATTTCAGCAGTACTGATCTCAAATGAGTACATCAATCAAAATGCCATTCCCTCACCATGGCCTGGGTTCCAGCAAAACATTAGACCACATACAACAGCCCTGCCATAGATTTGGAAATACCCATTAACTGCTCCCAGCAGTTCTGTATACAATTTTTATAACTGAGCACTTCCTGTCCTTTCACTTTCCTCTTTAGAACCCCAACCTCCTTTTGTTCTTAAAGCCTCTAGGCCTTTTCCTCCTTCTTAAAACTCATTATTTAGAAAGGTTGAGTTTGCTGTAATTCACTAGAAAAAAAAAATAAATATTACAAAAGGGTATGATCTGCATTTCCAGAAAGCTGCCTTCCCATAAATTCTCTATGATCATCACAGTCTAACATTAAATTCAATGGACAGAAAACCTTCATCTGTGTTTTCTAAACCTACACACAGCCCTAGTAGAACCCAAATGAGATAAATTTGGCTTCATGCACTCCAAGCAGTGAATGTAAAAATCTGGAAGTGACAAATACTTCCAGACTGAAACATCTTTCCAGTAACTACACTTCCAAATTTTCTTCAAATTATCTCCACAACAATAAAAATTCAATCTGAAACTTCTGCCTTTCCACTCAGCCCCAAATAACATCCCACTGGATACAACAAAGAGTTATTAAATATACAATTGTAAAGGTACTGCCTCAATAAAATATTTTTACCACAAGTCTGTAAGTTCTTTGGTTTACGAATTCCAGCTGTGCTTTCAGTGCCATATATAAAACAACTGACATTTTTGCTCTGGAAGATGATTAAGACAATTATGATTTTAATGAGTTAAAAAAAGATAATTTGTCATGTACCTTCAGAAATGATTGCATTACATATTGACAAGGTTACATTTATCAAATCATACATCCATTCCTACGGCTTCAACTGACATTAATGCTGCTGGCTTTTTTCAGAGTACAATCGTACTTTAAACTTCAGCAAGATAAATTAATTCACACCAAATGCTACATGATCCACCTAGTGCAAAACCTTTTTTTAAGTTTATTACACACAAAACTATGGCTTCAGTTTCACAAATTTATTTTCATATAGTCTTTGTTCCTTGAAACTTAGTAACTACTTGCTCTCCAGGCACATTTTAACATTGCACTCTATGCCAAAGAGTAGAAGTCGTAATAAATTTCTTAGGATGTTACAGGGAACCATGGAGAAACAGATGTTTCTGGTCATAAAATGCTGCATGATAGCATTATTACCACTAAAATCATTAACAAAGTTGATTTAAAAATAAATAAATGAGACATTAATAGAATACAGCTCTAGACTGCAGACATGCGAACACATGTGTATGAACAACATTTCTGTAAAATCCATCCTAGCCAAGAGAGATATAGCCTAGCAGCCAACAAAATCTGAAAAGCTATTTAGCTCCCTCTAAAGATGCCTAAATTTGTCAGTTGAATAGTGCTCTCAAGAACTGTAGCTAAATTGATTAGATTGACTACAACAAGAACTGAACAGCTAGCTAAGCAGACTCCTATTTAAACATCGACATTTACTATCAGCAACCCACAGCGGTATCTCAAATCAGTTAGATTGAAAGCAGATGATCAGGACAGTCACAAAAGGAAAGTAAGGTCTGCATCACAGCTCCTCCGATCCCCCACAGATGCAGCAAAAAATTAATCTGAATATATGCTGGTGGCCCACAGGAGAATTCAAAGTACTGAGGCATGGGAGGTAGGGAGATTAAACATAACGAACATAATTGGTCACAACACCACAGGATGCTGGGATCATTATTTTTAGGGAATGGGAGTATGGGGATTGTTCCAACTGCATAGATGCATATATCTTTTCTATAGATCAGCCAGGGAATTAGAAAGCCCAGGTAACAGCAGTTCAAGCAATCACTGGCCAGGCAAATCCCTATAACATTCAAGCAAGATGCCAGTAGAGAAAGAATACCTTTTTATTGCATTATTACAGAAGTGCCATGCTTGGCAGACTGATTCCTCTTAAATCTTCAAGGTTGATATGTACGTAAAAAATATTTAATTTAGTTGTGAATAACTCTCCTAGACTGTGAATCTAGTCTTCTAGATCACAAAAGGTAATTTACATGATTGGTCTTTATATGTATGTTTGTGTGTTTGTTTTTTTAGTGGGTTTTTTGTTTTTTTTTTTTGGGGGGGGGGGTTAAATACATATTTAAGAGGCTGCTGAAAATTCAATACATAAACTGAACCACTTGGGAACACAGTAAACACTCAAGCTATAATTAATCGGCAGGGAACTGGCTACTCACCTTCACTTTGTGTTTCTAAATTAACCTTTTGGGATACAAAAGCTGCAGCAAGTTTAAAATGTAATCTTCAGTGTTTTGTAACTGTTCTGGTCTTAATATGAATTTTTTGCAGCTTTGATTTCTTTATAACATACATGCAGCCCAAAACACCATCATCTACATTTCCAAAAGTTGCACAAGACAGGCAGCAAGCATGCTGCATATTAAATAGATGTACACAACGTTGTCTGTGCTACCTGAAGACCTCAATCTAATTTAATATACTGTATCGCATAATTAACTTTGTTTTTTCATAGTGTATAACCTCAATAATGGCCAAGTTGATTTGAGTTCATATTAAAGAAAATGTTAGAACAAGCAAACATATTAACAGACTAAATGCTTTACCAAATTCCACATACATAGTTCCTACCAAATCCATTAAATTGCTACATATATCATAGGTACCCAGATAAACCCAAATTACTAGACCTAATTTGCTAAGGCTAAATATTTTATCTAAGTTAACAAATGCTGATTTGACTATTCTAAATTTAAAATAATGTTTTGAGAACTGATAAGCAATGGATTGGAAAGCACCCAAGGAATGATTTAAAAAGAAAAAGCCACCATATTTGATTTAAGTTGCCTTTTAGCTTTAATATTTCATGACTCTTCTGAAATACTCGATATAGGTTGGGATACATGTCTATCATCCACTTCTCCTATAAACCCAGTTTTTCAGCTTCAAATCTAGAAATTCTTTTTATTTAAAAGCAATGCTTTTGTTTACCAGTTATCCATCCTATCTAGGTATCATCCAGAGCAGAACTGAGAAGTCAGTCCCTGTAACCAATCCTTTTCAGGTGAGATACTTTAATTTGCTCAAGCAGTTACTGTTACTTCAGCCTCAATGCATCATGACCATCTCTCTATGTCAATGTGTCTTGACACACAACAGCTAAGATCAAACCTATTCCACACCATCTACAGAACCAACTTCCACCCAGCGGTATACTGTTACACACCTCCCAGTAACTACACCGCTCCACTGTTTCAGTATTCTTCACTCTAGCTGACCATTTTACTACAAGGTGTCTAATGCAGACTTCCCTACTGGAAGAGGCTTAACTATTGCTGGATACATATGATGCTCATAATATTTCTATTTCATACTTATCATGTTGAATTCAGTAAGATGCTCTAAGTTGGAAGAATCAATAGTGATGTAATTTGTCATTAAATAACCATTTTCTTTTCCTCTAAAACTGAGTCTATCCTTCTCATCCTGTTCATATTGCTTGTACAATACTATTACAACTATGAACTTGACTTTTAGGAAAACCGTCTGATGTCAGAACTTTGACACTTCCTGCATTATAAACACAGGAGTTTGTTTGCCAAAATGACAAACATACACATCAATTGCTTAATAGACTTAAAGGAATATCTTAGTACATTCTCAAGGTTCCCCACTACCAGTATCTAATACTTTATTGGCAAGACAGGCCATGCAAATCATACTACTGGTAATAAATTTATTCTCAATCACACAGATTTTATCCAGGTGAAATAGGTAAAGTATGTAGCTAACAGACGGTTTCAACAGACATCTGTGCCACTAATAATTAATAATACTAAAGCTTCAAATTCCTTGGAAAGTTGGTCCAAGTAAGCAGACAAGAAATGGCTGATGAAAGCACACTGACACATCAACCAATACATCAGTCCTGGCTCAAGGCAATACCAGCTGCACCTGAACCACTCACAGAAAAAATAACCAACCCAAAAAAGTCAAGTCAAAAGTCAAAAAACCAACCCAAAAGACTTCTGGAGGTCATCTAGTCCAAATTTTTACTTAGAGGAGATCTAATTTCAATGCTAGATTAGGTTTCTCAGGGCCTTGTTCCGCAGAGTTTTGAGTACCTCCAGGAAGGGAGATTCCACAGCCTCCTGGGGCAGCCTGTTCCAGTGTTCGCCCAAGCCCATGGCAGAAATGTTTTCCCTAGTATCTAACCAAAATATTCACATTTCAGCTTGTGCCCATTGCTTTTTTTCATATTACTGTGTACCTTCAGGAAGGGTCTGGTTCCATCTTCTCTCTATCAGGAAGTTGAGACACGAGGTCTCCCCTTACTCCTCTGTTCCTCAGGTTGAATAAAACCCAGTTCTCTCAGCCTTTCCTCAGAAGTCTACTCCAGTTCTCCAGCCATTGTGGTGATCCTCTCCTAGACTTCCTCCAGTATATCTTGTCTGTCTGTCTTTTAACAGGGAGGCACAAACTGGGCCCAGTGCTCCAGAGGTAGTCTTACAAGTGCCACATACAGTGCAATAATCATGTTTCTTGACCTACTGGCTACATGTGCTGATGCAGCCCAGCATGTAGTTGGCCTTCTCAAGCAAAAAAAAAAAAAAAATTAATACAACTCCCTGTTGAGAAAAATCTTCAGATCTGTTCCTCAAAAAACACTTTCTACTCAGTCAGTGCCCAGGTCACACTGCTGCAGAATTTATTCCAGCCCACATGCAGGAAGGAGTCTGTAAAACACCTTTGCTGAACTTCCAGCCATTTCTGTTGGTCTAGCTTTCCAGCATGCCAAGGCCCCTCTAATGGCAGCCCTACCCTCCAGCTTCTCAACTTCTGTTCCCAGTTCTGTGTCATTGAAAACCTTGCAGAGGGTATACCTCATGCCACCATGCTGTGCCTTAAAAAGAAAGGCTTTAAACACCATGAGTCAATAGTACTTGCCTCAACAAATGCTACTAGCAGCCAACCACAGGTCAAATTCTGTACCTACTTCCATTTTGCACGTCCTCATGCTCTTACATAGAATGGCTCCAAGCAACATACACCATTCAGGCCTACTGTTCTCAGTGATTCTCTCTTGCTTTGTTTATACTTCTGACCTCAGATCATCCCCAGTTTTGATCAGCTCACAGTAATTATTTTTTTTTACCTCTCCAGTTGATATCCCACAACTATAATTACAGTTCTTTGTACGTCTTCTGCTCCTACTATATCCTTTCTTAAGAAATGAAGAGGAAAATAGAGGGAGACAGTAAAGTAGAACATCATGCTTTACTTAACATAAAAGCAATTATAACAACACCGTTATAAAAGAAGCAGTTATAAACCCCCAGTTTTTTATAACAAAAAAACCAGTCATAAGCAGCAAAATGTTGTTTACCATGTGGGTCCCTGTGCCTTCCCTACTAATTTTTTAAGCCTATCAGCCACTTTGGGCATTGCTGAGCACTCAGGTGACATTCTCACTGACTTATCCACAGAGACACCAATCTCTTTTGAACTTGTGTTCAGTCAGTTATGATTGCTGATGTGTGTTGTTCCTGAAGTTCTCCCTCCCATCTACAGCATTTTTCACATAATAAGGATTCATTTCTGTCATCTCACTGCCATTTCCTGCATGATCTTTCTACGATTTATTAGCTTTTGACTATTAATGTAACATTCAATTTACCTGAAGTGTCTTCTAGTGTAAGGTCCTCACACCCATGCCTAAAGAGCTGTACCATTCTGAAGTGAAGAGCAAAATCAAACTGCCCTACCTTGTTTTGAAGCTTTTTTCACCTTGTTCATCTATTGACCTACCAAGGAAGTCTAATACCCACCAACCTGTTGTAAAGCCTGATAGATTTCCAAATTTTTAGATATAATGGTCATTCCTAGTAAACTGCTCTCCCAGGTATCTTCCGGGATGGCTCATTTACGCTTCGTTTGTTGGATTTTATGCTTTCTTCTCTCCAAACTTCTAACAACTTAGTAATCTTCTGTCTAAGCATGCAAAGCTTTTTTAATCCTGTATTGACAGTGATAAATATTTATTCTGAAACACCAGTATTGCTGCTAGAAAACAGTCACAGAGAAACTGAGAAAGGGAGGATAGAAGTATTAAACCTTTTTCGGTCATTCTTTTCATTTTTTACTTTAGCTAGCATTCTCTTTTTAGTTATTTGTGGGATTCTCTCCCCTACAAACGTCCATTTTACACAAAACATGAAGTCTGAATATCCTACAAGCTCTTGCTGAGCCATTAACAAGGCAGTGTTACATTTCTGTTCCATAATGTTAACAGATCGGTCCATCTCATCTTCCTTGCTTTTATAACTCCTCTACAGGTAGAGCTCTCAGGTGGAAATATGCTACAATTTTCTGAAAGAAAACCGCCTAGTAAGGAACAGTGGAAGAGTTAGGCTATACCTGATTGGAACTAGTTAATGTGTTAGCTTGATGTTTAAAAGTTAAATACGGTGCAAGTTAATGTATTAAAACTAGCATGCTGTTTAACTTACCTCCTTGTTTATAAACTGTTAATTCTCGTACAGTTTCCAAGAATTGCCAAAACTTCTCATTACCATCTTCTGCAATAAATTCACTGTTAAAAAACAAAAATGAATTGTCCATAGGTTTATTTAGTCCAAAAATGTACCACAGTTAAAATCTTCAGCTGTTTAAAATAACAAATAACTAGCAACAACCAAGTGTTAAGTATTCAATGATCATCTAACACCTCTGTAGCATAAAAGACTGAACAGTGGTATATATTTGGTTAAAAGAAATTTTGAACAAAATACTACCAATCTGAACTTAACCATCAGAGCTGTAAAGCAAGCAGACCATTCTCTGATACAGAAATAAACACAAAATTTTACTTTTTCCACAACATGCTGTTATAAATAAAATCAGTTCAGCACACAAACTTTATTTAATAGTGACTAAATTTAATAATAAGAACCATACACTCAGACCTTCAAGATCATTGAGTCCAACTGGTAACCCAGCACTGCCAAACCCACCACAAAACCATGTCCCCCAAGTGCCACGTCTATGCATCTTTTAAATACCTCCCAGGATGGCGACTCAACCACTTCCACTGCCAGGTTACAGTTCTTAATTAAAGTACAAGCTTTTATTGATGACAGTATCTACAGCGCTATGCTGGGGAGGCTCCCAATCTCTAGATCACTTTCAAAGATGGGGTAATCCTTACAAAACATAAAGGTATGGTTTGCTTCCTTCCAAATACTATTATTTAATTTATCAGTAACGCTTTTTAAGTTCTGTGATTTTTCATAAAGGAAAATCAGTTGCTTTTCCCCCTCTTTACATCTGCCAGAAAGATCTACTTGCTAGCATGAGTGTACTGTTTTCTAATCTTTACTTTGGAAGATTGCCATTTATTTGATTACAGAAACTTGCAGTTCTCCCTTTCATGGGAGTTCTCCGAACAAGTAAGTTTAAAAACAAACCAAAAAAGATTTAAACCCAATCTGGCAGGGGAGCCACAAACATGTAACACTGGAAAACATTTTCACTTCCTATTTTGAAAATACAATTATAATTGACAGTACCTTTTTTTAAAAAAGACGTTTTACTACTATAGTTTCACATGTTCACAAATACCTTTACACATAATTATCTTGAGTGAGAGTAAACTAATTGGGGTGAGATGAAGCAATACCGTTACTCAGCAGAACGTAGCGGTTGAGTAGATCGGCCCATCGCATCTCCTCAACCTAACCGGCAAGACGCCCGAGGAGGTTAAATACAAGCCGACTTAAATAGCAACTCAAAACCGCCAGCAGTATCCGTAACGCCTCACAAAGGGAGAACACAGCTAAGCTTTACACCAAAGGAGTACTTCAACACACGCTCTCAAAGAGGGAGAGAGCAAGGGGGCGCAGCCGCCCCCTCCCGCCAGCCCACCCTCCCCTCAGCCCGCGCAGCGGGGAGCGGGACAGGACGGGCCGCCCCCTCCTCGCGCCCCCTCAGCGCGGCGCCCCCGCCCCACGGGACCGCGCAGGGAGGCGCCGCCGCGGCTGCGCTGCCCGGCCCGGCCCTGCCCTCCCCGGCCCAGCGAGGCAGCGGCGGGAGGCGGCGGCTGCACGAACCTCGCCTCTAGCAGCAACGGGGTCGCCGGCCACTTCACCGCCAGCCGGGCCGTCACGGCCTGGGAGGAGGCTGGAGCCTTGCCGCAGGGGCACGGCTGGGCACACAAGAGGACGAGGAGTAAGGCAGGCAGCGCCGGCCGGCTCGCCACGAGGAAGAGAGGGCGGCGAGGGCTGCTCATAGCTGCTGCCACCCTCCACGGCTCCCGCGGCCCGCTCCGCCTCGGCGTGCGCACTGCTGCCCCGCCCACACAGCCTCGGCCTTGCTTCTACTGGCTGTGCTGTGCCCTCGCTATAGCGCTATTGGCCAGGCCAGGAACCAATCAGGAGCTGACGCCAAATAAATAGCGGGGCTAGCCAGCCTCGCGGGGTGACACGCGGCGCTGGGGGCGGAGCACGGGCGGGAACGCCGAGTGGCTCGAGCGGCCGCGCAAGCGCGGGAGGGGCCGTACCTCCGGCCGCTGGGCTGTGCTCAGGCGCTTCCCGCCCTGCCCGCGGCCGGCGGCCAGTCTCCTGGCGCGGGGGCGTTTCCACTGGTTTCTGTAAATTTTTGGGTTGTTTTACAAGCGTGGGTTTTGTGTTGGCTCTCTTTAGGTTTCAGTTGCGGGGCTGTGCCGCTCTCCGAGCGGTGTGAGGCGCGGCGGCCGCTCGCGGCTGAGGAGGGGCGAGGCGGTGGTGTCCTATCCCGCCGCCGGGACAGCAGCCGCCTGCACGGACGCTCCCCACGCTGCGCAGTGCCTCTCTGCCTGCGTTTGCCTCTAAATGGCTGTTCTTCCTTGGCCTTCGCCAGGCTAAAAATGGTAACTGAGGTGTTACCTAAGTGTCAGCAGCCTCATACAGAATACGTGTATGTATTCCTATGTAGCGGTTGGTGGAAAGGGGAAGTAATTTATTGCCTTCCCCTGCCAAGTGAAAGTTTTCCAAACCAATTTCTATTTTCAGGTATGTTCTTCCTATCTACATATTTTTTTTCCTCAATAAACATGAGCTTCACTAGAACCATGCCTCTACCTAACTTCTGCTAACAATTTTCAGGCTGTGGTCTAACTTCTTTTATATCTGTTTTGGAAATCTCAGTAGTAATTCCATTTCCTTAATAAAGCTGCTACACTTCCCTTGGTTCTTTCTCAGCTGTAGCAAAGCCACGGGAGGCTGATGTGGGTGCTTCTGGAGCAGTACTGTGGGATGTGAATACAGAGTAGCGCCGCGTAGTTATTAGAAGAAGAATCCTCCAGATGTATTAAAAATAGGGGGTATTACCTTTTCCGAAACGTGACTCATGGAACTTGAAGCTGAAACCTGGAACATCTTGCTGCTGCATACACCTTGATTTATTTTGCTCACAATCATTTTGTGACTGTTTAAAGGTGCTGTGTGGGTGGCAGGAGACTAGTAGGGCACTAGTCTAGGGAACAGGCTATGGATTGTGTAGTTTGGGTTGCTAGCGCTCAGGACTGGTCAGTATAACAGCATATGTACAAACAAAAGGAGTCTGTCTGCCAGGTGTTCTCAAACAGAATCTGACCAAACAAAATGACTACTTAACATGCTGCTGGGTCTTTATCATCTGAAAGTATGACAAAGATGTTCCTGAGGGTCACTTACATGTAAATTCAGTCTGGGGCCTTTGTGTTTGACCTTTTTTGGACATATTCTTAGAAATTTGTGTTGTTATGTCAGATGATTCTCAGGTACCACTGTTACACATTGGTGGTGCCAACCAAGACTAATAGTCCAACCTTGGTATGCCTCTGTAGAAATGAAAACCACATGAGTAATTCTTTTGGTTCATGTGTAAGGCCATTAGAAATAGCAAAATTCAGCATCTTTTATATGGAGAAATCTAATCTAAGAATATATCTAAGCAGCTTTTTTCTTTCATATTGACAGTTCAGAAGCTGTTGCTGCTAACAGGGATGGCATGGCTGAAGTACTGTACAGATGAGTAAGTCTGGGCTCCTTGTATTTCTGTGCTAATAACACATGTATGCGGTCAAAGTCTTGCATCCATAGAAAGTAAAAACACATGTGATGAACTGATAAAAGACACTTCCATCACTCCATAGCAAATGCTTCACTTCATCCACTTCAAAATGCACTTGATGGACTTAGAACTCACACTACACTTGTTCTGCACAGAATAGGCTACAGCTGTTTATGTTGACCATCTACCAAAGCAAACTCAACCCTAACAATCCTGTGTGGTTAAAGGAGTTACCAACAAGTTGCTTTTTGCTGTTTCTTCAGCCAAAACTGAAATTTACTAAGCACTTTCCCCATATATATACATTTACCACCCATTTTTCATAACTCCATGTGATACTGTGTATTTGTGATGATGGATGCATCTACCTTGCCCTAATCTATCATTTGCTTTCCTATAAAGTTGCTGTGTTACAGTTTGTATTATATTCATATTGAAGAGGCTGCTATTGTTTAAAGGCGAACTCTTAATAGCTTGTACTTGTTTCATCTTGAACTGTGACAATTTATGATTTGCCATACAAAAAGATAAATAAAATTTGTTGGCACTGGCTGTGGAAATACAACTGGCTTTGAATTCAGCGGCAAGACAAAGTGGAAGCTCTGAATCAAAGATCAGATAATTAGTCTGTGGTCAACTACAGAAAATAGTTGCTCCATTTTTTCTGTTGAGGGATGGTCCTTTCTGCTTGAATTCAGAGATCTCCATTGGACAGAAAGAATCTCCCTGCTGAAATATTTCTCTCCCTCCTATTTAGGATTTTTTTTTTTTTTAGGTGCATAAAATTCAGGATCATAAATAGAATAAATGAAGTTGGAAGGGACTTGAGGAAGTCTGTAGTCCAATCTCCTGCTCAGAGCAGGATCAGCTCTGAGGTCCTGTCAAGTCTTGAAAAAATCCAAAGCTGGCACCTGTACAACCTCTCTGGGCAATCTGATCCATTGCTTAAGATGCAGTTTTGATCGCTCCTCAGAAAGAAATACAGTGTTGTAGCAGAACATTATCTTCCTTATAAAATCTTTTGCATATTTATCCATCTTCCCTTTGCTTTGGTACCTTGGCTACATTCTAGCCACAAAAAGCCATTACACACTTTTAAAATATCTATCTCTTTATATTTTGACAAAAGCAAATTTTAATTTTTAAGCAGTGTGCAAACGTAGAAGATGGAGAGCAGACTTAATCTTCATTTCTACAGCAGAATTTTATGTAGTTAAGTATTCCAAATAACACTTGGCCATTCTTGTATGTACATTCCATACATACATGAGAAACACCCTTAGTTCTCTGAAACCATTTTTCAGCAGAACAGAAGAACAATTGAAGCAAAATTTTGAAATTATTCATACCACAGCTGTGCAAATAAGAATTGATTATCATAGCTGTTTCAGTGTGAACAGAGGAAGTGATTAATGAACGCTTCTCAGTAAGATGCATAACTTTTATAGTATAAGTCACAGTGAGCTATGTCTATTTAATAGGAACAGTAGCAATAAGTGGAAATAAGTTGAGCTTCATTGGTGTATTCAGTTAGCTGAAAATAAAACTTTATTTTTTAACAGGTTGAAAACAATTTTTGAGCTGAAAGGCTCCCTTTCTCCCTAACTCAGAGATAATGTAAATGTCAAACACAAGTCAAAAGATATACCTGCTATCTGTTTATTAATTGACAGCCTCCTGAGCAGTAACTGCTGGCATCCTTTTATCTTGCTGCGAGATTGGTGGACGATCTCCTCAGAACCTGTCAATGTCACTCCTATGTCAGGCATTTGAGGTGTTTCCCTGAAGAGATTAAGGATGGGGTACTGCATCGCTTCTCATCCATTCCATTGAAAATAAATAACCCAAGCTGGGTTATTTGATTAGCATATCTCAATATAGTGTTATTATGTAATAATGCAAAATATATTTGATAGTCTGTTAGCTCTTCATTTTGATTTACAAGGACAAGCAAGTGAAATAAAAATTGTTGCAGAAGTAACATTGGCCTGGTTTCAACAGCTCACGGAAGATGCTCAGTGCAACTTTCTGGCAATCAGAATTCATGCTGCTTTGCTATGCCTACACATGCAGCTTCAGTGACAGTAAATGGCTGTCTTTCAGTATTCGTCTCTTTCCAACATTTATTAAAAAAGAAAAGAAAAAAACCTGAAGCAACATTTTGTTTTGTAAAATAAACATAAAAGTTACAGCTTCTTATTTAAAATGACCCACTTCAGAAATGTAAAAGACAGAAATGTATACTTCCCAGGCAACAAACTGCCTACAAATCTCAGGGCATGTCCATACTGCATAGGTGGAGAACAGTAAAATGTAATGGGGAAGGCAGCTCCATCTGGATATACCAGCTCAAGTTCATAAGGAATGCCACAGCTCTGCTGTGCCAACAAGGCAGTGTGGTTGTGTGAATTTCTGGACTGTACTGTCTCCAACTGTGCCAAACCTGAGCAACTAACGGTAACAATGGAAAAAAATAGGGCTTATCTTTAACATAGTAGGTTTTTCTGAGTCAGACATAGTAGGTCTGACTATGCTACATCTTAGCTTTTTGGATCAAGCTCATCATGTAACATGAGTTGGCACTTCTGACACCGGCTAACAACCCTGGTTGTTAAGTGGTGTGCTCTCATAATTATTCTTTTATCTACAGAACTCTGTGAGGTTCTCAGGTGTTGAAAAAAAGTTTCCTTCTTTCCCTAACTGTAACTTCTGAATCTGTCTACGTACTCAGTGAAAGGAACACAGGTGACACAAAAATTAGCATAAAATGTACAGTAAGGCTATTACATCACTATAGTTAATAATTCAAATAATAGCCACATACTTGTATTTTAGACATGGTTTGTCACATGCAAATATTTTAGAGATTATAACTTCAATAGATAGAGCATTTATAAATAAAAAGTACTAAGTTGAATATTTTTACATTAATTCATAAGCTCATATGTGCAATGAAGTACCTCGGGGCAACTCTGGACATATAGTGCAACAGCAGCATCAAAGAAGACTTTGGTCTGAAGATGCAGGTGCCTTCACAGAGGAAATAAACACAATATTTCCCAGAACAGAGGAGTAGGATTTGACTTGTAGGCCTATCATCTACAAATCAAAAGGTGCTATTGCTACATGCAAGGTGGAAAATGTAAAGGTAAAATACCTGTAGAGCGAAGTATATTGCTGATTTTTCCTTTTTAGTGAGATCAGTGAGCCGAGTTCTGAATCCTTTCCAGGGTGCCTAAGAGAAGTTGGAAAATTAGCCAATATGTCCTGAACGTGTGTTCAACAAAGTCACTTTTCACAGAAGCGAGAACTGCAGGACCATGACATACTGTCTACTTAGAGCCAAGTGCAGTTTTTCTGTGAAGAAACTCTTCCGTCCTTTTAAAAATGATTCAGAATTGCAACTGTATTTTCACCTGTGCAGGTGTAGACCACACCATCCAGCATCCTCCAGTGAAGGTGTGTGCTGGGAGGCAGGGCTGTTCGACACAGCAGCTCCTGGCTCAGGCTGAATTACAGACTCAGCAGGACTGAGGAACCACTTCTGTGGGAGAAGGTACGTGCTCCTGAAGAAGTAACTTCTCCTGCAGTAACTCCCTGTTCCCAGCTGTGCGTGGAGCAGTTTTTGGGTGACAGCAGAAGCTAGGCACCAGGACCAGCTGGCTCGCGGGCTGCGTGTGACTGAGCAGCCAGCAGGAGAAATTGTGTGTTTATCCCTCACTTCCCACTGAATGTCTTGCTAGCGCACCTCTAATGCAGGAAAGAAAAATATAATGCACTTCTTAAAAGGATGCTCCCCTCTGCATTGTGTCATTCTAATTTCAGAGAGTGGGGACACTTAGGATTACATCCTGTGTTTTATGGGGCTGTGACTCTTGACCAGACAAGGTACTGAGCAACCTGAGTAACTTTGAAGCTGGTCCTGCTTTACGCACAAGGAGAACAAGACGGCCCTCAGCACGCTTTTCCAACCTAAACTATGTTGTGTGATTTGGTATACTACTTACACCTTGCTTAGCATAAGTAGCAAAATTTGCAGAAACCTGAGGCCACAAGCTGTGAACTTTCACCTAGATATGTTGAACTTTTGCCTAGTTAAGTAAAAGAAGGACCCAGAGCAGGTTCAAGCTGACGGTAAGGAAGCTACCATCTCAGCAGAAGCTGCAGCCTCAGAGATAAGAAAAGAAACGGCCCATCTAGAGACAATGAATGGACTCAATGAAGAACAGGAAGACCCCAGACCTTAATATTACTATTGGTCCAAGCTGTCGCATGAGGGGTAGGGAACTTAGATGTGAGTGTATAATTGCTCAGGGATTTCTTTCTTTGGGATCTCTCTTTGGAGGCACCCAGCTCAAGCTATAGTTGCTGTTAATGAAAAGGACTTATATAAAAGAATCTCTTCTTGGCTTACCGATTCAGTGGAAACCTAGAGTTGAACCCTGTTACGGTGGCTGGCATGCACAATTTCCATAACAACTATTCTGTGACTCTTAAGTATAATTTATTTTAATTAAAGCTTTTTGTGGCTAAAGTGAAACAGAAAAAGCCATGCTGCTTTATTGTGTGAAATACAATGGATTTGTTTCCAGTGGAACAAACTCCAATGCTGCTTTTCAGATTTTGCTATGTCCCTTCTCATAGGTCTGTCATTTTGGCAATATTAGTAGTGAACTAGTAGATAGGTTTCTTGCTTGTCAGGGCTCATTTCAGCTCAATTCCCAAATGTGAAAAAGAATACTTATGGAAAAGGCATCTAAAGCTATTTCTTCCAATAATTTATGCTGAATATCTTTAGAGGGAACATAGAAGTATTTCTTTTGAATGATGCAAATTAATATTTTATGTCCTTTTCAGTTAATCTGAGTATATAAAAATTTCAATTTTTATGATTTATACACAAAGCTAATTACAATCCATTGTGAAGACAGCTTTAAAAATCAATGTAAAAAATAACAGTTACACATAAATGAAAGAGAAGCAAAAAGTGCAACCACAAGCTATTACACATATAATGAAAATGGATTTATTGCTCGAGTCTTTTATTACCTTCTATTATTAAACCATTAAGAAAGTCCCTTAAGTTTAATCCAAACTGGAAAAGACACATTCATATGCACATATACATGATGTTCCAGGCAAATACATACTAAAGGAACATTGTGAGAATTAAAGCTCCCAGAAGAAAATGAAAAATTATGATTCCCACATCTCTGAAGTCAGCATGGTGTATCTCTCAATAAATTATAAAATGTGTGCTTTAAAATGTTCATAAACTATGGGAAAGTCAGGAATTACAGGTTTTTTTTGCAGTGGAACATCCACAAATAAATTCAGTCCTAGGTTTGTAGTAGCCTAGCACATTTCTTTGGTTCCAAAGGCACTAGCCACTCAAAAATCTAAGGAAATACAGTCCCAGAGAAATACCGGGTCACTGAACACTTAAGTAACTGCAAAGTTGTGGTTTATATCTGTATATGAAGAGATTCAAATATGCATATTTCTGCAGCTTTGCACCTGTGTATTGAAGTGATTGCACATAATTAGCAATGTGATTATCAAATATGTTTTCACATATCGCATATAATTAGACTTACAGAAACACACTACATTTAGAATATTTTAATGTAGATAAACTTTGAGGGCAAAAATGAAGTGTTGTTAACGAAATGCAAATTGTTTAACCCCTAATGCACTAACTTCTGCTAATGATACCTCCTGTATCCTTCTGCTGGTGGAGGGGTTCTCAGCCGTGCAAGCTTACCACAGTGGTGAGGACAGTAGCCGGTGGGATGTGGTGTGCAGCCTTTGTCACCCCTCCCTAGTGCTGCTGAAGCAGTGATGTGCAGTTCCAGGCAATGGGACACTGAAGACGCAGGAAGAAAAAGAAACCAAAAGGATTAATGCTAGATGCATGCTATCTTGATGCATACTCTGTCACTAAAATAAAATGGTCAGGAATCCAGACAGATATTTGGCTAACTTCTAAGATTATATGCAGGCATATATGGTAATCACCTATAACTAATAACTCAGACTAAGGGAAAGTTATGTTTATATATTAGTTTGTAATAAAGCTAGGTTTCTGACTGGAAACCTTGGCTTTATTTTGGTTTTCCGTTATTCTTTGGTCATGATTTCCTAGATTAAATGATGTTAAATCAGAAATATGCTGCTGGTACTGGTTATTCACATTTGTTAACCTGTTGTTCATACTATAATTTTGAAAATCCTGACAGTTATAAACAATTTACTATGTTAGGCTGATATACTTAGGCCTCCTGAAAGCGTTAAGGTTAAATTATTGGTCTACTCTATGATACTAAATGAAAAGTGAGACCCCGCCTGCTGGAGGCCCCAGCAAACTTTTCCAAAAGAGTCTTTGTAAGAGTATTCCTTCCAAAAGAAAGTGTAAGCTCCCATTTTCTCCACATTATTGCTATAAAACTGAGATTCTCAAACACTTTATTAAAGGTATGCAATTATAAAATCTCTGGACAACTTGTATCCTACTATTTCTTAGCAGTTGGGAGAGGGGATGATAATTATATTAAAAACACCTATATTTAAATAAAATAGCTTTACAACTTATAAATTATTATAATCATAAACATCAATTAATATATTTTAATGGATGTTAATTCCCAGTTATGCTTGCACATAGCCACAGATGAGTGTGCAGGACTGATAATTGTTTTACAGATCAAAGTCTGATATTTCACTTGCCATCAGTGATCTGCAAGCCACAGTGTGACTACGCTGCTATGGGCCATCTTTGTCTTCTCTTTTCAGTGTAATTCTGGTGCAATTCTTACTCTGTTTGAGCTTTCCTTTTGCCACAAAATGGTGTAGAGTTTTGGTAGTTTGTAGATACATGCTTCTCCTCACTAAACCGCTTCAACTTCAGGTGCCCTTAGACCCCTTGGCCAAACAAGCTGCTTTAACCAACCTGTATTTTGATCTCCTTTTCTGCCGGCTGGAGAATTATTCCCTCATTTTTTGCTGATTTTTAATGCAACGAACACTCAAGCAATCTTCACCTCAACTCTCCCTCTGAATTTACAGTTTATTCATCTCAAACCTGTCACAGTGTTGAACAATTTTTCTTTCCTCTCATATTTCTTACCTAGTCATTGGTCTGTTGCAGACAGGCTGCAAGGACAACAGATCCTTCCCTCTGCTAAGGGTTAGGGGAACTTTTTCTATCTTGACATTTGTTGCCACAATTTGCCATTATAGGTTAAAATCCCCAGTTTGCATGGTAATAACAGTTCCTTGCATACTTTAATCTAAGATCATAAGATAAATTAGTGCTGGAGGCAGATGTCAAACCAAGACTTCAAGCTGAGTATGAGGATCATCTAACCTGTCTGCTACAGTATTAGGGACTTTTCCGCACTGTGACTTTTGTAGGTTGGCCAGATTTGAGGCAATAGGAGTAATTCCACTGCAGCCCCATCGGTGAAATAACTTAGATCTCCTCATAATTGAACCAGAATACTTCTCAGCATTTTCCAGAAGTGCAACTGAACTTTTAACTGAAAAATATTTACAGGACCAGTGTTTCACTGATCTTGGTAGGATAATTTAGAGAATAAATATTATCATTCATTCATTTTATGAGTACACACACACAAAAATTAAATCTTTGTGTGGCTATACTTTAAGGAAGAATCGCTGATTACATGCCTTTAGGTGCTTATAGGATTATAGGTAAATAAGAAAGAGTTAAGAAAAATCCCCAAACAGGAATTAGTCCTTCTCCAAAAAGGGCTGAATTGTTCTAAAAACTCCTGTAGCAGCACAGAAAAAAGTGCGGTTCTTGAATTCAGACTTCAAAGTATCCAGGTCAGCTTGCTGAAACAAGTCCAAGAAAGGTCTAGTAAGAAATAGTGGCAACCCAGAAAGCGATAACAGTTCTGAACTTGCTGTGATTTTCAGTAGAGGAATTGGAGGTCACTTATAAAAGAAAGGTTCAGGCTTGCAGACAGCTGTGAAAGTCAGATAGGGGTGCTAGAAGTTGAGCCTGATCTCCCATTTGCAATGCTTTCCTCCATTTTCCATCTGCATCCCACAGAGATCAGGTGAAAGAGATGAAAGAGTGTGAGATCAAATACTACAGAAATATTTTTTTCTGTCTTTGAGAGGGAAACTTTTTGGGAGATTTGTTGTTGTTGCTATTGGGGCTTTTTGGTTTTTCTTTGTAAATATTTTTTTTTTTTTTACATCACATCCCAAAGACTGAAAAGATGAACAAAAAAAGCAGGGGGGAGGAGGTCTAGTCGATCATTGATAATATTAATTCAGATTTATTTCTCAGAAGACACTAAGTTTCTAGACTCCATACAAAGTTATGATGGGGATTTGTATCAAGTTAGACCACGTCTATACAGAGCGCATATAAGAGCCAGTCCTGAAGGAAAAGACAAGATATGGCCTGAATAACTTTGAAAACCGTAGTAATTTGACTTCTAGGCACAAGCAGAGGTGCTCAAGATAAACTGACAGTGCGATAAATTATGTTTTATGGGGACTTGTAGATTAAGACCACCTGAAAGGAAGATTTTCGCGTGATTCCAGGAGGAAGAAAAAAATTACTGTGATGCATATCACCAGGTGGCACTGTTACACAGTCTTGCAGTTCCTATACTATACGAGAAGTTTGGGGGTCTTGGAAGGAATACTGATAGGGATATTAGTTTTTGCTAGGCAGAAGGAAGCATCTACCAGTTTCAGAAGAGACAGATCTCTCTCTGCATTGATCTCCCTGATCCGAGTCAATTCTTGAGAGGAAGTTGCAGTCTGGGAGCTTGGGCATTGACTTGGACACCTCAATCTTTAAATAAGGGAGGTTATTGCATGCTGTTAGACTGTTCTTTACTGGGAAAAACAAAAGAGCATATGCAAATGCAGTAGCGATATCCTTCACATCATTGACAGTGGCTTGAGTCTGTAGCGTTTGTACTTGTACCTGAATCCGGAAAAATAAATGTGGATGTGGTACAGATGACATGCCTTTGATCTGTAATAAGTCCACAAAAACTGCTCTGCAGTCTAGAGTTTGCATCATAAATATTGCAGGATTCAGAAGGCTGAGGGCAGAAAGGGATGTGTGTAAGTACGTCTAACTTCCTTTATGCATAGAACTGAAATGAGAGAGCAATTTGCTGTGTCTGTCCTGCTAAATGCTTTCCTCAGGCTGTCTTCATGTTACAGGTTCTGGTTGTAGAAAGCATGCATGAACAGCCCTATGTTTAGGGGTTTTGAGGATTACAAAAAAACCCACCATGCATTTCATACTCTTTGCTTTCTTCCTTTGGTGCAGGACCAGCATTTGCTGCTACTCATTTGATATCACATCTTTCAATAACTGGAATATTTGTGACTTCACTTGAAGTATCTTCCCACTCGCCAACTCTATCTGGCCATGCCGTGAAGCTGCACATGTCTTTTGAACGGCAACAGCAGCCAGAGATGCTTTGGCTAATTTGCAGGCACTGGTCATGCCTCACATCACCCTTGCTACAGTTCTGATTATAGCTGGATACCAGCAATGCTCGCTGTTGCTTGCCCCTCG